>NC_046161.1:79576271-79911271 GCF_011064425.1 Rattus rattus | reverse complement strand
CCACACCCAAAAGGAAAGGGAAGCATCTCTCACATACATCGTCTACAAGGAAAGGAAATCTTTCCCAGAATGCCATCCTCACTAAGCCACCAATTGGAAGGAATGGCCCATGTCCATCTCTAGTTTCAGGGAAGACAGGAAACGTAAGCATTCAGCATCGTTGGCCTTTACAATAGAGGCTTCTATACCAGCCAGAAGAAAGCTTGGAGTATCGTGTCATGGCTGCTCTGAAGGCAACCAGTAATTGCTTCTAATGCTTTAATCCATCCATGCTCAAATCTAATGACTGACTCCAGGTCTTCTCTGATTCGCTCAGGTAATCTAACCTTTTCCTTGGGATCATGCAGTGCTGGGTGCCTTTTCTGTACCACTATGGCTCCTATTTCTATAGCACTTCTATTCCAATCGTCCCTGTTTACCTGACTTCCTCTGAGGAAATGTGTCCCTTCTCTCTCTGCCCCATCTTTTCCGCCCCTTACGCCCCAGCATGCTCACTGATCCTTGGAACGTCTTGAACCAACGTTTCCTTAACTGGAAACCTCCTTACTTAAATGACAGTTAGATGATTCATTGTGCTATGTGGAAGAAAAAGATACCTCACCCCAACATAAAGTTAAATCTTCTTCATGCTGGCTATTAATACATACTCTACAGGTGCTTGGGAGCTTGAGGCAGGAGGATGACAAGGAGTTCAAACTTGTCTGGACTTAGCTCATCAAAAAATAATCTGTTTTTCAATATGAAAATTACAGTGTTAAGAAAAAGACAGAATGAAAAAAATATATGGAAGCTGAGTTCCATCCCCTATACATGCATGCACTCATGCACGCAAACACACACACACACACACACACACACACACACACACACACACACACACGCATGCACTCATGCACGTCCAAGAAAGTGTCCATGAAAGACAATAGCACCTCCTACTAGAGGAAGAAGCAGGTCTTTCAAGGGCTCTTTCCAGAGTGATTCCAGACTCAAGCCAGTTTAGATCAAAAGCATCCAGGCGCCAGTGGGACAAGGAGACTCAGCCAGAGACAGCCTCAGTCCCTGGGATGCTGGTGATGCAGAGCTGCTTTCCTGCCTCAGAACTTCAGCTCTTCTCTCTTTACAAGAAATTGATTTACCTCCACCCTGGGATTTCTGCCACAGTCAACAAAAACATCCTGTTTCCCGAGGTTATGGTACTACCCGGTTCTCCCCCGAGGTACCTTGGCTACTAATAATGCTCTAGTCAACCCGAGAACTCATCCCCACTCCAAAGACTGGCCAGATGCAGTTCTACCTGGTTAGGGACCAGGTTAGCAGCTCTCTGCTAGCACCACACTAGCTGCATACTTAGCTTCTCCAGCAAAACAAAGAACTTGTCGAATAGCCGGAGTGTCATCCCTACAGACTGTGTTTAGTGAAATGCTATTTTTTCCTACCACAGAGTCATAGAATTGAGTCAGTTTTCCCCAAAGTCTAAGCAACTTACCTCCAACCAAGAGGCAGCTGACTCAGGAGTTGTTCATTCTATTAGTCCTGCTACATTTTTTACCAAAGATCCTCAGACTGACACCACTGGCTACCCACGCAAGCAAAGCAATCCAATCGGCTCAGAACAAAAGGCAACTCCATAGAAAACACAGTCTGTGTTTTCTGCCCAAAGGCCAGGTTAATCAAAAAACACTTGTTTCTCTGAACCAAACAGGTATCTGCTTGTGGATAGGACCAACGGCGTCCGTTCAAGGGTTACAAAGCCAGCGCAGGTCATTTGCAGGCTAACCTGATTTCATTTCACTCCAGGGAAAGTTTATGTAAGAACTGGGATTTGGGGAGGATGGAGGATGACTGCTCTGTCAGACATGGCAGAGGGACAGGTAACATGCTCCCAGTAATTTCAGAGAGGCATCTGCCCAGTGAAAGACGCTAAAGACATGTCAAAGCTTACTAAACTCGGAAGGTCTGCACAGCCCCTACCTCCCATGGTAGATGTGACTCACGGCTGATCACTAAGGCCAAGCACCCAAGGAGAGGAACGTCCCCTGCAATTACCTGCAGTGCTCTTATATCAAGCATCCCCGAAGGAGGCAGCTCGTAGTCTCAGAGCAAAAGCTGACCATTCAAGTTCACAAAGGGAACCTCTGCACCCGTCTAGATCCCCGGGGTAAACAGCACTGTCACCCTCAGGGTGATCGGAGGCTTTTGTTTTCGTTTTAGACTTCTAAATTATATTCTCTGTGTTGTATAAACCTGTCCGTGCAAGTGCACATGTGCATGTATGTGCACGTGCACGTAAGTCAGCCTGATCCCACGCTCCCAGGGCTAGGATTAGAGATATGAGCCTCTCTGTCCCCCTTCTTCTGTAAGTGCTGGGATTCGACCTCAGGCCCTTATGCTTGCACAATGATTTTACAAAGTGAGCCGTGGCTGCACTCCTTAAGTTGTAGATTTTGGTCCTCTTTTCAATATGCAATGTCTCATTCAGGGCCTTTTAATTCGATCACTGTTCAACTGTGTTAAACAAACAAACAACAGACAAACAAAAATCAGGTGGAAGACGGGGCTCAGTGGTTAAGAGGGCTTTCATGTTTTTCCAGTGGATCCGAGTTCAGGTCTCAGCACCCACATCCTGCCTGTAATGTCAGCTACAGCTTCTGGCCTCTCACTGCACACAGACATGCACAGGCACACGTACACGCACACGCATGCATGCACCAAAAATACAAAATAAATCTTTAAAAATTTTTCAAATGTATTTCTGTGTTTATGATTTAATAAAAAAAAAATACCAACAAGAAGCAGGAGCCAGCCAGATGGGAAACGATGCTTGATGTGGCAGGATGAACTGTGTGATTTTGACCAGTGTATGGCAGGAGATATGGAATCCTGCACGCGGCCCTCTGGTCTCCTCGTGTGTACCATGGTACATGTGCGCACATGCAAACACAGATGGATACGCTTTACATATTACAGAGACTCAAAACTGAAACTCAGCGACCAGTTACTTGGTTCTCAAAATCGCCCAGCTACCACCGTGGCTGGGCAGAAACCTGTGATTTCACTTCTCTCAGCTGACACAGCACCTCGGCTGTTATCAGGGTGCAGGCCAGAGCTGAGAGGGTGCAGTGACTAAGACACAACTGGAACAGAAGTTGACTTTCAGTCTCGGGTTCTATCTGCTACACTTATCTCCCAGGGTGCCTCAGTTTTCCTGTCTAAGAAATAGTCCTCATCTTCCCGTTCGGACGACAAAACGACTTACTCCTTTCAGTCAGTTAATGTGAATAGTAGGTAGCTATGCAAGCAACATGAAGCTCCAAGCGTCCATGTGCAGTGTGTCTTAGAGAGCTAATTTAAAACTGGGTCTCTGGTGTACCGTGCCCTGTCAGCCAGGTTAGTCTTCCTACAATGATGACTGTTGGAGTCTGACTCCATTTTCTATGTCTACTCTCTGATGCATTCAAGCCTCCTTCTCTATTCCTTACTCCTGCAATGTCAGGCAGAACCAATACAAATTAGCTGACCATGACTCTCTTGGAACGGCAAGGATGTAAGGGGGAGAATTCAAGCCATGCAAACCTGGAAACCATCATTTGGTCCAAACACATAACCACAACCAGAACCGGATCCATTTTCCTCCCTTGCTGAAGCCAGACTAGAACAGTATGAATGTCTGCGCTGCTCACTTCCCAAAGTACAGTAAGTATCAGATCTTGTCATACCCTCTTGGAGTGGTGTGTGTGTGTGTGTGTGTGTGTGTGTGTGTGTGTGTGTGTGTGTGTGGTGTAGAGAGAGAGAAAGATCCATATTAAAATCCAAACCAATTCTGAGGGAGAAAATTGGGCTTCAAACAATGGATAAAAAAAGATAAAGGTCAAGTACTATCCCCTACTTGGTGACTGCCAGGTCACTGGAGTCTCCTTTCTCTTCCTCTGGGCTTGCTCACTGGCCTTGTTTGGTTATATGTACACTACACCTTAGTGCCAGAACTAAGGCCTAACTAAGTTTTCTGTGGTCGCAGTGTCTTATTGACCTAAAATATCCCATAACAGGCAAGGAGGCTCTGACCCGGCAAGTCATCAGTAAACTTAGCACTTAAAGTTAGCAGACAAAGAAAGGAGACCTTACGGACCCTACTCCACAAGGGAAACATCACATTCCGGCATAAGGACAGGATCTACAGGAATTTAAAGCCATCATTTAAACTGCAGGAGCAACAACGTTGACTGGTTCGCATTTAATCGCCCAATTCGGCCAGTGCTGAGACCTGACAGAAATAAATAGCATCTTACAGAAGCCCCTCAATGAAGGCTCTTAGACTCAGTGGTTATTTAAATAACTAGGTATATTACACGGATGACAGCTTCATTTTCCAAAATTCATTTGACATGCTCACTCAAGAAGCAGAGACACTCAAACAGGTGCACACGCATCATCACCACCACCGCCACGACCACCACCACAGGGCCCTACTACCTCAGTTAAATCTCTAGAGATTATTTTTTTACAATTACACTTCCCTGGTGCTGCTACAAAATGATAATAGATCTCACAGCACACCCATGACATCAAAACAACTCCAACATCTTTTGCTTAAGAGGATCACAGAATATTAATTCGTTTTACTTAAACTCATTTACTTTGTTCCTTGCAAATTGCACCCATTAAGGAGGACCCTCCCAGGAGAGGCCCTTGGTCCTGGGAAGGCTCAATGCCCCAGTGTAGAGGAATGCCAGAGTGGGGAGGCAGGAGGGAGTGGTGGGTGGGTGAGCACCCCCATAAAAGCAGGGGGATAGGGGATGGAATAAGGGAGTTGCAAAAAGGAAACTGGGAAAGGGGATAACGTTTGAAATGCAAATAAACTATCCAATTACAATTAAATTGTTAAAATTAAAAACTGTAAAATAAAAAAAAGCCCTAAAAAAAAAAAAAAAAAAAAAAAAAAAGGACTCCCTTCCCAAACAAAAGGCACTGTGTCTAAACCACACCATATCTAGCACTCCCTTTAATGCCCATCTCCTAGGCTCCTTCAAGGCAGAAACTTCAGCAACCTCCCCATGTGGTAGGCACAAACTGTCTGTTGGCTTCTGGTGTAACGTAAGTGTCCTCCTCTGGCCCATGCTACACAGTGTTGAAATGTCAACTGCTTGCTGCATACAGGGCCATTCTGGATAATGTCCTCCACTGGTCCAACCAGTGTGTTTCTGCACCCAGCTTGCCCTTGGACTGTGGCCCACGACACGACACTCTTCAGACTTAGCAACCACGGCGACCTCCTCGCTATCACAGAAACACCATACAGAATACAGCAAACCCTGGACTTTCTGGTATATCTGACCTACATATCTGACTCTGTCCCTTGCCAGATGAAGTATTATTGTAGGAGGCTTAGAGTCCTGTGAGATGAGTATGTAGAAAAGACAGTCTGTAAGCTTTGCTGGTGTCCAAGTCACCCTGTCACGTCACGATGCTCTCCAGAGAGCTGTTGCCATCCAATCAGTCTATAAACCCATGACTAGGAGCTGCCATCAAAACTGCTACACTCCGTGTAGTCCAGGTTGGCCTTGTGAAACAGCTAGTTCAGTGTTCATACTCTGACAGACTCTTGGGATAGTTCCATCGATCTAGCCAATTAATCACCACTAACAACTATTGTTTACTCTAGGCTCACCTTTTGGGGGGTGAAAATTATGAATTTCTTAAGGATTTACAGATCGAGTGCATATGCACATACTAATGCTGAGTCCTCAGATGTCACTTGTTGCCCCTTCCAAGTGCCTAACATTTCAGATGTTGTCTCTCAGCATTCACACCTTGGTTCCTAAAGAAGGCGGTCAACAGTCCTTTTACTACTGGCCTGGTACTGCGAGCCTCTTAGATTGCACTGTGGCTCATTTTTAAAAGGAGTTCTAAATCAATCAAACGAGGCATGCTGCGCTTCCGTCATCAATCAGGTGTCATCAATCAGGTGTCATCAATCAGGGGTCCGCGGTAAGTCCTAACAGTTCACATCCATCTGTGATGTCCAGGCACTGGGACTTTGCAAGCCTCAGCTCCCCTCCTCCCATGAAACACCAAACACCTCTGCTCCTTCTCTTTGCTGCTGCTGATCCCTGTGGTGAGTTTTATTTTCTCCCACCCCATCATCTGAAGTTGCCACTTCTTCCAAATAACCTTAAGGAAGAACTTTCCCAGGAACCCTTTCCAGATTCTCCCAGCCAGAGTTTCTCCCCACTTGGAACTCATATCGCCGTGTGAGTCTCCAGGAATGCTTGCCTTCCACTCTCTAGCTAAACTGTTCATATTATGCAGTTCCAAAAGCTCAAGTTTTGAGCATGTGTCCTAGAGGAAGACCCTCCCCCAATCCTCACCCCCAAACCTTGCCATTTAAATCCCACGCCCAACCTTTACTACCTAGACATAAGACAGTGACTTGTCTGCCTTTCTAGGCCCCAGTCTGCTCTGCAGAGGGCTTGGTTGAAAGTCTTCCTTCCAGGAAACACTCAGTAAAACATCCCTCATTGTCATTACTGAGCCTCACTAGTAGGTGAGAAACATCTCCATGTCAGAAACTCATTTTTAAAACTCTATCCTAACCCTGGTGCCTAATATGAACAAAGCATTTAATAAATATTTATTGAATAACCTGGATAAATGATTCGTGGAACCTCACTGAGATTTTTTAAAGCAAATAAATTCAAAAATCAATACACAGTTCAAACACTTGCATGGAATTTAAATGATCGGATACACAAGTGTCATCTAAAATAAAACCGGAGAGCAGGCAAGGACATGGCTTGCCTTGAAATTTCCGTCCTAGCATGGAAAAGGTCAATTAACTTTACACGTTTCTTTATCCCTGCCTCCCTTCCACATCCCTCCTCCCTTTCCTCTGTCTTACTCTAAGCTTATTTACCTACTAAATGTATTGCTATCATGAAGAAAACAAACATTCACAGGTTTAAAACTGCAACTAGTTCATTTTCTTATCCTTCAAAATCCTGTCCACAAATATTTTATTGCTCTGTAGAATTTGATATAAGAACCCTTAGGACAAAAAAAAAGTGAACTCTGCACTTTTTAAATCGACTTCAACATTACTTTCGGGGTTTAGATAAAGGTTTAGAGTCCCCTTCGAGCATCTGCATTGAGGGAGAAAATGTCAAAAGCTGACACACAGGCAGGCACAACAATGCTCATGAGAGGATTCCCTAAGCCACAAACCATATCCTCTGCATGAAATGAAGCATTCTAAAACCAGCTACTACATTTTAGGGATAATGGCAACGATTACATGTAAAACACGTATGTCAAATACATGTGACATGAAGAAAAAGCAGTGTGTCTCAGTATCAAGACTTTTCCCCCCTTGATGAAAGGATAAAACACTGTGGATCCCTGACCTCTGGAGTTTTAAATACTTACAAATAAAATTTTATTTATGTTAAATTATTATACTTTATATTATATCATTATAAAGTATAAGGTAACCTAACTATGTATTTTAAACGCTCTATAGCCATGTTCTGGACCTATATGAATGGTCACAGAACATGTCTGACTGAAAAACCAAGTCTTCTTTGAGGCTCAATGCTACCACACCCTAACACTGGAGGAAAATGTCCATGAATGACATGCTTATAAACTGACCTGCCTAGAGGAACAGTGAGTCCACTTCCCCTGTGTACAAGTAGTGACCTTGAAATATCATAGATCACAGCTGTCCTTGGAGACGTCAACCAAAAAGTAGTAAAGCCAGACCTCTGTGGGAAAAGCCTACAAGCTCCCAATAAAAATCTGTACCTTGACTATATCCTTAAATTAAAATATATTTACTAAATATGTACTTTCCACAAAAATGTCTTATTGTTGATCATATTGGAAGTCCTTGCTTCCTTGATAACAAGTGTTTTCTGACATTAATCAAACTAAACTGAGTCATAAATAGGCCTTATTAACATAAAATGTTGGCTCAGTAAGAGAGCGTGTTTAATAAAAGTTTACCATGTAAGTTTGTGATGTGGTAGTCATAACTTAAGGCCCATTTTTTTTTATTTTAGACAATAAAGCAAACCCGATTTCCTACAGGATAAATTCAAACAGTACCAATCGAAACCTTTGCAGTATCCATCCAAGTGACAAACCTCTCACGGTCTTGTGGCATGGGTATCACAATGGGAGGCTACTGGGGCTCTCGTCTGGGGGGCTGCACTCGCAGACAGCAAACCTGGGCTGGCCCCGGCCTGTCGGCACACGGATTTATTAAAGTGACACTGCTTTGCATTGCCAGAGCTCCAGCCCGTGGCACTGGCACAGGCAGGCCAGCAAACCACGACCATGCAAAACTTCCTGTCTGACCAGGTGACCCACTGTGTGGCCATGAACTTGGCCTAATTTGACAGAATTATACACATTACCCAGCACTCCAGAGTTTCCATCCTTCCAATCCAAGTATCACCAGGGAGTTTCCAAACTAGTTCCCAGCATGGGAGTGGAGAGGTTCACACAAAAATGCTGAGATAAAATTCATTACCTTGCATAACTTGTAAATAATTAAATTATAAAACTATTTCCTGTCATGCTACAGATACAGAGACATTTTATAGGAACAAACATCAGCAAAAAATATTTAAGAAACATTAATGTGCGTTCAGGGACCTGAAGCATGGGACCTGTTACTAATCTCGAAGTGAAATCTGAAGCAAATTGGAACATTCACCCAAAGAACAAATTCATCAAAGAAACTGTCCTTTTAAAAATTAGACGTGGAATTTCCAAGGCAGGCAATTAGCAATACTGCCACGTGTCAAACGGGATGGGAGATGGGTAGCTTCGAATCCCAGCCTCTAGAATGGCTGGCATTAACGTCACAGTCATCGTGTTTTTCATCTGTAGAATGGAACACTGGCCTAACATGTCTGACAGCCCTTTGGGGTGTGACATACTAAGAATTCATGCACCCGTAAATATATAAACCATACCTTAAACAGTTTTAAACCTATGACAGTGATTTAAAACCTATGTCTTTTTTTTTTAACCCATGACAATGACCGAGCAGCTAAAATGTTCTAAGGCAAAACACGTAATCGAAAGAGCCTGCCTCTTTTGAATCCAGTCTCCAAGAAGAATGAAAAAGTGATAGTATGAAGCCTTCAAGGAGTCGTTTTTCAGGGAGCCATTTTCCCCGTCTGAAAGGAGACAGAAGCACAGGATGGCACCGGACTTCTTACACTACCCGTTTCTAACGCAGCCCTGCTGCTGAAACCTTCTGAAGAGGAATTACTGAAGAGTAATTCATGTGTTACTCACAAACAGAATCTCCTCCCTTCTCTCCCCAACCTGACCTAAGAAACGCTGTCTTCCTGGTATTGCTCTGAAGGCTGAATGGCTGAGGGGATTTCAGGGCAGGAAGAAAGCCTGTGCCTCTCTCTCAGCCCTGCAGACCCCTGTGGTAGCTGTTACTGAAATCTTTGAAGAGGTCAACATGGGAAGCAGGCGAGACGTGGAGGATGAACTCCAGCAAACTTGAGCAGCAATGCTTCGAAGGTGCAAGTGCAGCTTTAGAACTCCAGGCCCAAGGGAGCAGAGCAGAGACAGAGCCTGAGGAAGAAAGCCATGGATCGGGAGCCTTGTCACCACCACCACCACCACCACCACCACCACCACCACCTCATTTAAAAGATGGAGTCCGAGTAAGGGACTCAGTTAAATACTGCCACGAGCATTAAGTCACATTCATCGCCAATCATGTTTCATGAGAATTTACTAATTGTGAGTCAATCGTGCGTTTCAACCCAGCCTTCCCTTTTATCTCTTCTTCCTTAAAACCATCAAATTAAATTAAATTAAATTAAATTAAAAAGTCAACCCATCAAATGTTTCGATGTTTTCTAAGGGAGACCTGATAGATGGCCAATGCATAGCACTTGGGGCAGCCAACGTGAAGACAAGAGTTAATGCTGAAGAGTGAGTGTCACTGGATGAGGGGACAAACAGTGACACTGTCCTAAAAATCTTCCCTACACAGGCATTTATTAGACATTCGAACAGCTTTTCAAATTACGGAATCTGTTAAAGATAAAGGATGCCTCCTGCATATCTGACCTCTGCAGTAAAGTGTAAAAGCAACCACAACTTACTTGTGAGATGGAACCTTCTAGGCTTCTAAGAACAAGGTCTGACGGTAAAGAGCGGTGTAATTGTTTATTTTAAACAATCACTGTTGATTATACTTCGTGCCGTCTCTCTCTCTCCCACAAGCTTACTGTGCCTAGCACCTGTCTTCCTAGGAACGCAGAGAACTTGTCCTGAGCTAGACATCATGTATCTGACAGAAGACGGGGGTGGGGTGGGGGAGCTGGGGGCAACGCCAACCTTAAAACAGCCATCTCCTAGCCAGCAAGAGGCCATCTTTGTTTGTTCCTATTCATCACCGGTTTGGGAGTTGACAATAAAAACAAACAAACATAGTAATAATAATAAAACCAACAAACCTACGAAGTTCCTGAATCTTTAAGAATGATCCTATTTTAACCGTTCGATTATCAGGTGGCGAAGGAATGATCTTCAAATACAGCTAGCTAGCTCAGCAGTACTGAATACTATCAACACGTCCATCAACCAGTCTTCAATAGCATATTCCCATTATATACTAGTTTTGTTTTTTTTTACTATTTTGACCTTTGAACCTTCATTATTCTTTGAAAATAATGGCAGTTTATGAATTGCACACAAATATTCAACATGTCCACTGAAACACTAAGTATCTGATATTTAACCTTTACCAGGGTAATTATAGGATTAGAAATATTGCCCAGTGAATACTACTTTACAAAGTAATGCAATAGACTTTAAGATCTTAAAGCCCCATTATTCATACTGGACTATATACCAATCCTAAACAAGGAACAGAGCCACAGGTTTGAAAACTCCTGAATCCAGTAACCTGCTAAGACTTCATTACTTAAGGTTAGAGCCACTTTATTTATAAAAGTAGCAAAGTGTAAGTTTTATTTCAAATGTAAAGCCCTGTAGACATGAATCACTTAAAATGAAAACAGGCCTTAACATTTATTGATGCGAGTGTCCTCCTATTTGAAGTTGGGGAATAATGGCTGAACTTAAGTTCCTTGAATCAATGGCCTGGAAACAGATTAAAGAAATTTACTGCTCACTGTAAGTGACTGAAGATGACCAGGGGTGGGGGGTGTAGAGATGAGTATAGGATGACAAGAGTATTAATGAAAAATTGCTTTAATACCTAATAAATTGCTTTTATTCCTTATGGAAGCATATACACTTACTTACATGGTGCTCGGAGCTAAGACTTTTTTTTAAAAAGACTTCTTTTAAAAGTCCTCAAATTCTTAAATACGGAATATAAGAATCTAATAACTTCTTATAGTTCTTGTTTCTAAATACAAGTATTTATCTCTGGTTATTTCCTTAGGCATAAACACACAATAACTCCAAAAACACAATGTTCCACTTTGAAATTTTAAGAACAGATTCTCAGGGCTCTCTGAACCCCACAATTTATGATCTCTGAAAAAGTATTGTTCTGAGTTTGTGTTTTAGGATACCTCATTTCAAAATATTTTAAGGTACTTTATTTTCATACATTTACTGCCACCACATGACTCGCACTGGGCTCTAGAATCCCATGGAGCAACTTTATTCAGTTTTGCTAATGACTCTGTCGTGGCAGCTAAATTAGTCTAGACAAAGTGGCAGCTGTGACATGTGTGTCATAACGAACTCTTCGCCATTACCAACCTCCCGATGGTCTTTTAAATAACGCACAATGAACACCGTTAACTTGGGGACCTCTAATACTCTGGCCCTATAAATAATTTTAATTCCACTTAAGCCCTAAAAGATTCACCATTTCAGAAATTATCTCCACTCTATTTATATGAAGACACTGCCCCAGGCTGATTCTCAGCTCTGCTAACTAATAACTTCATTATTACTTGAACCCAGGCTATTCAATACCACTGCCCTTAATCCTCTTTTCAAAACAACAAACTTGAACACAACATGCTTCTTTTGAGACTCTTTTATTGATTTTTCTTTTTTTATATAACAATCCAGTCTGTTGGGTCTCAATGCAGTTTATAAAAAAAGAAAAAGAAAAACCTCGGGTCAGTTTCCTGTAAACTGCAATCAAAAAAGTAATTTAGTCTGTCAAAGAAGTTATCTGACGTTGCAATTTTTTTTAATATGCAGAACAGTAAAATGTACGCATGCTCTCGGATGCAAGTGCTCCTGTGCACTACAAAGTTCTAGGTAAGAGCTTGCTAAGGTCTGCAGGCAATTTGGGGATGCAAGATTTCCTCCATAATTTAGGTAGGTGACGATAAAACTCATATTTATGAATAAAGTACTTTTCTCAAAAAAGAAAAAAGAAATTGAGGCAGCTCCCGTTGAATGTTATCTGTGCTACCCCTTGAGCTCAACTAAGAGTCCATGTCCATGCTGCAACTTGAGAGGAAAAAAAAAAAGTCCCTCCGCAGGCATCGAGGAGTACCGAAAGGAAAGGGGTAAATAAACATTATATGCACAGTTGTTCATGTCCTTACATTAACAGAACACACCAAGAATTTTACATAACGAGGATCAAAATCAATGGTGTCTACGGTGGAGGGTGGAAGTGGAGCAAGCATAGTAAAGGGGGGGGGGGACCTTAAGTGTACATACACCTCATGCAGAGTCCTCCTTGACCAGTCCTAGTTCTCAGACATCCGAGTTGGAACTGAGATTTGTTAATCTGGGGTCCGCATTGATTTCGTATCTGTAATGATACCCTTCCATGTGATCCCTGCAGGCATCTCTGATGTTATGCATCCACTTCTTTATGCCTTTCCGGTTCAAATACAAAACAAGGAGGAAAATAGCGCCTATCAGAGCTAAAACAATACCTAAGAAGACATAGGAAGTCTGCAGGGATTGGGGAAGGGTAGCGTCACAGTCCAGGTCAGAGCTGGTGAGGTCCAAGAGGCCACGGTTCCTCATTTTTTCCGGGAATGCGCAGGTGAGCCTGGCCTTATCCGGCACCACCTCTGTCTCTTTAAGCCAAGCCACCATGTCAGCCATGTAGCAGTCGCAAACCCAGGGATTGTTGTCCAGGAACACCTTGACATGAGCCAGGCCTTGCCACTCAGCCAAGGTGGAGTTGTGAAGGACCTTGAGGGCATTGTCCTCCAAGTGGAGGCTTTCGAGGTGTGTCAGGTTGCGGAAAGATGCATAGGTCAGGCTCACCAGGGAGTTGTTCCTGAGGTCCAGGTGCTTGAGACTTGGCAGTTGGTCCAATAAGTCCCGAGGCAGGTAAAGAAAGTGATTGCTGGCCAGCTCTAGGTGATGCAGCCCTCGGAGTGCAAGGCCTGAGCGCAGGGCAGCTGCCACCATGCCCTCGAAGGCCACCATGCCCTCGAAGCTCCCATTCTGCCGCTGATCCTCAGGGGGCACGATGTGATTCAAGATCAGCTCCAATAGGGGGCTGGGGGTCGAGACGCTGACGTTGCTGCCCGCGAAGGTGAAGGCGCTGAGGTTGGTGAGAGGGTTGTGGCTGAGGTCAAGCCGGCGAAGGCCGGGCAGATGCTCGAAGGCACCTGCACCCACCTCCTTCAGGTGGTTGCCGCTGAGGTTGAGCACTGCCAGGTCGGCGAGCGGCGGCTGGCGGGCGAAGGCGCCAGCCGGGAGCACGGTCATCTGGTTGCCAGTGAGGAAAAGGTTGCGCACGTAAGGTGGCAGGTCCGCAGGCACCTCCAGCAGGTTGCGGTTCACGCACTTAACCGTGCGCGCCGCCTCGGAGCACTCGCACGCAGCGGGGCATCGCTCTGCTGGCGGAGGCTGCGCAGACCCCGAAGCCAGGAAGGCTGCCGGGGAGGTGGAAGACGAGGGTAGCGAAGAGCTGGGGGCCGACGCGGAGACCCAACCCAGCAGCACTAGCGCCAGCCTTGCCAACCGCAGCCGTCCGTCCCCAGCGGAGGGGCCCCGGGAGCCCGCCCCAGGCATCGCGGCTCGCGGTTCCCCGGAGCTGGGACGGCGCCCGCTCCGAAGACTCGACCGCCTGGGCCCGGCGGGCGCGAGACGGCCGCAAGCGTCGACGGCAAACTTTCCTCGCGTGGGAGCCAAGGAAGGGACGCCAAAGCTGGAACTTGGCTAACCCCGCGCCACCGGGCGTCTCCCTCCCGGAGCGGTACCCCGCCCTTCCCTCCAGTGAGTACGCACGGCGGGTCGGGACACGGGCCTTGGCGCTCCTCCTCCAGCCGCCGCTGGGGTGGGTGGCACCTCCTCAACTCCTTTGTTGGCGCCTCTCTCAGGGAAGGATCGGATGGGCGACCTGGGACACGAGGGAGAGAAGCGTGAGGAGCAGTGACGGCCGCGGCTCCCCAGTATTAACCAAGTTGCCCCCACACTAGCCTCCCAGCCCAAGCCTCTCTGCGCGTCTTCCCCCCGCCACCCCCCAAGAGGGACGCGGTCCCCACTCCCGAGCGCTAAGCCTGCCTCTTCCGGGCCCACACCATCAGTACCCGGGCCACCTCCTGCCTGGCTTCTAGCCCGATTGTCCTTCTCCCGCCTCGAACTTCACGCAGACCCCGCGGCGTCCAGCGAGAAAACTTCTCCCTTTTCCGGATCCCAGTTCCCACCGCCCCCGCCGACCACCTGCCTTCCGGGGTCCCCGCCCCCGCCGCTCCTCCCCTCCCAGGTTGGGTTGCGAGCGAAGTTTCGGGTTACTGGACTCTTCGGAGCCCTTCTTTTGTACCTCCTTGGATTAGTGGGGAAAGGAGAGCAGAGCCCTACAGCTGTCGCCCACTCTCGACTCGTGGGCCTCCGGCTCCCGGACCCCGAGAGGGTCCAGGCGCCTCCAGAAGAGCGGAGGGAACCCGCCAACAAAGCGGCCGTGGGACCGTGGGCGGGGTAGCAGCCAGGACCCCCGCTCTCATCACGCCTTGGTATAGAACGGAGCCCGGGTCCCGCCTCCAGGCTCCAAACCTGGCCGCTCGGTCCCACTGCTCACCTCCGCGCCCCGCGCTTCCAAAGCCAACTCCGAGGGCCACCCCAGTCCACGCGCCTTCCCGGCTCCTGCTGCGGGCGCCGACTCTCCTCTCACCCCAGCCCCTGGCCCAACCTCCACGGCTGGGAAAAACCAAGCCGGGGGGCGGGGGAGGGCCGAGGCTGCGGGAGAGATCGCCGCCGCGCAGCCCACCTCTGCTGCCCCAGGTGGGGGCTTTAAGGAGGGAGACGAGGGGTACCTAGGCTGGGAGACTCCCTCAGGCGGAGATAAGTGAGCAACGCGCCCCGGGAAGGTGAGGGATTCCCCTTCTGTTCCCCCTCCCCGGCATTCTTTGGTGGTTCCGTATTTTGCATAGCGTATTTACCTCGGACAGAAACAAAACCGCTGGTGGATCTCTTGGAATTCACGCTGCTTCTGGCATCGCTGGCAGCGCCATGGATTTAAGCGTGAGCCACATCAATGCAAAGCAGCAGTAGAAGGAAGGAGCTGCACAGGTTACATCCGCCACGGCAGACGCCTGGGTTGTGAGGGAGATTCAGAAAGTCTCCTCTCGCGTGGTTCGGCTTGGCTGGCAACTTCAGATTGAGAGGTAGTTAGTTAATGTCTCCCTACCTGTGCCACCCCCGCACGTCCTGGGTAGTTATCCAACTTGTTAAGACAGTCAACTTTAAAGTGGGGGAGGGTTACTGGAAAGGACACTCATTCTTGATTCATTTTTTTTTCTTCCTTTCCTCTCAAAATTAAAACCAGAGGGAAGAAAACTGCAGCTAAAACACCCCAGAAACAAAAGCAAATTGCAACGACGTGAGTCACCCGGAAAGCTCTCTCCACCAGATGCGGTGCGTTGTGTCAGCACAAGTCACTTACGCAGGGAGCGCTCGCGGCAGGCGGTGGGCGGACTGACCTGGGAAAGAAGTTTGTCCCAAAGTCTGTCTCCCAGGGGGCGCTGGCAGGCGCCGGATGATGGATTAGGGAAAGGACTGGAAAGCTGATAGGACCAATGTCATTAAGTCTGGGAGAGTTGGAGTTCCGAACGCCCTACCGTTACTCCTTCAAAAACTCTTTTTCTTTTCCTCAGTCAAAAAAAATTTCCCCAAATGAAAAGGTATCGGTTATTTCAGGCTATTTCACTTTAGGGAGAAAACGATAGGAGAAACAAGGCTGCGGAAAAGAAGGCCCAGGGTAATAAAAGTATCAAATTAACGATGCTGGGGATTGTTCCCGCAACACGCAAATGACCAATTCTGAATCTATGGCTGATTCTTTCTGTGGCAAGATAGTCCACCCAAACACCAGCCAAAATGGCCCAGGGAAAAAAAGCTGCAGAGTCTGGAGACTGCACAGATTTGTGCAAAGAGAGAGTTTCATTAATTTGCATCTTCAGCACATTTATCTAAATCCCTTTCTCTTATTTTTAAAAGTGTTTTGCAGTATAAATGTGAAGAGCTTTGGGGGAAAAAGAACGGCTCAGAAGCTGAAGTCATATATATGGCAGTCATGACAATGGTTATATAAACCCACACACGTGCTAAAACTCCTAAGACCATTCGCCGAGAAGGGCAATTTTACTGCTTGCTTCTGTAGTAAAGTAAATGACACGGGAAGAATTTTTCTGATCTTCTGGCATGGTCTTAAGTGATTCTGTCAAAAGAGCAAGTGCTCTTGTGCTCTGGCTCGTTGGCATTTAGGAAAAAAAAAAAAAAAAGAACCAGCAAATCTTCTCATCTGATCCTCAACAGACCTCAGAGGCAAGATACATTGTAGCATTGATACTATGCCCATTCTGTTCAGCTTTCCAAACAAAGAAACAAACAAAAGAGACAGTAAGCTAATGGCCTGGAGGCAACTGTTTTCTACTTGCCAGATCACGCCAGTTGATGGCAATTACCCAGTGTACTCCGCATATCACAACCAAGAGAAATCTCACGAGATTTGCCCATGAGAAAGCTGGCATGCCGATCTAGAACACTGTCAAGAGGAAGGTAGAGATGGCACCAGAATAGACCTCCCTGCTTTTCACGTCCTCCCATTCCTCCTCTAGGCCAGATGTGGAGATGCGTGCAAAGTCTCAGGATACATTGAGCCTGCAGCCAACGGTGGCGATGCCTGCGTCCCACACACACACACACACACACACACACACACACACACACACACACACACACACACACAAGTACAGACTTACTGTTTTGTAAACCCAATTGCATGGTCTTCCCATGTGAACTTTATGGTGACAGTTTCGTCATCGGGGCAAGCCTGAGGTAGCCAGGTAAGCAGTACCCCTGAGTATCTTTCAACTTTCCTCTGCAGTTAGCAATTACTTAGAAACAGAAACAGGCATTTATAGCTCCAACACATACATGCTGGGGGGCGGGGGACGGCGCTGTATATTTCTGATACTTAATCTGTAAAATGGAACCACGAGTAAAATTCAAAAGATCTCCAGGAGAATTGAGATGCACATTATCAAAACCATGTGTTGTCATTCTTTCTTTAATTATTCTCCTACCTATTATGATTTATTTCAATAACCACTTTGATGATAGCAGTAAAGGGTGAGAAAAGGTCTCCTAAAAGCACAATATTTAAGAATTGAAAGTACAACACACAGTGTTAACTTTAATTTCAGTTAAACACTCAACACTGTGGTGTTACTCACAATTCCCTTGGGTCTTCCCACTTTAATTAACCTAATCTAGACAACCCCTCTCAGGGCTGTACAGTGTCTTATTTTTCTAGTTGATTCTAGATCCTGTTAAGTGAATATTAATCATCACATCTCCACCCTTTGACACCCAAACACATTACCTTTAAACCAGAACCTTCTTCCACTTAGCTGCATAGGCTCATGGGTATCCCATAATGCAAAAGCAGATTTGGTCCAACTTCAAAAGACCATATAGTCTTTTAACAATCCCAGGTCTGTTTAAAATTCTCAAGCCTGAGATCTCATTTGAGACTCACTCTTTTGGCTCACTCCCTCTCTCTCTCTCTAGATCTGCATAAAAGAACTGAGCAGCAGACACACCACAGCTGGAGAATGTGCTGCCTTGGAATTCTCTCCACCAAATAAATTGGTTCATGACTTTTTAATTCACCATTGCACAAGGTCTTAGGGAACATGCAGAATTTAACCAGATTCTTTGCCAGAATGTAACAAGAAATGCCTCTAGCCCAGTTCTTGGCAACCTTTGTCTCCTTCTGAAACCTCTGGGGGCCAAACCTCTAAGCATGCCTGTCTTCTAAATCCCTGTCAGAGCAGACCCTTAGGCTATGCCTTCAGTATTTGAGCGCTTGTCTAGTCCAAAGTTTCAAACCAGTTCCAAAGGCCTGAGGACCAAGAGGGCCAGTTTAGCACAGCAGTGACCTCTCGCCCAGTTCTTAGTTGCTAGTTCTATTGCTGTGATGAACGCTGTAACAGATTGAAGGAGAGAGGGTTTGGTTTAACAGGACAAGGGTACAGCCAGGGGTGTGGGGGTTGGGGGAAGTGGAGGTGGGGAGTCTTGGCAGAGGAAGGTTAAGGCAGGTGAACAAATTGTGTTCACAGTCAGGGAGCACAGAGCCATCAATGGTCACATTTAGCTTGCTTTCTCCTTTTGATTCCTCCAGACCCCAACACATGGAATTGCGCCATCCACTGTTAACACGCATCTGCCCACCTGACTTGACCAAATCCTTCACGGGTGTGCTCAAGGCCTGTCTCCTAGGTGATTCCAGATCCTGTTAAGGTAGCAATATTTAGCCATCACACACTGTAAGTACTTTTCTCAGCTATCTCTCCAGCCCCTTACTTTGCATATATTTTAATTCTATTTCTTCTACAATAGGATCGTATGAATATATTATATGTTTTATTTACAATCTTTCTCCTTTTAAGAATATATTTTTATGTCCATATATATGCTTTTGGTGGATGTGCACATGTGCATATTTTTGTAGGACGGTGCATGTATGTGCTTGAAAGGTAAATCACTTTCCCAGCTGGGCCATCTGCCCATCTTGCTTTCTTCTGTAAGATTTTCAATATAGCATATCGTGGACTACGATGCTATACCTGGTTTTGGCTTTTAGAGACAAAGTCTTACTGGGAAGCCCTGGCTTGCCGGAAACCATGCATAAACCAGGCTGACTTTATTATCCTCCTGCCTCTGCCTCCCAAGTGCTTGATTGCGGGCATGCACCACCATGCATGGCTTACCCTGCAGATTTTTAACAGCATGATTGCAACACGGATAACTACTTTTAAAGAAGTTTCCCACAAGTGAGAAAAACTTACCAGGATCAGTTCTATTTTGATTGTCCTAGGCATTTAATTATACTAAATTACCATACTTCCTTTACTCTTGACAGCTTGAAAATTTTTTTGTGCATAATGGTATTTACACGCTCTGAAGCAGGACAGAGGGTTTCAGAGTACATCTTCGGAAGGGGAATGGAAGATCTCAGTGCCCTTGCAAAATCAATTTAATATATTTCCCAAGGTCGTGTTATAGCCCCCAGTAAAATAGCCCTACGCTAACATTTATGTAGGAGATTATTACTACAGGAATCATTTTTCTTCTAATGACCCAAAGGAAAGTCACTAAAAATGATATTACTGAAATATTGATGTAAATCTTGGGGCTGCAGGGAAATTAATAAAGGAAAGAAGAAAGGAAGGAAGGAAGGAAGGAAGGAAGGAAAGAAGGAAGGATACTGACAACCTTAAGTGGTAACCCGCAGAGAGAAGCCACTCAACGTGGACAAACGCCAAGGTTCTTTAAAACTAGTTACCTTTGGTCTTTGCCTAAAATTAGTAAAGGAACTGTGGAGCGAACACTTTTCAGTCTGAAAAAAAAAAAAAAAAAGGCTAACAAAGTCAAGTGTTGAATACCAAGCAAATCTGTTACAGAACCATTAACTAACACCTAAAACAGCAAAGGCCACTTGCACACAAGTAAAAGGAAAAGTGAAGAGAGGGTAGAAGAATAATTTTTCATAATTGTTCATGGAGGCTGGAGGGATATCTCAGTGATTAATGGAGGCTGGAGGGATGACTCAGTAATTAATGGAGGGTGGAGGGATGACTGTGATTAAGAGCACTGCTCTTCCAGAGGACTCATGTTCCCCCCTGAGCATTCACATGACAGCTCACAACCAGCTGTAACTTAGTCCTCGGGGATCCAACTCCCTCTTCTGGCTCCCAAGGGTACTGTACGCCTGTAGTGCACAGACATACTTGTAGGTAAAACATACGCCTAAGTATCTTAAATAAAAAATAAAATAAAATAAAATTATTCACAGTGAAAAGAATATTCTTGTGAACAGATTTCAAGTTCTTTGATGAAGGATGAAATGTGGGCTCCTTTTTTGAGACAACTTGATTTAAATACAAGATAAGCTAGAACAACACAATCACTCAACATTAGCTCAACAAATTCTTTAAGACCTCACCTTTTGCCTGCCACTCATGTGGTCCTTAGGATAAAAAAAAATCTCTACCCTCAGGTAACTCAGTGGGGCAGGGCAGACTAACAGTCAGAACAGCTGGTACAAAGCTGGGAGAGGGTGGACCTGGTGTGAGGATTCGCTAGGTCATGAGTTGCACTTTGAAGTATTAGAGCTTGCTCAAAGGAGTTGAAACGTTCCGTTCTGGATGCCGTGTGAGGAAGAGTGCAGCAAACATAGGAGGGAGATGCTCACATCCAATTTGAAATAGGTCAGATCAAGCCAGATGTGGGAACATGCCTGTAATTTCAGCACTTGGTAAGTAAGAACAGAGATGTCAGGATTCCAAGGCCATCCTGAGCTACATAGCAAGTTTGAGGCCAGCCTCAGCTACATCAGACCCTGCTCCTTTCCAGCATTAAATATGGCTGACCTCCAAAGGGTTGGTTTATCCTATAATGCTGGGGAACTACATAAGATCTCCACAGGCAATGATACGGTCACAGGAACAGTGAATTTTCAACAGATAAGTCTGAGAGTAGAGAGAGGAGTTTGGAGACCCAAGTGAGAGACGAGATTAACAAAAAAACAAAAACTTAATGCTGAGGTAAAACACTGGGGTGGTGTGCTGGGGAGTAGATGATACAGGTGCTTGGCCTTCAACAGAGAGGCACTGCCCCCACTGGGCATTTCGGATATTTCTGGAGCATTTTTTGGTTGTCAACAGTAATTGGGAGCTTCTGGCACTTTAGTGGGAAGAGGCCGGGAATATTAGAAAGCCCCTAATTAGATAGCAACTCCCTACAGTGAAGAATCGTTCAGTCTTGAATGACTTTCAAACCTGCATTCTGGTAGAATTAACCTCTGAAGCTTAGCCTAGAATCAGATCCATTTCGCACTCGAGACAGCAAACACACGTGATTTTTACCACACACCAGATTTTCAGGAAGAAAGCTTTGTTATCTGGAGCTTGACCAAAACTACCTCGGAGAGCCAGGCCACTCTCAGTTCCTGGTGCCAGCACAGGTCACCTGTGTCCATCCCTCTTCTCTGGAGTTGGAGTTGCTGCCAGTGTGATGGCCTTTAATGTAACGTGTAGGCTATGTGAAGACGTTGTGTTTCTGTTGGACTGAGGTCAGGGACTCCTACGGAACAGTTAGGGGAAGGGCTGAAGGAACTGAAGGGGATGGCGACCTCATAGGAAGCCCAAGAGTGTCAACTGACCTGGCCCCTGGGAGCTCCCAGAGACTAAGTCACCAACCAAAGAGCACACGTGGGCTGGTCCGAGGCACGTGGCATATATGAAGCAGAGGGCTGCTTTGTCTGGTCTCAGGGGAAGAGGATGCACCTAATCCTTAGAGACTTGATGCCCCCCCTGGGGGGGAAGGGGGTGACACCCTCTCAGAGGTGAAGGGGAGACTGGGAAGCAACATTTGGGATATAAATAAATAAAATAATTGATAAAATGAAATGAAAGAAGTTGGTTTCTGCATTCACCCATATTGTGAGGCGACGTCCGTTTAAATCATAGCTTAGTTATAAGTGGGAGGAGGTTTATTACTATTTCCTTAAGCCCTCTGATAAGCTTCTGCCCAAACATTTCCATGTCAGACTCGTTTTACTTAAAGCTTATCCTTCCTTTATCTATCTTTTAATATTTTGATTGAAAATTATATGTTAGATATAAATTATATATATTGACATATATGTTAACAGTTTAGTGGGAAGGTACATTTTTATTTACTACATGTAGCTTTGTACGGTATTTGTTGTAAAAAAAAAAAAAGAAAGAAAGAAAGAAACACTGGTTTTGGAAAGTGTGGAAACAAGGTGTACCTATGTCTAAGAGTTAGACCTCATCTCCGGGTAAGTTATTCCCTGTAGATGTGAGAATATAGACAGGCTTAATTTTAAAATAGGATATTATAATGATGCACAGTATGAAGTCTAACAATTGTAGACTGAAGAGCCAAGCTTGAGGGTGAGGAAGCCCCTACAGAGGAGAGGAAACAGTTAATTTACCTGTGTAAGGAAGACCTCGCCTTGCCTGCTCAAAATGACTGTCTTGTAAAAGCAAGTTGTGGCATATGTTTAAATGAGTAATATTGCCTCACGTTCACTTACTTAAAATAACCATGGTGTTTTTATTTACTGGGTGAATGCCTGCCATTGCATGAGAGTGCAGGTCAGAGGACCCCTAGCAGGAGTTATTTAGTATGTTCTCTTACGTGGACACCGGGGATTGAACTCGGGTCCTGAGGCTTGGCATCAATCCCCCTTTACCTGCTGAACCATTTTGCTGGCCCTTATATTCGAATCCAGTTTTTAATGCAAGTTGGTCCTGCTTTGAAGACAGTGCTGAGGAGCATCCATTTCTTTAATTCTTTACCAACACAAGGTCAAACCAAAAAAGAATCCACCCCAGTGTTAGGAAGGAGCATTGCACAGACTCAGGCCAAGGTTTGAGGGCATGAACTCTGCGTGCCCAATGGATTCTGCAAATCTGACTCCACAAGCTGACCTAGGGCCATCGTTGTCGTCAACGTACCTCAGCTTGTCACTGAAACCTCTGATCGACCCATACTAGACCCCTGCTAGTATGCCAGAATGAGAAAATTGCTGGCTTTGAGGTAGTTCTCTTTGGAAGGCAAGGTGGGGATGCTACAAAAAAGCTCATTAATAAGTATTGGCTGGCTGTATTAGATAGAGTTGAAAGGAACTGAATTTGCGTGGTCATTACAATTGCAATGCTCCTTCCTAACACTGGGGTTGTCTGAACCGCCCAGATCTGATATATTGAGGATTTTATCTGATTTAGTTTGGTTCTTCCATATAACAGCCAAAGGACCAACGCCTGTTATATATTTTGGAATAGACATTTGTCATATGTTCATGCCAATAGAAAATAAAGGCTCGGGTTATCAACTAGGTCGAGTGAGGTCACTCTAGGGTCAAGCCTTGTGGCTGACCAGTGTAAGTTATGCAGAGGAAAGTTGGGTGCAATGCACATGGTGTGGGCTGCGTTCACTAAACTCCAGTAATAGCTACTGGAGGAGCCCAAGACTGTAGCAGGGCTTTGGCGAAGAGGTATTGATGCAGAGATCTTGACCAAGAAGCATGTATCGAAAGGGTCTGAAACCGAGGCACAGTCACTGAGCGTGCTCATCGGCAGGATTCCGTACGTAGACAGTGCCCAGAGAGCTGTTAATGCCTCAGCCTGAGTGTGAGCACCGCATGCCCATAAGGCTCTGTCCAGCTCTGCAGACACTGAAAGGCTTCGCTCACTGTGTCTGCAAACATCTACACTGGATGCACAGCCATGCTTAAAGTTCATCCACGAGGCCCAAGGTTTGTGGTAAGGAATGCTAAACTTTCTTAGAAGAGTGCAGGGCTGTATCTCAGGAGAAATAAGGGCCTAGCATATTAGAGACCCTGACTGGATCCAAACATACAAAAAGCACTGAAATGTGCATATGCTCTTCTAATGTTTTTAATCTGAGGTTTATGCCTATTGTTAGAAGAGTCAGTGCTTTTTTTCTTTTTTCTTTCTTGCTGAATAGTATTCCACAGCATGACTACAGGACCTTCTCTTTGGCCTCCTGATGGATGCTTCCCGCCTGAAGCTATCACACACAGGGCAGAGGTAAATATTTACATTCGAATCTCTGTATGAACAAACGCTTTTATTTATCCTGGACAAATACCAAGGAATTGAAGTAGTCTTTGGCAGATTTACGTTTAACTGGTTCAAAATTGCCAGACTGGCTAATGTGTCCTTACCCGTTTTGCGTGACCACAAATGAAAAATAGGACACCCCACCACTCAGATCCTCCCCACCTCGGATAGGGTTGGCATTTTCAGGTCTGGTGTACGACATGGGTGTTACACACATGCACTCGCAGCAACTGTGGTTACCTGCGTACAACCAGATAACCAGACAACTAAAAGTCCAGTGTGAATAGGGAAGGACTCCCAAAGCCCACCTCCATCTGAGGAACTGCTGGTAGTTGACAGCTATTGAAGGACAGTCACTTTCCTCAGTGGGAGTAGCCACTGGGAAGTTGCCATGCCCCCGTGGGTAACCTCTCACCCATGCACATATGGGCATTGAACGTACTAAAAAAAAAAAAAACCGACATAAAATCAGGAGGGAAATGTGTTGCTGGGTAGGGTCTGGCAAGTTGGAGGAAGCAGGAAGTGGGAATTGGATATGACCAAGATGCATTTTATGCCTGCATGGTATTTTTTTTTCTTTTTTTAAAAGATGTATTTACTTATTGTATGTAGTACACTGTTGCTCTCTTCAGACACACCAGAAGAGGGCATCAGATCCCACTATAGATGGTTGTGAGCCACCATGTGGTTACTGGGAATTGAACTCAGGACCTCTGGAAGAGCAGACAGTTACCACTGAGCCATCTCTCCAGCCCCTGATATTTTCTAGAATAAATACAAGACATTTTAAAAATAAAAATAGGCGGTTTTGAGAGCCCACACAGGCTTTATTATTAATTACAGTGCTAGGCCATTTCATTTAATTACACAGCTGATAGATTTTTGTTTTGTTTCTGGTGGGTTTTTTTTTCCTTAAAAAAAGAAAAATACTGGAACAAAATGGCAAAAGATGAACAGATGGGTTCAAATAAGAAAATATAAATGGCTTTTAGTATTAAAAGATTGTCAGTCTTGTAGCAAGAATTGTAGAAATCAGAGGCATGAAAAGATAATCTATTCATAGGGAAAGTAGCAAAAAACTTTTTAAAATGATAAGAGTTCCAACATTGGTAGCGGGGACATAAATTGTCACAGTCAATCATCTCTAAGCAGGGTTTTGGCAGTCACTATCAAAATTAGAAGTGCTCATCTCATATTCTTTAATCAAGAGTTTCGCTAGCGAGGATTTATACTTTGGATATGTGACACGCGTGGGAGATGACATATGTACTCAGTCACTCTCACCGCACTTGTGATGGTAGGGTGGATATATCCTGAGAGTGGGGGCCTGGAGTAAAGCCCAGGGCATGTTTGTGGAATCGGCAGCCCCACCCATTCAGACCTTCCTTAGCTGTATCCTTTCTCCACATCAATAGGCAGTGTCCTCTTAACCACAGTCCCCTACGCCTTCAGTGTGTGATTTGAGTAGACGTATAGATGTGATTCAGGCAGCTTCCTTAAAGGATTTGCTAGGATTGGTATGGCTCGCTCTTGTGGGTTTTTGTTGCCAGGAGAATAACACACTCAGCTATTCTACTGGTCTTGGGAGGAAGTTAAAAAAAAAAAAGAAAGAAAGAAAACGAAATCTGTCTTCAAGTAAGTTGGTCCAGCTCAGCTCAGCCTATGGTAGAACTCAACAGTCATTTTGCAGAAGCACCAGCATGTGTGTGTCCAGGTTAAGAGTTTGCTAATCTAAGCCAACTCACATCCAGGTCTTACCAGACCATAAGCACACAGCTCTGTCCTACACCACTGAGTTCCAGGGTGATTTGGTGCACAGAAGTGATTGTTAACCCACTCTACAATAGATACCACCTACCCCAAAGAGTTATTGGAGCAATGGAGAAGTCTCTGAGAATTATTGTTAAGCTAAAGATATACAATGTTCTCTTATTGTTGAAAAGCAGTCTGTCCATACTTAGAAATGTGTGTGTGTGCATGCACATGAGCACATGCTCGTGCATGCGTGCGCGCGCACACACACACACACACACACACACACACACACACACACACACACCTAATACAAGTTTGTTGCCTACCTTTGAGAGAAAGAGTGGAAAGAGGCTTTTTACTGTGTGCCTTTCTATCACTTTAGTTACTTTCTTTTATAAAGAGACAGCTGTGGTAGCCGTGAATTCCTAGACTCAAATGATACTTCTGCCTCAGCCTTCTGAGTAGCTGGAACTAGGTCTACCCCCATCCCTTATGACATATCAAGATTTTCAACTGTTTCTGTGTATCAGATAATTTTTTTAAAGATTAATTATTTTTCAAGATGGAGGCTACGGATAGTATTTAATGAAATCTAATAGAATGGGGGAAAGAACACACGGCCACTTGGGTGTTTCTTCCCTAGTGAAGAGCTACCCAATGTTCCAGAAGACCCAGAGGGCTTCTTCCCTTTTCTCTGAAATCAGGAGTCTTTAGCCTTTATCTAGATATAGAACTTTTAATTTATTACTGTCCTGATAGCTAGAAAATAGATGTAAACAGCTCTTAATTTAACCATAACAACCTTAACGGCCCTATTTAAACGATGGGCAAGTGAATGGATGAGGCATTTCAAGAAAGAAGATTCATCAATGAGATAAATAAGCACATTTGAAGCCAGCCATGAGGCATCACGAGTCAACAAGGAGTACAGAGGCCTACCACAGAGCGTGCAGAGGCCAGCCTTCCTCAGCACACCTCCTCATCTTCTGTCTCTTACATTCCTTCTGTTTCCTATTCTGGGGTGTTTGTTCAGTCTTGAGGGTTGAGGTGGGTATTGATAGAGTCATCTAAGGCTGAGCACTTTTTCCCAGCACTTTGATGAGTTAGGTCTCTGCATTAACTGCATCCTGCTACTAGGAAGCTCCTCTAACAAAAATTGGAAGCAGTGCAACACTATGGAAATAAACATAAATATTTAAAAGGCAGTTTGACAACATGACCTTTCAGGAAAACAATATCAATATGACTGTGACATCCCCAGCCACGTTTTTGATGGTGTTCACAGCTGCAGGCATAAATTGCCCCCTGTGGAGCAGGTCTCACTTCCAACTGAGAGAGCAGTTGGTCATTCCCCTAAGCAGTCTTGCCACTATCACACCAGTGGGTGTATCTTGCGTGGTAGTTTGGTATTGTAACAGGCAGGGCCCAGTGCAGGATTAAAAACCACTGAGGCCTTTTCTCAAAAGTAGCCTACATAAGCATCGTGAAATACACCCGGCAGGAAAAGCTCACTTCTAAGTTTCTAGCAAGGACAATTTTTACACCGTGGAGCTCCTGTGCTGCTTTGGAGCCCCTTATCCTAGCACTCCTTGTGGCATAATGTTGGGGATTAGGTCTAACGCTCGGTCTTAATTCAGCTCCCCAAATCACATGGGAATCTGCATGTCCAGATGCTGAGGGTCCTTGTCCCCAACTGGTTTTTGATTGATCAATAACGAGACAGCGGCCAGTGGCTGAGCAGAGTGAAAGAGGTGAGACTTTTAGGAGTCCCAGGCAAGAAATGCAGGAGGGAAGAAGGGATTCAACCATGAAAGGGGCCTCGCCAGCCATGATGGGGAAGCAGAGAGATCAGAATTAAAGGTCCGATGACATGTAAGAATCCAGGGAAGTGGCCCCAGGGGCCACTCCCCCATTTGAGTCTAGGGAACCAAAGATAAGATACAGATTTAGAAAATGTTAACTCAGAAATACCAGAGGGGAGTGTGGGGGGAGGTTTAGAAGTGCCCAACCATTGAGCTAGTTAGGCATAGTAAAAAATATCACTGAGTGCACACACACGTGTGGTGTGTGTGTGTGTGTGTGTGTGTGTGTGTGTGTGTGTGTGTGTGTGTGTGTGTGCGTGTGCGTGTGTTTCATTAGTGAATCCAGAGAGCTCTGGCAGGTAGCAAAAAGCCTGATCACTGATGATGGATTAACAATTCACCACTAAAGCATAAACTACTGGAGAATGAGAAATCAGAGAGTAGATATTCTACGTTGCTTCTTGATTTCCTTGCCACAGTCCTGCTTCATACCAGTATCACAAAACTCTAGTGCTATAGTCTGGTTCCGTTTTCTTCTTTTGTGTGTTAGCAGGGGGAATGGGGGGAGGGGGGCAAAAGCCAGGACTCTCCACATATTAGCCAAGAGTTCCATCACTGAGCTATACTCCAAGTCCCTGCTCCCACCTTGTGAAGAAAAGTCTTACTAGATAGCTCAGATGGCCTTGAACCTTCTACTTCAAGCCAGCCTTAAACTCACAAGCACCCTTCCTGTATCTCTTAAGAATTTCTGAATACTTTTTATAATACTCTACTAACAACATTTGACAGTGTTGGTGCCCAATGACACTAATCAACACTAATACATTTAGATTTTAAAAATGCTACTGATTGAGATTCAGCATCCTAAAAGAAAGGTTATCCCACGAACAACTTGCATAATTTCTGTAAGTTCAGATTTGAATCAACTTCCTAGAAAGTATGACAATACCTGTACTGATCTCCATGTTGGGGATGCATCCTGAACTCCCAAACACTGGGAGACACTCCCAGGAGTTACATTAGCCACCACACAGATACAATTGTGGAGGCTCTAGAGGATGGGGCATCTACTCAGAAGCAAAGAAGGGATCTGTTTAAGTAAGGGCAGTTCTGGAGGACATTTAACAGTTATCAGACACAAGTTCAACATCAGTTCAAGTTAAGAATTGGAAGACTGCACAAGTTGAACTGAACATCTGCCCCATGCATCTTCTTGGGAGTTTCTGAATTTTTGAGCATCCACAAGGTTCTCCAATGTCTCATCTTTGGTGTTGTTTTATTTTATCTTTGGCCTTGTGCATCTGTTTTACCTTTTACTACACTGTAGTACTGTTTTCATTTATCACGTTTTAAAGGTATGTTTATTTTTATTCTCCTTGTTTGTTGTTTGTTTGTTTGTTTACTATGTTTTTGGCGGCATGCCTTATTTTTTTAAGCACTTACATTTTTGTGGTTCTGTTCTTACATTTGTCCAGATTTGTTAAGAAACTCTCTTATTACTAAGGATGTTTCTTTCCTTTTATCCCTTGAGTTTTTGTTTATGTTCTCTTGTTCTTTTATCTTCCTCTCGAGATATATTTTCTGCATTCCTTTTCTTTACCCCGCCTTTACTTGAACCCTTCGTCTGCTCTATTCGGCCCCCATTTGCTTACTCACTCTCCTCACACTTACCCTGAGTAATATGTATCTCCGTGGCACACTCTACCTTAGTTTCTGGACATTAGTGAGATGTCTAAAAAAAAAAACTAACTGATGTAGAAGGTATTGGTATATTGTTCTACGGTTTGTGGCTATTGCAAAAAGTTTGTTCTCTCTTCATGGTACCGTCTATTGAGCCCTCAAAAGTAAGTTACCCAATAAAAAGAAAAAATTAAAACTAATAAAACCATTATACCCAAACCAATAGATGCGCAAACTACAGCAGAGTCAGAAGAGACATAAAAGCAAGATAACTTTGCCAGAAGATCATAACTGTTCAACGGTTGTGATTAAGGACTGTAGGATGATGATTTCAAAAGCTAAATAATAAAAGGGATCAACGATCTCAAAGGGTGCACAAGGTGATGAAAAGATGAATTAAATCTATGACCTGGAGAAGAAAGTAAGCAACTTGCAGAAAAAAAAAGTCAGCAAGGTGGAAGAAACATTCAATAAGGAAATTGAGATCATGGGAGATACCCAAAAGGATATAAAAATTTCAGTTAATAAGATTTTAAAACACAGTAAAAAAAAAAAAACATTAAAAGTAGATTCACCTGGGGTCAGGAGAGATGGGTCAATGGTTAACATCAGTTGCTGACCTTGCAAATGACCTGGGTTTTGTTCCCAGCACCTGTGTAGTGGATCACAGCCATCTGTAACCCCAGGTCCAGGGGAACTGATGTTCTCTTCTGGGCAGCAGGCACCATGAAGTGCACATAGCCTGGGAAATGCTCATACACATAAAATAACATAAATCTTAAAAAAAAAAAAAAAGAAACCCAATCAATCATAGAATATCAGGACCAGAGGACAGCATCAATGAAGTACTACCTTCAAACATCAAGAAGGAAGGAAGGGAAGATTGTGACTGTACGATTCAAGAACACTGAGATATAACCATAAGATATAACCATAAGACCAAACTTAACAATCCACGAGATAGAAGCAGAAACTGAGATGCATGCAAAAGACATGGAGAATTTTAATAAAGGATTTATAGCATAAAGTTTCTCACTATAGAGAAAGAAATGGACATCCAAATAGAAGAGGCAATTAATCCCAAGTGGATATGACCAGAGAAGAGCTTCTCCATGACATAGCATTGTCCAGGTAGTAGAATTGGTGTGGTCTCTCATAAAGTAGACTTCAAAAGTAGGATAAAAAGCCAACTGCAGACTAATAAGCACAACAATTCATCAAGATATAATATGGGAGACTAATAAAACAATTGATAACGACATAGTGTAAATATATGTGGATCAAACATCCGGGCTTCCAATTTCATTAAACAAATACTAATAAACAATAAAAGTCAAATAAGCCCAGGCACAGAGATAGTGGGTTATTCTAATATCCTGCTCCCATCAAGAGATAGGTTGTCCAAACTAAAAAATCATCAAGAAATACCAGAGTTAAGCTACAAAATAGATGCAGTGGACTTGATATAATAAAAATAATATCCAACGTGTTTAAGATACACATTCCTCTCAGCAGCCTCTGGAACATTCTCTCAAAGAGAACACTTCCTGAGCCATCAAATAAGTCTTATCAGATGCAAATGTAATGAAATATTCTCCTGTACTTTATTAGACCATGGAGGGGGGGGTTGTCAAAATCAGTTGCAAGGAAAACTACACAAATACACAGACTGAATGACCAGTGGGTGATTGAATAAATCATGGGGGAGATGTAAAATGTCCTAGAGTGAAAGGAAAATAAAAACACAACTTATCAGAACATTTGGGATACAGCAAGGACAATTCTAAAAAACCATGAATAGGGCTGGAGACATGGCTCCGTGGTTAAGAACACTGACTGCTCTTACAGAGGTCCAGCGTTCAATTCCCAGCAACCACATGGTGGCTCACAACCATCTGTAATGGGATCCGATGCCCTCTTCTGGTGTGTCTGAAGACAGCTACAGTGTACTTATATAAATAAAAATATAAAAAAATTTTAAAAACCATGAATATGTTTACATTACAAATCAAAGATCTCAAGCAAATAACTTAATGATACACCTCAGCCTCTTACAAAGTCAAGAATGCCACAAACCCCCAAGCAACAGGTGGCAAGACAAAACAAAGCAAAACAAAAATTAAGAAAATTTTAACCAAGTGGATTTTTTAAAATAAATACATAAAGTCAATTAAACGAAGACTTCCACAAGAAAATGTAAACAATATGTAGATAATTGCAATTTCCACTGCAACCGAGAATCGCAGTCTGCCCCCTTTCTACTATAGCTATCATGGCCTCTATGCCTTTGTGGCTGAATCCAGGACCCACGTCACACGGTTGACGTTCTTGTAGGGAACTTCTTCAGCTGCATTTCCAAGTCTTTCTGACCTCTCAACTGAATCACCATTTAGGAGCTGGAACCTTTGGTGGGTGGGGCCTTAATTCTAAGGCATCGTTCTGACTGTGCCAGGACAATGTTCGAGACTTTTCTTAGTTGCACTGGTCTCTTTAACAGCTCCAGGTCCTTAGTGTCTGCACCTGCACTGTCTGCAACGTTAAACTCATTCCTGCTCTTTTCTTCCTCCCGCTGGATACTTTTCATGCACTTGTCCTTTCGATTGTGGTTATATACCTCAGTAAGGACTCCAAGTGCTAACTGTGCCGCAACGTAAACTTTCCTCTGTTGGACAACGTTTTGTTACTTTTGAATTTACCCTCATTCAGACTATCGGGACATGGAAAGGAAACTGCCTGAATGTTTGCCAGACTGTAACACAAATGGCCTCTAATCCGATTGGCTATGGTACTCTCCACCGAAGCCTCCCTCATAGGCACTTCCTTTTGCCCTTATTTCTGTAACATTCTGGACTTCCGAATGGTCTTCCACCAGAATGACTCATTAGGGTTCCTGTAGCTTGTGGCTCCAAACGCTTCGACATTCTTCCTACCATCCAGTTCCGGAGACCCACAGATCACGTGGTCGAGTTAATTACTGCAACAGCCCCACTGACTCAGTATCTGTTTTCTGTCTTCGTTGCTTTTCTCATTGACAAAATACTGAACACAAGCAATGTAAAACGAGAGGCTTGTTTTCTCGGGATTTGCCCGTATACATAGCCCATAATAATTGGGAAAGTGTGGTGGTGAGAAAAGACCTGGTGTTGCCGGAGCGTTCGGCAGTTAGGAAGCAAACACGACCGCTCCCTTTGTTTTGTGCTTTGTATTCATTCTCGGACCCCAACCTGTGGAATGGCACTGCTCGCTTTTGGGGTGGATTTTCTTCAGTTAAACCTCTCTTAGAATGCCCTCCTAAACAGGCCTGGAATTGTGACTCCTACACATCTCTAAATTCCATTGACGAATAAGATTTACCATCACGGTGTGTGCGTGCATCAGTGTGTGCGTATGCATGTGTCTGTGTGTTGTGCGTTCATGCACACGTGTTTAGGAAGTGAATGCAGAAAAGGGACCATGGACAGAGAAGAAACAATCTTTAATAAATGGAAGAAGGAGAGAAAGATGAATAACACATATATGTGAATACATAAGAAATGAAAGGAATAGGCCATTCCTTTTAGAGGGAGGAAAAGACCCAGCAAGAGGGTAAAAGGGTAAAAAATAAAATAGCAACGAATAAAGGAGTGTGTGTGTGTGTGTGTGTGTGTGTGTGTGTGTGTGTGTGAGAGAGAGAGAGAGAGAGAGAGAGAGAGAGTATATGTTAATATATCTATATCCAGAGTCATATGAAATGTCATAATGAAACTCATTACTCTGTGTACTGACTTTAAATATTATTTTTTTTTTCTGAAAGAAAGCTGGTGGTGTAGCTTAGATGGAGAGAGTTCATTCATGAAGCCCTGGGTTAGGCCCCAGCACCATGTTCACTCGATGTAGTGTTGTCCACCAGTAACAGTGCAGGCGGGAGCAGAAGGAACAATAGTTCCAGCTCATTTTCGGCTTCACGGTGACTTTGAGATGACCTGGAGAAAGACCCTGTCTTGAAACCATATCAAAAAGAAGAGCAGGATGAGCCACTGTCCAGACAGCCCATCCGACAGAATCACTGAAAGAAATAGTTCAAAAGAGCCAGCCTTAGGCTGCAGAGGTGGCCTGCTGGTTAGGAGTACTTATTGCTCTCCCAGAAAACAAGGGTTCAGTTTCCAGGACCCACACAGAGCAGCCCACCAGGGCCTGATACCGCAGCTCCAGGGGCTCCAAGGTGCTCTTCTGCCCTTCTCTGCCAGCTGCACTCACATGTACATATTCCCGCCCAGACACAGACGCACACACAACTAAAAATAAACACAAAAATGAAGCTCCAGCCTGACCTCAGCACAAATCCCGGAGACTATCTACAAAAGCCACCTCTGCCCAGATTTAATTCCACCAGATAAATAAAATAAATATGATTATAAAAGCATTAAAGTACATTTAATTTGCTTTTTATTTTGTTAAAATGCAATTTGATGAAACACAATGTTACGATGTACTCTCAGGCCAGAACCAGTAAGAATGTAAGATACTAAAGGAAGCAGTGTAAAGAAGGAAGATAGGAACAAGGCTATATTGAGCTTAGAGAAACGATAGAGACGCTGACTTAATTCCATACCACATGTGTAGAGCTCCCCAAATTAATAAGTTTAACACAACAAACTGCAAATATGCAATTATTCTTTCTTCTCATTTTGTTTGGTAGACTTCAAACTAAAATATAATAGTTATAATGGCCTATTATTGTCTTAGTAACATATCTAGAAGCCAGATGTGTAAGTATACTATATAAAAACAATGTTTCTGTGTCTTACTATAATTAAGTTTATATAAGTTTGAAGGAGATTCTAGGAAGATATATGGGATATGTCACTAAGCAACCATTAAGAAAATAAATTTTTAAATAGCAAAAAGGCAGTGTACATGTCTGCATGTTGGTATGTGCAAGGGAGTGCAGGTCTCGGGGAGGCCAGTAACTGTAATTCCCCTGGAGGTGGCGTCACAAATGATTGTGAGCCAACCAGTGTGGGTGCAGGGAGCTGAACTCAGGTCCTCTGAAAGAACAGCAAGCGCTTTTAGCCACGGAGCCTTCCCTCCATCACCTGGTACATTTGCTGAGATTGACTATATTCTAACCGATGAAAGCAAGCCTCAATAAATTTAAAGAGACAAGATTTGTAGAAAATCTTTCTCTAATCACAGGGAATAGAAATTAATAACAAAAATAGAATATTCACAAATGTGTGGATTAAACAATAATTAAACACCCATGTGTGAAAATTAAACAATATCATAAAATCGGTGAGTCAGTGGAGAAATAAAAAAAGCACAGTGCTTTAGGACAAATCAAAAATGAAGGCACACTATATAAAAATTTATTGTTTTATCTAGCTAAGACAGTAGTTGGTGGGAAATGTCTTTTTAAAAAGGAAAAAAAAGAAAAACCTTCTCAGACAATGACATAACAGTACCTTTAAGACATCGCAAAAGAAGAACAAATTAAGCTAAAAGCGAATATAAAGAGGAAATAAATATTTTGGCAGAGAGTAGTGAAGTTAGAAAGAAAAGATGTTGCAGTCAGGATGACCAAGCAGTCTAGACTCCACGTTCACAGTGAAAGATGATAAGAATAAAAAGTCAACAAAATGGAAAGTTGGTTAAGCACAAATTACTAATATAAGGCACAAGAAAACAAGACATGGCCATCAGTCATATTGATACAGGGAGGCTAATAATGAATGCTACTGTGGATTGCTGTGTCCCAGAAAACGCACACCAGTTGGATGAGAAGTCAGGTCTCTGAAGACATGAGCTGCTTGAACTGACTCTGAAGTAGAGAATCTGAATAGATTTATAAGGGAGAGTGAGCTGTTAATATTTCAGAAACCTCCTGAGGAAGACAAGCCAACTGCCGATGATTTCACCAGCGAATTTCTCACTTACAGCATGATTAGTTCCAGATCCCAAACTTTTTCAAGAACCCGAGGAGGAAGAGAACATATTGTGACTCACTCACTGATGCCAGTGTTTCTTTAATAACAGAACCTGACGGCGCCAAGCTGCAAGAATAGGAAACCAGGGAGCAGGATCATGTATGATTGCAACTGTAACATCCTTCCTCCAAACTAAACCTAATCAAGCCCAGAGACAAGCAAGAGGGACTGTAACCCGTGACTATGCAGGATTCACATCTAGGAATACAAAGCTACTTAAATTGAAAAGAATCAACTGTTCCGATACAAATTACCAATGGAAATAAAACAAACATGGAAACAAAATATGGTCATGCCATCTGATGTGGAAGAGTATTTAATGATTAACCATCCACTCTCAGAAAATCAGCCTACCCAATATAAATGAAAGAAGTTCCCATCCTGATTAAGAGTACCAGAAACAAAACTAATATCCAAATGCCACACCTACCATGACATTTAATGCCAGAAGATATGATTTCCTTTTAAGGCATTACTTTGATGATGCATAGGGAAAAATATGCTTCAGCCTTAAATGCTCCTGAAATGAAAAGTTATATTTTGTATTTCTTCTGATTTCTTTTACAGAATAAAAAAATCATGTTATCAGAGGATAGAGCTGGAAGAATAGTTCTTCCTTCCTAGTCTGATTGCCTCGTTTTCTTTCCTAATTGTCTTAGGTGGCGTGCCCCATACAATCTTGAAAAGAGCTAGGTATTTACTATCATGTGAAACCACTCTGTCTTTAAGCATTAAATGTCATGTTACCTGTAGAGGTAACCACTGCTGCTATTTCTGTTTTTGTATCAGTCAATTTAATAGAATTTCATTGACACACCCTTCCCATTTTATATCCAGTTGGCTATTGATAATTTGTTGAGATCATTCAATAGGAAAAGAATAGTACTTTCATTTACAAGTGCTGTGGTGATTATATTGTGTGTGTGTGTATACACATATATAATATATAATATATAATATATAGACTGTATATAATATTATTTTTATATATGAATGTATGTGTATATGTATATATATATATATATATATATGAGACAGGACAGAAGGAGAGAATAGAAGATGAAAAGAAAGGAAAAAGGGAAAAGAAAGAGAAAGAAAAAAGAAAATTGGACACCCTTATTCCACGCATACAAAAATCCTGTTAACGCCAATAGATCCTACTACGCTGAAGTATAAGCTACGCTTGGGAAAAAACAGAGCTAAATCTTTATGATCCTGGGTTATGACAAACATTTGTCGACACAGTATTGAAAATATAAGCAACAATAAAATATGTCCATTGCATTTTATTGAAACTAAAACTTGTTTACACTTCACTGATTGCTAGAGCAATGATAAGATGATCATTTTAATGGGGAAAGGAAAAATCAGCATTTTTCAGAAAGGATGTATTCGTGGTTTATAACTAAAGGTAAAAATGCCACGCCATGAGCTATTAGACAGAAACCACATGAGATGACACCTTACCCCATCTAAGTGGGTCGTGATAAAAATATCAGGTGACAAGTACTGGTGAGGAGGGGGGGACATGACTTAATCTATCGCTGGCGGGAGCATTAAATGATGTTGCCACCTGGGAAAACAATTAGCCTCTAAAAATGTTAAATATAAGTTGAAAAAATGCATTGACAGGTAAGAAAATGGGGGGGAAAAGACATGCACACAAAAGTTGTAAGCCATTGTTGATAGTAGTGTTATCAATAGTAATCAAAAAGTACAAATAACATCCAAATGTCCATCAAGTCCAGATGAACAAGTACAGTCTGTGTATAATGCTATTGCACCCGTCAGCTCTTAGCCCCTGTAACCAGAAAGCAATAAGCAATACATAAAGAGAAAAAGTCTGCTTTGTCTCAGGATTGGACGTTTCAGCCCATGCCCACTGGCCTCACTGCCTCTGGCCTGTGTTGAGACAGCACATCATGGCGGCACACATATATAGTAAAACAAGACTGTTCACCTCCTAGTGAGCAGGAAGAAAATAGAGAGAGAAAGAACAGGGCTTTCTCCAGTGATTTAGAAGACCCCCAGCACATCTGTCTTCTCAAATTTCTACTGTCCCAATAGTATACTGAGCACTAAACCTTTAACACATGGGTCTTTGAGCAGCATCCAGGCTATCACACACATATTACGTGACAAAATAAAAAGATGGAAAAGTACTAATAAGCGTGATAACCTGAATGAATCTTGAAAAAAAAAAGCACATTACATGAAGTATGCCAATCAGAATGCCAAGTATTGCATGATTTTGCGTGTTAAGAATTCTCATAAAGAGGCAATTCTAGGACAATGCTCCGTCGTGGGTGCTTGCGAGGCACGCACAAACCTTGGACTTTATTACCAGTGCAAATTGGTGGTTCTCAGGCATCTAACTAGTATAGGGGACGTGAGGTGTGTCTGCTAAGGGTATAGATTAACTTGGGGGCTGATGAAATCTTTTAAATTGATCGACTCTGAAAAGTCTAAAGAGCCACTGAGGCTCACCCTTGAAATGAGTGGAGGATAGAGTATGTGACAACTTCAGTAAAACTATTACAATAATAACAAAATAACAAGGAATGAATTGGACAAGTGAGCTGTAAGAACTAATTGGAATATAGTTACGATCATGTATTCAGAACATCCCAGGCCTGCAGTCTGGAGCTACTAGACTTTATACCCATAGATTGAAAAGTTCATTGTGAGAAAATTCTGTTGTTACGTTTAGATGTCAACAGGGTACAGTGGGTGCCAGCTAGGAAGGAGATCTGTGGCAGTGTACGTAAGAGGGCTCCATGTTACTACACTGGCGGTGCTCACAGCCCATTCACAGAGATGAGGAAACAGTGGGAAAGTAGGAAATGTGGTTTTGTTTCCTTGTTTGCTTTTAGTCTTTGACACAGGGTCTCACCATGTGACCCAGGCTGGTTTCACACTCATAATCCCTCTGCCTCACCTCCCAAGTCCTGAGATTCCAGGTCTGGTCCACCATGCAGGGGTTACAGAACAGAAATGGTGAATGGCACCCTGTGATCTCAGCAAATGAAAATTGAAACATCCATCTTATATCTACTTTGATACAGCTTCAAAAGTGATATTGACTGCAACTGACAATGAAATTTGGCTTGCTTCCTCAGCAACTTGATGGTTGGAACAGTTCTGAAATTAAACAGAAATTTACCAAACTCCACAGAGAAGAAAAAAAAACGAAGACAGTAATTCAAAGTATGTGTTTACAATACATTTTAAATTTATCATCTACATGCCTTTGATCCAAGCACTTGGGAGGCAGAGGCAGGCAGAGGTCTGAGTTCAGAGACCAGCCTGGTCTGCAAAGCAAGTTTCAGGATAGCCAGGGTTACACATAGAAACCTTGTTTTGAGAACACCAAAAAAGAAAGAGAGTTATTATTATTGTGTGTGTGATGTGGGCTTAGCGGGGAGCACACTCACGCCATGGTGTGCCTGGGAGGACAGCTTTTTGGAGTCTGTTCTTTTCCTTCCACCTTCTCACATCTACTGAGCCTTCTCACTGAGCAGCCTTGCCAACCCTAGAAGTATATTGTAACATAACTGTCTAGTGTGTATTATGTGTATATGAAGTCATAGGTCAATGTGGCAAACACATTTGTTGAAACAGTTAATAGAAAAAATTGCCTTTGGTCAGAGTTAAAAATTCATTGCTTAGATTACAAATTGTACCCAATATGAAAAGCACATAGTACCTCAAATTTAAATGTGAAATAGAACTGATTATAACTTCCAATAAATTTGCTAATCTTGATTCTCTATCATCCTTTGCTATAAATTCTTCCATATATGATCTTATAAATTTATTTTCAGTTAAGAAACAAAAAGTACAAAACACTTTAATATAACAAAAGGCACATGGCTTAGATCCTAAGACCTTGGGGGGAGTATTCTGTTTTATTTCTTGAGGTCTTTTCAGAAGCTATAGTGCTTCTCACTCAAGCAAAAATCTGCCTGGAGACTTTATTATTTTAAAGTTGAAATTTGCTTAGCATTAAACTCCAGTGTAGTTGGATTCTAAATTGGTGAGGCTCAGAAAAGTTCCAAGATGCAGTTCATCGGTAGAGTGATTGCCTAATGCAAGGCTGTGGGTTTGATCCAGAGAGAGGGGTGTGATGAAGAGATTGATTTCATTGTATGGAACTTAGACTGCCCATGACAAGCTGGCAACAGCGCCCATTGTTTTTAATAACTACAGGCTACACATACCGATACTCTCTACCCCAGTGTTTAGTGCCATCTTCCTACATAAGGCTCCTAATTCAACCTGCCTCATTAGACTACATAGCGTATTGATAAGAAGCATTGAACCGACCAACTTTTGTAGCCAAGCAAGGTGCATTTAGTCCAGTTGTTGTCTTAGGAGGTCCCATGGAGATCCCTAAACAACCCAGGTTGATGCTAAGACAGAGAGGATCACTCTCTGAAAACTGACAGTGGGCCCCATTGCCGAGGACAACATCCACACAGCTCATTGAATATAAAGAGGTAGAGCTGATTCCTGCATGAACTTATGTCTTAGACCCTTTGATACAGGAAGGTGACTGCAGGCTACAGAAAGAGAAACCTGGACAGCAGTCTAACCACAAATCCTTGACCTACAGTCTCTCCTACTTGTCAGATGTGCTGGTTCAGTGGTGGTATAGAACTTTTATAAGAGTGATCTACCAATGTCTCATTTAGCTTGAGGCCTTATCTTAAGATGGAGCCCATGCCCTACACTGACTGAATAGTCACTGAATGGCCCAGAAACCTAGGGTAGAGCCAAACAGCTCTGTCCCCACAAAGTCAATGAAATGAGTCCTGATAATATTCTGTTATCCTCATAGATTGGTTGCCTTGTTCAGTCACCATCAGAGAGGCTTCTTCTGGTGGCAGATGGGGACAGATGCTGACAAACCCATAACCATACATTATGCAGAGACTCTAAATTGGAGGTCTCTATCAGAGCCCTTCCCTTGGAGAGCAGAAGAGGGGAAGGAAAGAAAACAGGAGTCAGAGAGAATAGAAGACATGAGGAGAATATGGTCCACTAAATCAACTAAGCAGGGCTCATACGGGCTCACAGATACTGCAGCAGCAAGCAGGGGCCTGCAAGGATCTACGCCAGGTCCTCTGAGTCAATGTTATGGCTGTCAGCTTGGCGTGTTTGTGGGATCCTAACAGTTGGACTCTTAGTGTTCTTGGGAGTCTTTTCCTCTGATTAGGTTGCCTTGTCCAGTCTCAAAATGAGGGCTTTTGTCTTGTCTTAGTGTCTCCTGTTTTGCCATGTTTGGTTGTTACCTCTTGGAGCCTGCTCTTCTGAAGGAAAATGGAGAGGGAGTGGGTCTGGGAGAGAAGGGTGGAAGAGGAGACTGGGAGGAGTGGAGGGAGGAGAAATTTATTATGAGGGAAGACTCTACTTTCAATAAGTAAACATACATACATACATACATACATACATACATACATACATACACCCTGAACAAATTTTTCACTCAATAAATATGTTGTCATGAGAAAGAAAATTGTTATAGGAAATTGAGGATAACGTGGTAGATTAGGAGAGATAAACATCTCTTGGGAAGATGGCTCAGTAAAATATAAGAATCTGAGCTCAATCCACTGCATCTACATAAAAGCCAGCTGTAGTGGCATATGCCTACAATCTGAATGCTGGGAGGATCTCTTTATCCAATCCTCCACAAGTCTCATGTCCCAGTGAAAGACTATGTCTCAAAAAACTGGGAATGTGCCCAATGAGGTGGCACACCCCTTTAATCTCAACATATACCTACTGGCTGGTTTTGTCTATCAACATGACACAAACCAGAGTTACCACAGAGAACAGAACCTCCCTTGAGGAAATGCCTCCATGAGACCCAGCTGTGAGGCATTTTCTCAATTAGTGATCAAAGGTGGGAGGGCCCATTGTGGGTGGTGCCATCACTGGACTTGTAATCCTGGGTTCTATAAGAAAGAAAACAGGCTGAGCAAGCCAGGGGAAGCAAGGCAGTAAGTAACATCCTTCTATGGCCTCTGCATCAGCTCCTGCTTCCTGACCTGCTTGAGTTCCAGTCCTGACTTCCTTGTGTACTGAATGTGGAAGTGTAAGCTGAATAAATCCTTTACTCCCCAACTTGCTTCTTGGTCATGATGTTTATGCAAGAATAGAAACCCCATCTAAAACAACATATAAGGCAGATGGAGATAAATCTCTGTGAGTTTGAGGCCAGCCTGGTGTACCTTTACGTTCCAGGCCAGACAAGACTACATAGTGATATCCTGTCTAAAAGGAAAACAGCGAACAAACAAAGCAAACAGACACACACAAGACCCCAGGCAGATGGCTGCTGAGAAGTCCTGAGGAGTGAGACCTGAGGTTGACCTCTGGCTTACACACACACACACACACACACACACACACAGCACTCTTTAAGGAATGGAAGGAAAGACATAAAGCTTTTGCTTTGTAGGAATCGACATTCAAAGAGAATTTTTCCTTCTTTCCTAATCCCCCAGAACATAGAAAGACTTCAATATGTTTTTAGGCAGAAGCAAAGGACTCAGTAATTGAATAAAAATAATACTATTATATGAAGTGGAAACTTCTTTATTTAGAGAAGATTTTCTCATAAAGGATAAATTTCACAGAGAGATAATATGACAAGTTCAATAAATCAATAACAGAAAGTAATATGTAGATTGAAACATCTCTAGGTGAATCTAATTTACAAAACCACGTACAATTTGTTGGAAAGTGAGTGTTTCCTCCACGGGCTACTTTCAATTCTCAGTTCTTTCCTCCTTCTGAAATGAATGAGAATTCTTGAAAGAACTGAGCAGGGGCTTGGGCAGGTTAAGGAGAGACAGACAGATTAAGAGACAGAGAGAAGCCCAGGGAAAGACAAGTCAGATAGTTCAGTCTCCAGTTGCTCTCAGGCAACAGTGAGGTACTGCAGAAAAGCCAGATTACCTTGTAAGTTAACATTAAAAAATCCTCTTCTAAAATGGGTGGAGCTAAGTGGCCACACAGACGTCAAAGAAACAGGGAAGCCAGGGAGTAGAAGATGTCTTCCTCTTCAGAGTTTACTCAGAGCCCAGCCACTCCCAGTCCTAACAGTGTTTAAATGAATAGTTAGAAAATTCTGATGTCAGATATGAACTTGGCCAGCCTTTCTTCTACTTCTAAGCTACCTTCTTGTGATTTCCACCACAGCTCGTTCGCAGGCAAGTGAAGAACGACTGTTTGGCTGGTTCTGTGGTGTCTCGTATGCTACAGCTTGCTTTCTCAGAGGAACTCTGGACCTCAGGTTTGAGAAAGTTAGAAGCAGCTGAGGGAAATGTGGCCAATGTGGAGGCTGAGAACAGTTATACCTCAGTGAAGACTTCTCTGTTGAATTCTCACATTCTTCTTGGTCAACTATACCAGGAAAGAATCCTATAGGTCAATCCCCACTGTTTGGCTAATGACTGGTAAAGGGCTCTGGAGATAGCCCTTCAGGCTATTTACATTTGAGGTAGAGAATTCACTCAAGCCTGGACTCTGACACTAAGGATTTTAAGTACCTTGGAATGTTCTAGAAGAAATGTGCAAAACCTCAGAATTCCTCTGAACACCTAACCAGTTACAGTATATAAGCAGCAGCCTACACTAGCGTTGACAATCCTTGGCAGGGTCCAAAGCTGAGGATACTACTAATAATAATCATGCGACCATAGTCCCAATCCTAAACTGTGCATCATGGGAAAGTCTTCATGACCCTGGGAAAGCAGATGATATTGGCTCCTTCTTTGGGTGGCCCCTGGCATGAATTACCTTTGCCAACTAAATGCATCATGTATGGGCTCCTTTGATACCCATTAGCTAAAGTTACCTACCCATCAAATGGGTTTGACATGAGGAAGCAAGAAAGATGACGAGATTGGGAATACATTGTACTCTAGGAAGGTAAGTCCTCAGGCTGCCTTCAGAAAATAAAGAATTTCATTGGTGAGAAATTTAAACAAATATGGGTATGTCGAGTGTTACTCTCACTATTCTCACTACTGTGAGATAAGACAAAAGAGAAATAACAATTACCAGTGAAATCACACAGGAGAAATACACACGTGATCCAGCATCATTGTGTGTGTCAGGAGTAAGATGTGGACAGAGGCCGTGACTGTCATACCTTGCTATAAGGCAAAAGCCCTTGCCCTTGTCTGTGGATAGCCCAATTGCCTGCACCGACATGGCAAGGTTTTTGTTGGTTTTCATTTGCTTCGTGCCTCATCGCATGGCATTAAGAATTTCAGAGTAGCAGGGCTTCAGAGAAGAGAGACTCAAAGGTTATGCAGCAGATGGACGCTTAGGATGAGGGAGGAGAAGAGCCAGGACACCATCCATGTTGGCAGCCCAATTGGCTTGAGAAAAATTCCATGACACCCTCTGTTTGTGGATACTCAGGTCATCCAAGTCACAGTAACTTCTTACTTTTCTTTGTGTGAAAAGCGTCTTCTACTTGAGTGCTCACCACCCCTATCTCACACGTGTGAAAATGACGCATTGGGTGTTATTAATTTCTGTGTTATTCTTAGTGACAAAAGATTGAAAAACAAATGTCCTCCAGAGAAGATGGAGTAAGCAGTCTGTGCCCCAGCTTTACAATAGAATGCCCTGCAGAGGATCGGGGGAGCTCCTGTCTGCTGATGTGGGCGGATCTGTGCATACATGTCCTAAGACTCCACAAACAAAGACTCACAAACTGTGTGCCTGAGAAGAACATGAATTCGCCATCAGTTTTAAAAGGCAAGCAGTCAAAAATCAAGATGTTGGCAGGGCTATGCTCTCACGGAAACCTGGAGCAGAGAATCCTTTCTCATCTCGTCCCTGCTTCCAGTAGTTTGTCAGCGAGCCTCAGAGTTTGTGTGCCTCTGTCATGTCATCGATCCCCAAGCGTCCTTCTCCCTGTGGGTCTCTGTATCCACTGCTTACAAGGACACCATTACCATCAGACAGGAAAAACCCATTTTTCAGTATAGATTAATACTAACTAATTATATTCACAGCTGACAGATTTCCACATGATGCCACTTTCTGAAATCCTAGAAGTTAGGACTGCCTTGCACCTTTAAGGAGATATAATTTAACCTATAAAGATCGCTAAGCTAAAGTAATTGAAGAAACAAACCCATAGGGCAGAAAATGTAAAACTTTTATGTACAAAAAGAAGAAATGCATACAGACAAATCAGACACATGTAGAAGCCCATTAACGCATTTCTTCTGAAGTATTATCGGAGTGTCAGTGGCTTCCAAGCAAGGAAACTGCACGGCGGTCAGAGAACACATAGAAGACTCAAGCTCGTCCAGTTACTGCTTTCCTGTGCTATTGGAATTCTGTGTGTAAATTTATTTTTCAAGACACCCCTTGTGCAGCTATTCTTTTGTTAAATCTATTACGTATGCAGTTCTATCAAATATTGGGAGAAGATTTTCAGATCCCTTTTTTTCTTCTGATCTGTTCTGACAAGATGAATGGGGGAGTTTACCCAGTTGAGTGGTGTACCAAAAGGCCAGGCGGAAAGAATGAGGATGAGGCTGGGCTCAGGTATTGCAGCTCAGCTCCTGAAACTAAGCACAGACAGGAGACAATTCGGAGTTAGGGTTTTCCTGCAAAACTAACATCAGGCCAAGTGGAGGTCAGGGTCAGGTGGGCAGCAAGCCTGCAGCTGTGGCTCAAACACGGCGTTTCCTTAAGCTGCCAGTCCTGAGAATGAACCATCTGTTCAGCAACAGGTATCTAGGCCCTGGGATTCAGGCTCAGTAAGCACTATCTCTTGTCTGCTTCTTTAATATGTTCAAAGAGATTTTGGTAAGCATCGGAGATTAGAAGAACCCCAGGAGAGGAGAGGACACTTAATGTTTGCCTTTGGAATTGTCACTTCTCTATGGGAATCTTCTTACAGCTGCCCTCATCCTAAGGTGTGGGCAGCTAAGAGTGTCCGGGTGGTCCCAAGGCCAAGCTGTCCCATGGGAATTCTGTCCACATTCCTGCTTCTCTCGAATAACTCTGAAACAAAAACTTGTCTGATACAGGATTTTACTTTTTTTGCCCTGCATCATTTAGATCATGTTGGAAGATGGTCAATTTGCTATTCTGAAGGGTTTTTAAAAATAATCCTCAAATACTAGGTCTAGAATGGAATTTTCAATGGAAAAAAATTCTGCAGAATTAGGAAACATGTTGCTGATAACAAAAATCCCAAGCTGTATTTTAATGTACTTTTTTATGACTCATTACAAATATGTTATCTAAATAGAATTGGTAATGAAAAATGAATGTATAAAATATTAATAATTATTTTCTTCTTAAGTGTTTGAAATTTGTCATAGTTAAGGCTCTAAGAACTTTTTCATTTTCAAATATAATTTTTTCAACATAATATTTTTATTAATACTTTTGGGAATTTTACATCACATATTTCTATTAAACTCATTTCTGAGCCCTTCTATGTCTGCCCCCAACCAAGAACTCTTGATATGAAGAGATTTACTTAGTTCATACATGCCACAGTTCATAAAATACATTTTACTTCATTTTATATTTCAATTATCAAAGTATTCTTACATAGCTGGGGTTCCAAGGAACTTTGGTATGTCTTTCTCACAAGAAAAAGCCATTTCTAGATTCATTTATTTATTTAACAAACATTTTTTGAGCACTCAGTGGCAGAACATATTTGACAATTTTTTTCCAAAAAGTGTAACATAAAGGAAATTCATTTAATCACAAAGTTTTTTGACACTAAACATAGTGTCAAAAGTTATAAAGCAAGAAATTATTAAGAAAATAGTATGGGCAGGTTTTTCAGCTGTGAAAATCCAAGTTTCTAAATTGAAATAAATACCCACTATAATGAGTAATCTGTAACATGTAATGATATTATTATGTATAATAATAGTAATTGTTAGTGTATTTACAGTAGCATAGTTCGTATTAATGGAGGGTTTGCTTTGTGTCGGGCACTGGCTGCCACACCCGATGACCTGTGTTTTATCGCTAGTACCCAAATAGCTGAAGAGAACTGACTTCCACTAATTTTCTTCTGATCTCCATATATGTGCCATAGCACATAAGTACCTATACACATACATACACATGCACATATATACATGTAAATAAATGTAATAAAATGTTTATCAGTTAATGACGTCACACGCATGCATATAAAGTGCTCAATAAATATTTGTTAGGTTGACTTGACCTAACAAATTCACAGTTGTGCTTGTGCATAGTAATTTAATTACTTATTTTCAAGAGAAGTTACCTTTCCCAGAATAAGACATAAAGTTCAATCAATCGTTCTCAACTGTGGTGACACATTAGAAATATGGGGGAATTTTTTTAAAATTCTGATGTCAGATACAACAAAGTATTTAAGAGCTCAGCCTGAATTTTAAAAAAAAATCCGTCTTGATTCCAACATGTACAACACAATAACAGCCAATACTTTAGAACATGATAGCTTTCCTTCCTAAAGCTCCTCGGAGACTGGAAGCAGCTTGGAGCTCCCTAACACTGTCTTCCTTCCAATCCCAAACTGAATGAAGATTCGGGAGTTTTAACAAGATGGAACCTATCACCTGAGGATTCGAACTGATTAGTACTCCTGAAATGCCCGAGGGAATGCTACCGTTGCCGAAGCTTGTGTTGTTCCCCAACCACAAATAGTTAATGCTAAAAGGGAGCTCGAACCAGTACTTTAAACACTGTTTTTACCACAAATCAGCATATCAGTTACTAAATAGAATTCTAAGCTCTTGGAAGCTTTGCTGGCAGTGTTTCAGATTGGGGTATAATTCCGATTTCACACATCAGCAAATAGAAGTTAAAACTTGTTCAGAGCAGTCAACAAAGGGCCTCTGTCACCTGATTTCTATACCTGTGCCTTTCAAACTCGAATGTGTCAAATTCTTTACGGAGACATTCTTTTTTTCACGTCAATAAAAATAAATCTTTTTTAAGAGATCATATTTATATAATAGTTATATATATAACTAATTATAACTTTTCCAGAATGTCTTAGGGTTTGCATTGCTGTGAAGAGACACCATGACCAAGGCAACTCGTAAAAGGACAATATTTAATTGGGGCTGGCTTACAGGTTTAGAGGTTCAGTCCATTATTATCATCAAGGTGGGAGCATGGGAGTATCTAGGCATGGGGCAGGGAGGAGCTGAAAGTTCTACATCTTCATCTGAAGGCTGCTAGGAGAAGACTGACTTCTAGGCAGCTAGGACTAGGGTATTAAAACTCACTCCCACAATGACAACAAGGCCACACCTACTCCAACAAGGCCACACCTCTTAATAGTGCCACTCCCTGGGCCAAGCATATTCAAACCACCACCCAGAACTTTTTGAAAGCAAAATTTAGACATGTGAAAGAAGTTGACATCTGTGTCTACAGCCTTTTATGTCATGCCTTTTGCAAAAGAAAAAAAAAGAAATATGTAATAAATAAATAAATACATCTCCTATTTTAATGGTTCTATTTCATTTTGAAGAAAATACCAGACTTCACATTCTAAATGTGCAATTTATTTTCCAATGAATATTTCTCTTGCAGAACAAGAACATCTGGAGTAGCGGTTATTCTAAGAAATCAGGCCAGTATAATTTATGTAATAATTCTATGTGTTACTCTTGTTTGTAATTTTTCCACATAGAAATAAACGGCCATGTTTAAAATCTATAAATTTCCCACAAAACTGCCAGCAGTTCAACTTTGAAACAGTTACTTCCTAGTCTTATAAAAGTGCAGAGGAGTTGTGCAGAGGAAGCAGCCAGAGCTCATACTCCATTATGGGCATTTACCATATGCATCTGAAGACCGTGAACATGGTGTTGCCATTCATGGTACACAACCCTTGCTCATCACGATGGCACGATAAGATCCAATAGAACCCTGCTGGACAGAAAGGAAAGGTTCTGTGCAGATTATCAAAAAGACCAGGGTGGTTCTATTAAGGTCTAATTGCAGGTATTTATAAGTGATTCTCAACCTGTGGGTCATGACCCCTGGAGGTAGGGGTTGGGGGAGATTTAGTGACCCTTTCACAGCAGCTACATATTGGATATTTATATTAAAACTCACAACAGTAGCAGAATTTCCATTATGCTTGTTCGTAGCAATGAAAATGATTTTTTGGTTGGCAATCACCACACACGAGGAGCTGTATTAAAGAGTCACAGCATTAGGAAGGTTGGGAACCAATGGTCTTACACTCTGCAAGAAAAAAAAAACTTACCTTTCTCCAGCACTGTGTTCTACATTTTCTTCTGTCCTTTGTTGCATTTAAATAGATGGGAGCAACATTTCGAGGAACAATTAGAAACTCCAGTGCTCTACAAAAGGAAAAAAAAAAAGCACATAAAAAGTTGTCTAATCAAGACTTAAGACCTTATTTCTAATCCTTTCTTCACCAGAACTTTATATAACCTTGGGGTCACTTCTCAGAGCCTATATTTCCTCATCTGTGAAATGAAGGCATTAGACTAGAATGATCTTTCCTTTCAGTCTGAACGCTCCGCAACATGTTTCTGTTTCTCAAATGTAATATACATTTAACATGGGCTATATCAGAAATCTAAATCTCTATGTAGGCCTTTGAAAAATTATTTTGCTGCCAGGATCAGAGGATATTTTTCAATTTGAAGTCATCAAAATGTTTTATAGCACAAATATATAGGATGTATACTTAAAAGGCTGAAGGTAGAACCTTGTTTGTAGTGGTTTGAACAGGTGTGGCCCCCATAGACTCATGTTTGAATGCTTAGCTCATAGAGTGTCACTTTTAGGAGGTGTGGCCTTGTTGGGAAAAGTGTGAAGTTTGAAGGAAGTGTGTCACTGTAGGGGCGGGCTTTGAGGTCACCTATGCTCAAGCTACTCCTGTGTGGCACCCAGTCTCCTGCTGCCTGCAAATCAAGATGTAAAACTCTCAGCTCCTTTTCCAGCTTCTCCAGAGACCATGTTTGCGTGGACACTGCCGTGCTTCCCACCATGATGATAAAGCACCAAATCTCTGAAACTCTAAGTCAGCACCAGTTAAATGTCTTCCTTTAAAAGAGTTGCCTTGGTTTTGGTGTCTCTTCATGGAGATAAACCCTAAGATAGAAGTTGGTCCTAGACACTGGGCTATTGCTGTGATAGCTCTGACCATGTTTTTGTTTGAAGGAACATAGGCCCATAAGTGGGACTTAATGGGCCGTTCTAGGAGGACGTGGAAGATAACCGTGCTGAGGGTGATTTGAATTACGGGGGCCTGGCTCAAGAGGTTTCAGAAGAAACCATGTTAGAATGTAGCCTAGAGACCATTCTTGTGATATTTTGGCAAGAAAAAAAAAAGTGGCTGCTTTTTGCCCTTTGTTGGAAAAGTTTGCCTGAGGCTAAAGTGAAGTTTTTGGATTAATTGCATTGGGTAAAGGAAATCTCAAAATAGCCGAGCATAGACTCTGCCATGTGGTGACTAATGCTAACTCTTATGAAGAGTGTTTTAATGAAATGGATCAAGCTGAGCAAGGAAAAAAAAAGTGTGTGGTTCAAGGATTAAAAGGGAACCAGGAAGTGGAATGGAGCTAAACAGATAAACAGTGAGATAAACAGATTAAAGATATTAATTTAATATCTTTAAATAAAGATAGAATTTAGGGAGTGGTGGCCTCAGGGCAAGATCCCACCTTGTGACAAGAAATTATTAGAGAAAATCTTAGGCTCAAATGTTACGGTACATTACATGCCTTTAATCCCAACACTCAGGAGACAGAGGTATGCAGATCTCTGAGTTCAAGGCCAGCCTGGTCTACAGAGCAAGTTTCAGAACAGTCAATCTTAGGCAGTGAAGGAAACCGTGGAAAATAGACAACTGGCAAAGAAGTAATTGCACAACAGGGCCATCTTCCAGCCCAAGCAAGCAGCAGAACTTGGCAGTTTTGGGCATATGGTTCTGGCTTTGATGACAAAGGAAAGTCACTGAAGCTAGGTGTGTGGCAGGAATATCCTTGCATGGACTCCTGGAAAGGTCACTGTGTACTATGAAGGTGAATCCTAATTTGCCTTGGAGACCCCAAAATGTTCAAGATGCCAAAACAGTGGGATACCTTCCAGGAAAAGCTGCCAACAGGGAGTGGAACCAGCCCAAGAGAAAGAGGTGTATTGTAGTCAACAAATTGACTGGAAGGATGTGGAGTCTAAAGAATATTTTGATATCAGATAGGGAGATGCAGGGTTTGGAATTTGCGCAGCTGGTTTTCAGTCTCGCTTTGGTCCAATATCTCTTCAGTATGCCCCTTTCCTACCTTTTGGAACAATAATGTATAGCCCTTGCCACTGTATGTTGGAACTATGTGATCTGGTTTTGATTTTGATATTATAGGGAATTAAAATTAGGAGGTTGCCTTTGAACTTTAAATGTTTAAACATTGTTGAGACTGTTATAGAATATGGGGAGCTTTGAAGCTGAACTAAATGCATTTTTGCATTATGTTATAGCTACAAGCCTATGGGAATCAGGGAGTGGAATGTTTTGATTTGAATAGGTGTGACCCCCATAGACTCATGTGTCTAATTACTTGGCCCATAAGGAGTGACACTCTTCGGAGGTGTGGCCTTGTTGGAGGAAGTGTGTCACTGTAGGGGTGGGTTTTGAGGTCTCCTGTGATCAAGCTATACCCAGTGTGATACCTGGTCTCCTTCTGCTATCTACAGATCATGATGTAGAGCTCTCAACTCCTTCTCCAGAACTGTGTCTTCCTGGACACTGCCATGCTTTCCACCATGATGATAATGGACTGAACCTCTGAACCTGTAAGCCAGCCCCAATTAAATGTTGTCCTTTATAAGAGTTGCATTGGTCATGGTGTCTCTTCATAGCAATAAAACCCTAATTAAGACACTCTCCAACCTGAGACTGTCATTCTTGATAAGAAGCAGGGTGACACAGTGGTTAAGACACTGCTCATCCTACTACATCAAAAGGTCGAATAAAGATTCTAGAATGTGTGTAGGCCAGGACATTTCTAGGAAAGCATATATGTGATCAAAGGATATCTGGAAGAATGCTCAGAGAGACATGGACAGTAAGACTGCAATGAAAAACCACCTCACACTTCTTAGATTGACTACTATCAAAGAAAAGAGACTGGAGAGGTGAGTAGGGTTTAAAACAGTTGCTATGTAAGCCTGAAGACCTGAGTTCAAATCCCAAGCACCTATATAAAACACCATGGCTGTACATGTTTGTCACCCAGCACCATGGAAAGCATAGACAAGAGTACTGTGGAAACTTGCTGGCTGCTGGCCTAGCTCCAAGTTCAGTGAGAAACTCTCTCTGAAGAGAATTAAACAGCAAGCAGCACAGCTGGATACCTGAAATCTGGCTGCCACATAAAAATGAATATATACGCTCATACCCGCACATGAACATATGCTACGTCTCTCTCACCGTCTCTCTGTCTCTGTCTCTGTCTCTCTCTCTCCACACACCCCACACACATACACAATGAAAGGTTAAGTGTTGGCAAGAAGTGGGAAACAGGAAAGTCTTATACACTGGTGATGCTATTGAAAATTAATTCAGCCACTTTAAAAAAACGGTATTGAGGTTCTCCCCCGACACCCACACACAAAATTTAAAATAGAACTACCATGTCCCCCAGCAATTCTACTTCTGGGTGTGTATTTAAAGGATCTGAAATCAGCATATCAAAGAGAAGACATCTCACATTGCACTGCAGCCCTGTTCACAATAGCCAGAATATGGAGACCTCCTGGAGGTGCATCAGCAAACGTGTTGACTTTTTAAAATGAGGTATGCACTGTGGATTACATTCATGCTTTGAAAGACAGGGAATTTTGCCATCTGTAGCAATGTGGATTAACTCAGAGAACACTGTGCTAACAGGGACGAGTCAGGTGTAGAGAAACAAACACTGACGAACTCACCTAAAGATGGAATCAAAAGCTTTCTACCAGAGTCTGGAGGGGAGAGGATGGATGGAGAAAAGAGAGATGTTGGTCAAAGGGCACAAAGCTTCCGTGAGAAATGAGGGGTAAGCTATGGTGTTTTATTACACAGCAGTGTGATTACAGTTACAATAGCTAAATGATAGATTCTGGTTCATCTCACACAGAGATGACAAGTGACGAATGACAGGTGTGGCTACATTAAATGACTTGGTTTGATCATTGCAGAGAGTGCGTATACATCAAGATATCACAACATACCCCATAATTACACATAATTTTACATTTTAATAAAGGATGTGAGGTGTGTGTCTGTGAGGTGTGTGTGTGTGTGTGTGTGTGTGTGTGTGTGTGTGTGTGTGTGTGGTGGGGGCGGGGCAGTGAATTTCCTAGTGATACCTACTTCCTCTGATGTTTGAAAACAACTGAGAATCTGAAGTCTTTGAAGAGGGAAGGAGATAGAGTGGGATAGTTGAATAATTCTGGTTTCTTCTCTGTTGATGTGGTAAAAATCCTCTGATCAAAAGCAACTAAGGGGAGGAAAGGACTTATTTCAGCTTGCCGGTCTCAGTCCATCACTGAAGGAAAGGCAGGGCAGGGCCTTACAAAGGGACCAGAAGGCTTGCCATTCCACACAACACGTCCTTCTACCAAGGAACTCATAGCCACAGAAGTACAACGGAACTATTGAGAAACACTGCTTACTGGCTCACTCACAGATCCATGCTTAAGTAGCTTTGACCACCTACCTGGAAGTGGGGCTGCCCACAGTAGGCTGGGCTGTCCCCCGTCTATCAGCAATCAAGATAAATCCATACAGATAAGCCCACCAAGTCTCCCTTCTCAGGGACTCTAAGCTGTGCTGTTGACTGGTAAAGCTAACCAGAGCCCCAGCCCCTCATATCAAATGAGAAAGCAGCAAGTGGCTGGAAACTTAGATCAGAAAGGGAAAAGCTCCTGGAGAATGTCCTTCAGCAGCAGCATCTGCCACCGGGGCTGCACGGTCCTTACAGACTCTACTCTCTATGGTCTCCATGGCAATGAGGACCACTTAAGCAAACATCCCTTGCAGTCACTGCATTGCCAGATAAGCTGTTTCTCTAGCTTGGGTTTTCTGTGATGTTCAGTACAGAAAAGAAGTTGATGTATGTCTCATGAATGAGAAAACAGAATTCCTAGAGAGGCAGAGAAGAAAACTGAAGAGCATGAGGTAAATTTAAGATTTCTGAAGATATTTGGAAGCATAGACATAAATGCACAGGTGAATTCAAATACGTTCCTGCTATGGTTGGTGTTTTGCTCAAATTTACTTTGTTTTGCTTTGCCTGCATCTACTCTCCTGGGATATTTAGGCCTGATCACTCTCTGAGAAAAACACATTCTTTGTCACCATAACAGTATGGGCAATTTGTGTCTTATGGTGATGATCTTGGAAACTTCATGCGGCATCATTGTCCTTTCTACTCAACCATACATACAAGATAGAGAAGAGTAAAATTCCTCATCATTTGCTATCTTAATGTGGCAGCTTTGTGATCAACCATCAGATCCAGTCTGCATTTATTTCAAAGGATTTTGGAAGCAACCGTTACAAAAAGTGTTGGCATTTACACAATCAAGTAATTCTGTATAAGTTTTTAGAATGGGACCAAGCATCAAATAATTATGTACACATGGTGCTTTACTGTCCAAACAGAAGTCTCCATTAATACCTCACTTCTCGGAATGGGGAGGTGGCTCAGTGAGCACACCCCTTTTATGGCCTGAGTTCGGATTCTCAGTATCCACGTAAGAAGTCAGCCATGGTGGCTGTGATTAACCCCAGCACTTGGGAGAGGGAGACAGGCAGAGCCCGAGGGCTCATACCCATGAGCCTGCCCTGCTGAGCTGGGTTCAGTGAGCCCTTCCCTCTCAAAAGGTGGAAATGGTAGTGGAGAATATTGGGTGTTGATTCTGTACCCCATTCACATAGGCGAGTGAACCCCCACATATACACAGACAAGTATACAACATGTATACATATATATAAACGCTACACACAAACAAATCCACACACACACATCCATGCACACTAACTTCTTAATAAAGTCATGCAGTTTTGGTAGGATGGATGGAAAGATAGATTTTCTTTCTGGATTGTTTGAGGTGGTCTCAGTGGTAGGTCATGGTGAAGCTTAAAACAAGGCTTTAATATAAACCCTTTTAGTTTTTAAAACCATACTACATTCTGGGTTGCAATAACACTATAAAAATGATTTGATAAAGGTTTTTGAAGGAAAAAGGAAAATCGCAAGTGAAAACAAAAACAGAACTCCTCTCTCCCAGGAGGAATCGCTTTTGTGTAGGGACAAGGCCCCTGACAGGTTGCTTATCCAGTCCCAAACATTCAGCTACAAATGGAGGCACACACAGGCAACACCATCATCTTTATTGCCTCGTGTCTCCCAGGCCTGTGGTCCTTATAATTAAATTTAGGCTATTGTAGACTCTTTCTTTTATCACATCTATCTATCCTAACAGTCAGATTTAGGATAAAATAAAGGAGTATTTTTTTATTTGTCCTATAAGACAGCTCAGTGGTGAAAGGCTTTCCAACAACGGTGATGACCTGAGTTCAGTCCTTAGGGTAGGAGAGAATTGACTCCAGGAAGTTGTCTGTTGTTCTCTCCACAAGCACCATGATGTGTGTCCACCTTCCTCAGAATAAATGATAAATCAATGTACCATATAACACACACACACACACAGGCATACACACACATACACACACACACACACACACACACACACACACACACACATATATATATGATTCTGTCCTTCATAAACATAGGTGAGTGAAGCCTCCAAAATACACATACATGTATACAAATATATACATATACACAGTACACAGGAATACACAAATACCACATACATATCCATGCATACACTAACTTCGTAATAGATAAAGTCATGCAATTTGGTAGGATTTATATATGGGTCGGATATGTTCGTATGTATGTATGTATGTATGTATGTATGTATGTATGTATGACATCCTTGAATATACCTGCTTTCCAAGTCTTCGCTTCACATTCTTGGTGTCCAGAAACACCTGTAGAAGAAATATTGAAAGGGTTTATGAACCATATTTATCTAGATCCTAAAAATCCATTAAGGACTGAGCTAAATGCCTTACCTGAATCATCTCAAAACTAATCTAATGATGTGAACCACAGTGACCCCACTTTACAGAGAAGATGTGTCTGGAGGACAGCATAGCTTAGAATGACACAGCCTGTACTTGGCAGAGTTACTGGTACCAGTCAGTCCTGTCTGACGCCAAAGCCTTTGCTCCTAACAACCACCTTTGCCTGAGAAAGTATGAGGGGGTGTCAGACTGAGGGCAGAGACAGGGTAGATCGTATGGATCCTGAAATGCGTTCCCATCATTAGGAACTCATATATCACAAGAGATTTAACTAGGCAGGAATGTTAAACAGTAGCAAAAACTCACCTTAAACTAGGTTAAGCCAGGCAATTTTTATTTAGTATAAAAATTGGTAGCTTCCAGAAGGGAACCAGTCTGGTTTGGTGTTTTATTATATAGGCTGACTGTGTCCATGATGAAGATGATAATTCCTGACGTCTTACAGTTAGGATTATGGTCTCTGTAGCTCATGACTTCAACTAAATAACCTTCTTCACACCAGTATGTTTTATTTTTGTGTGTTTGTTCTTTTCTTTTTTTTCTTTAAGAAAAATTACTTGTTTCTCTACAGCAGAAATAAGGAAGTAGAATACGTCTGTGCAAAGCACATGTCTGCAAAGTGGGTCTCAGATCACATCCTTTCTAAAGCAGGCTTCTTGTTGCAACCTTATGCCTGGCTTTTCCAAATCCAGCACAAATACATCTAGTCCGCTTTGGTCTTCATAGCTGCCTCCTCTCTCAGACGGGCTTTCCTTTCTAGGTTCAAGCTTGTTAAAGACTCATGTCTTTTCGCAGCCTTCTTGCCCTCAATAACCATATAGATGCATCCTGCCACTGTCAGGGCAATCATTAAATAGCTGACCTTCACCCGGATCTTGTTCTTTGCAGCGTCAAGCATCTCAAATGAGATTGTCTCTGGGATCTCTTCCTCCTTCTTGAAGCGGCCTGACTATAGCAGAATCTTCCTCTTGAAGTCTGTGGACTTGTGCAGCGGCATCCTGTGTCTCTAAGACTGGGTTGGAGCTTTGGGACTTTCCTGTGGCTTGGTGCAGAATCCATTGATCCTCTTCAAGTCAGTGTTTCTAACCTTAGAGACGAGGAAGCATTTCTTTCATATAACCTAAAACAATGTCCAGCCGCCAGCTGCAGGCCGCGGAGGCTCCACATGGCCGCCTGCTCTGCGCACAGCACCCCACGGCGGCCGCTGCGCTGGCGCTCCTCTTTTCTTTTTTTAAGGATCTCTCTGTGTAGTGTGTAGCATTGGCTGTTCTGGAACTCACTCTGTAGACCAGGCTGGCCTTGAACTCAGAAAGATCTACCTACCTCTGCCTCCCCAGCACTGAGATTAAAGCACACCACCGCCCAACATCACAACAATTCTTAAAAGAGAGCTTGGTTGATCTTGGATCACGTGCTCATTTTTTGATTAGTTACTATTGAGGGAAAGTGCAGTCCTCATGTTGGCTAGCCCAAGAAAAGCAATATGTTATTAACAATAACCCTTTCTAGAGGGTCACACTACTTGGACAAAGAAATATCTAGCTTATTCTTAAACCGTAGATCAACAATACTGGAATAATAACCTCTTCCCCTAAAGCTTATTTTTCTTCTTTTTAGCAAAGAAATCATGAAATGTACAGAACTGTTGCTTCACTCTGAAAATAAAAAAAAAAAAATTACCTAAGGTAAGAGCCATTCTTATAAGGAGAAAGTGGAGATGAACCATTTTTATCTGAAATAAGTCTGATGGATTGAAAGCAATCTTTAACTTGGAATCTCTCGTGACACATTATCCGCTAACTTGCCTACCTTTGTTCTCCTCACCCAGCGTCCTCTTCTCTCCAGCCTCCTCCCCATCACTAATGGTGAGCAGGTGACTTATATTGAGAACTTGATGGTAGGGCTATTGACAAACTAGCCCGGGGGTGGGGGTGGGAGGGTGTTCTTTTCTGTTCTCCTTCCCTTCTTCCTCTAATTGCCTAGAAAACCAAGCTTTTAATTCTCTCCAGAAGACTTCTTTACACTTTTTTTTTCTAGTGGAGAACTCTTCTCATATTGTATCAAAGGTATTGAGTGTGTTCCCTCATTTTCTCCCGTCCTTCTACCAGAAGCAATGTGCTTAAGCTCCCATTTACAATATTTGTGCCTTAATCAGAGCTATTATCTGTTTAACATATAGTGGTGATCAATAAATATTGACTAAGTGAATGAAAACATATTATTGTTGTTGTTGTTGCTGCTGCTGCTGCTGTTGTTGTTATTATTATTATTATTATTATTATTATATTTGTAAGATGCTGATTCTCTGATTTGGTAAGATTCAAGACAATGGAATCCAGAAAATCATTTGTAAAACTCAAATCACCACAGACATGTCTAAATTGATATCTCAATGTATAATCATATACCCAAATGATTCTCATACTAGACTTTTGATATGAAGTAACAGAATCGAATGCTTAAGGAGGCATAAAATGTGTACATTTCGGTGAGTTTTGGAGTCCAGCAGAACCAGGTTCTATTGCTAGCTCTTCCGGTTGTTTTTAACTATGCACGGAGTGCCTGTAACACTGGGTGTTGTGACACAGCAACCAGGTAGCACTCACAGAAGTCCTTCATGCACTTGTTGTGCACAGAGAAATCAAGCTGGAACTGGACTGGAAGTTTCCTCCGATGAGAGCTTTCAAAGTGCTTCGGAAACTGCTGAAGGAGAAAATTCACCCAGCATAGCAATGTAACAGGCCAGACTTGCCTGCTAGTGCAACAATGACAGCTTATGTGGAAGGAGCCAGCCACTTTCAGATTAGATTTGAGGCCCACTACACAGAATGGATGAATACCTGGTACTGTAAACCTAGTCAAAGACCCTGGCTTTGAATGCCAGAGACCCACAGGGCCAACCTACGACTATTATTTTGTTAACTGGAATGATGTCAGATTTGCCTCTAAGTGTTTATATTCATATACACAGATGAGTGCTATTCTCAGCCCTGATCAGAGAAATTTGTTTCCCACAGGCAATTGTTGGTGCATTGACCCAAAAACTGATCGATGTGCTAAGAGTAAGTGACCTTTAATTGCTCGTCCCTTAATAGGGCTCTGAAGCTCCTTCCCTCACAACAAGGCTCATGAAAGATCACAAAAGAGAGAACAGGAAGAGTGTAAGATATGGAGGATGGAAACATTCGATCTGAACAACGGTGGACACACGGACCAGCTGGCTGCACCAGGTCACCAGGAGCCCCGAAGGCCTGCTGCCCCTACTACCCTGGCAGCCCTAGCGAACAGCTGACTGAAAGAGGAGCTGCTTGGGCCTCAATTTTGCATCCTTGATTACCATAAAAGTCAGCCCCAACGCTGGCTGCACTTGTGAGCCAAATCTTCCCGGGTTCTGGCAGGGAGACCTTTCTTTGATGCCATATTCACTCAACTGCCTAATGTCCTGGTGACTCTGAGAGGGAGGAACCTGTAGTCACCGTGGCGGAGGTCAGGGGACCTGCCCACCACATGCTGCTGGGGAAACGGATGGCCCTTAACACCTTGGCCTGCCGCAGCGGAATTGCCAGCACACGGCAGTGACAGCTGTAAATGTGGCCAGGAGCACCGGCTGGACTGGACGCATGGCGGGCACAAGGAAGACCATACCGGGGTTCCGCCTGGTAGAGAAGTGTGGGCTCCTATTAAGCAGGGCTGCATGTCACCACTATAACCAGGAATGGTTGGTGACGGTGAAAGACAACCAGGTGGTGGCAGCCGGCAGCAGGAAAAAGACAGGGCAGCGCTGAAGGCCCCTCGGGCAGCCCATATCTCCCTGAAGGTAAGAGGCGGAATGTAGCAGCCTGAAGGAGGCCTTGCAGGCAGCAGAGGCTGGGGCTGACCTGGTAATGCTTGGCAACCTCAAGCCTGAGAAGCTGCATCCCACAGTAGCTGCACTTAAAGCCAAATTCCCCAGGGTGGCTGTGGAAGCCAGTACGGGCATCACACTGGGCAACCTCAACCAGTTCTGTGGAGGGCACACTGACATCATCTCATTCGGGATGCTGACCCAGGCTGTGCCTCATGCCCGCCAGTCCTAAACCCGAAGAAGATGCCACCAGAATAGATCACTGCGGCTTGTTGGGCCTCTCAGGATCACACATCTTTAGGTTCAGAGGCCAACAGGAATACCTGGCATTAACCTAGGCTTCCCGCTAGCTCTGCCATCTCCAGCTTCTGTGTCTTTCTGGGGCTGACTTTGGTTTTTCTCGCTTCAGTTTTTTCATCTGTTAAATGGGTCTAATAAATGTTCAGCCTTACTGGGCTGTAGATGACAACTAAATATAAAAAAAAAAAGATTTGCAGGATGTGAAAATGCCATAAAACTGCCATTCTTAACATGTAAGGCAGCAAAGTCTACTGGACAACACTGGTCCTATTGACATTTCATCATAGATAATAGGGGCGGGGCTTAAAAGGCCCCACCCTCCCTGAGGCGGCATAGGCACCTAATGATGGCTGATAGAGGGGAAGTTACATTCCTCAGTTGTGTATCCACTGGTACATTGCCCTTATTTATGTAAATAATCCCTGACTCAGGCTTAAATACTGTGAGCTATACATACACACACAAAACAGATGTGGAAGCAAGACGTGGATTGAGAAGGAAGAAGGGATAAAAAACAGTGTGTGTGTGTGTGTGTGTGTGTGTGTGTGTGTGTGTGTGTGTGTGTGTGTGTGTGTGTGATGATGAGAATAACTTTTTACAAAAGGATAAAATATCAAAAACGAAAGTCTCTCATGTCACTGTAATCAGACACGGGGCTACAGCCCCTGATGGCGCCATAGCGTTAGACGTAACCGCCTCACTCACGTAATGGATCACTGAAGCTGAACTCTTGACCAGTGTGCCTACATGCGGCTTCCCTTGAATAAAGGTCTAAAGTAGATACGATTTATCGTAAGTCCATTGGTTTCTACGAGGAAAAGCACCACAAAGAGCAAGGTAGAAACTGCATGACCTTTTCTGACCAGGTTTCAGGAGTCACTCCCAGTGGGTTCTGTTAGCCACAGGTGAGTCACTCAGGTCAGCTCAGTTCCAGGGGAAAGGGGAATGTTTTAAATTCACCACACGGGCTCTACCACCTAGCATTTTAGTAGGCAGAGGGAAATTATTCTTTTGAATTTTTCAATCTATAAAATGTGATCCTTTGAGGATTAAAAGAGATGCTGACTGCATTTATCTCAGCAAGCTTTCAAATATCCTTCTGCTATTGAGAAAAGATACATGGGAAAACCCTTACAGTCCCCCGCAAAAGCCGCCATGAATTCTATCACCCTGACTATTAGAGAAGAACATTACTCTCTTATATTTTCCTCCAATTATCCCTTGCTAACCTACTGTGTTCTGCAGTAATACATTTGTAAAAAACAAATTCTAAAATATTTTTTAGACATATTCGTTCCGAGTGCCAATCAGTTAGCCCAAATATGAGTTTGTTGAGCCCCATTTGTGTGTTTATCACTGTCAAGTTCTCTCCCATATCTTTGCATATAGTTCTGTTTACTTATTATTAGCCATAATTACTTGCAACATTGTAATTCTCTCGGGAATGAAAGAAAATATCTTACCAGAAAAAATATCTGTTACTTATTAAATGATAAGATGCTTTATGAGGCTAAAAGAGAACAGGAGAGAGTGAGAGCTGATCTTCATTTAATACAAAAGCAAAGACTTTAGAGATTATCAGGTCCTGGGCTAAAATGTCACACTGAATCTATAACCAGTCACACAATTCGTGAAGAACGGGAAAAAAGTCAGTAACACGAGTGGGATAATCATCCTTATTATCAATCTTTGATCAATTCTGTGCCGGCAATTAATTTCATCAGCAGTAGTCAGAGCTGCTCCCTTGTTCTTTTCCTCTCACAGACCAAGGCAGATTTGATCTCAGCACAGGAACCTTTCCCATAGAAATATATTAAAAGGCTTAATCAGTAGGAAACTCTGGATAGTGTATCTGTGCAATACAGAAATAATTATGCATGGGGAGCTCAGAACCCCTAGAAGCCTCTGCCCTGGGAAGCCCATTGCTGCATCTGTTCTCTGACATATGAGACTCCAAGACTCAGGGACAGACCCGGGTTTGCCATAAAGTTTATATTCAGCATCTGTGGTTTCCTAGAACTTTCCTTTATGTGTGGATCTTAAAATTGGCCAAGAAATTCCTCTTAGCTCTGATTTTGTTTTCTAATCTCTGGAAGCCTTTGCTCTGCTTCTCAGGGCTCTGACTTACCTTCCAGAAGGCTTCTGCACGAGAGAAATGGGTTTCTGTGGGATGCAAACATCAGAAGGACTGTCTGCGTCTCTGTCTGTCTGTCTGTCTGCCTGCCTGTCTGTGTCTCTCTGTCTCTCTGTCTCTCTGTCTCTGTCTCTGTCTCTCTCTCTCTGTGTGTGTGTGTGTGTGTGTGTGTGTGTGTGTTTCTCCTATTGTCACTAAGAAGGGAAGTTAGCCAATTCAGCAGTGATCCCCATTCTGTTGCTATGACAATATTCTTACCTTGGGAACAGTGGTGTCTCTTGACACTGGGTCTTCCAATGCCCTTTCTTCACTATTCATCTTCCCAGTGACTGGTGATCACTGTCCGTTGGGGAGAATGTCCTAATCCCTAAAGCCTCCTTTTTTTATCTACTCTCAGTCTCCCTCTGAAGGGAGATCAAGACCAATGTTCAGAAAAGTAGAAAAGAAGGTAAAAGCTCTCTGTGCTTTCACAAAATTGGTGTCCACCCTACGTTTACACCATGAGCCCCAAGCAGGCTGGCTGTAAGCATGGAACACGCTGTCCCTTTCTTGGTGATCTGTTGTAAAGTGACTGTGGTCAGGAGGAGACGGGAGAGGCTTCTGGGAAGGCAGAGCTGTTTGCTACAATTTAGTGACAAGTTGACAGGAAGCTCTCACAAAAACCTCCCTTGTTCTAAGAAAGGTGGTCTTTCTAGCCGGTTTTCTCTTGGAAAGTAAAATTTTAGAAATCAGTGTATTAATTATTCCAGCAGCAGAATAAATCAGCAACCTATAAAGGTGAATAGAAGGAAAGGTTTGAGTTAGCCTGCTCCATACAGTGTGGCTCAGTATCTCTGGAGAATTAATAATTTCTGTAGGATTTTGAGTTGCCTTACTTTTCCATATTAAATGGCTTCTGGAAAATCACAAGTGTATATGAGTTTTTTAATACTGATGAAAATTAAACATATAGGCCCAAAATATCAATACCCAGCTAATCTCATTCTTTAAAAAATCAGGGGCTGGAGAGATGGCTCAGAGGTTGAGAGCAGTGACTGCTCTTCCAGAGGTCCTGTGTTCAATTCCCAGGACCCACACGGTGGCTCACAACCATCTGTAATGAGGTCTGGTGACCTCTTCTGTATATATGCAGAACACTGTATATATAATAAATAAATAGATCTAAAAAAAATCAGTCACATTACAGTTTAATTATGTGGACAGCTGTCTTTAGTTCATAGTAATTCATTCCAGAACAGACAAAATATAACAGTAGATATTAAGCGTTGCTACAGTGATTAGCTACACATCACTACGCAATCATCAAATGTGCAAGGATAATTTTGTTTTACCCCTGAAGCGCTGGTTTCATTGCCAGAGAAACTTTTGTGGAAAGTGTTAAAGGCAAAGACTGTACATGTAATTGAGCCGTGTTTATTGAAACACATAAAACATTCAAAATTATTCTTAAGGTTACCAAAGTAAGATTTCTCTTTCATCTTTAAAGTTTTCCTACAAAAATAAAAACCATGCCATCTATGGCAGTGAATCAAAGTCTATAGACTAACTCTAAGCTCCCGTTCTTTCCCTGTTTAAAAAAAATCACAACTATGTAAATCACACGTTATTTCAAATAAAATTGTGTGTGTGCATATGTGCACATTACACATGTATGTTGATGTGTATGGTGTTATAACCCAATATTGGGGTTTTCCTGTCTTTCCTAAGTATAATTTTCAGGTAGACAATGAGCAAGAGATATATAACAACCACATGGAAAGGACCCTTTAAATATCTAAATAAGTGAATTATTTCGGGTTTCAGATGTAATCTGAGATGAGAAGTTTCTCTCCTGAGTCCCTATAGACCATATGATCATGTTTACACACACACACACACACACACACACACACACACACACACACACACACTGAATATAAATATAAAATTAAGAGTGTCTAGTAGGGCTGGAGAGATGGCTCAGCAGTTAAGAGCACTGACTGCTCCTCCAGAGGTCCTGAGTTCAATTCCCAGCAACAACCACATGGTGTCTCACAACCATCTGTAATGAGATCTGATGCGCCCTTCTGGTGTATCTGAAGACAGCTACAGTGTACTCATATATAATAAATAAAAATTAAAAAAAAAGAGTGTGTAGTAGTGTGTCCTTTCTATGCATCTCAAATCTAGTATGTCTGAGAAAGTGAGCATTTGGGCAAATCGTTCTGCTGACAGTTTAGTAATCATAATATAATCATAATCATAATCATAATAACAATAATACTACACGGTGCTTCTTGTTCACGGCCTTGCCTTGTCAATACAGGCTTATAGACAGGTCTCCCAGCCACTGTTTTACCCCCTTGAAGTAATAAAATTCAGGGATTTGGCTGCACCAAAGGAAAGAGGATGTGCAAAAGTACCAGTCTATATCACATGTGGGAAAAAGTGTGACCTTGGGCAATAGTTCATCTTTCTGACCCTTAAATTTCTGCTTCCTGAAATGGAGATGATCAAAACTTGAGGAAGTTTACTGGGAGGATTAAATAAAATAATGAAGGGAGAGTGGTGACTCAGTGCCTCAGAGTTGCTGTAATGAGGAACAGCTCCTTAGACCCCTCCAGGGTCTGCGTGTGACTTGCGGGATGAGTTCATTTCAGCAGGTTTCTTTATTCCCTTGGTAATCACCTGCAATAGACTAGACAAGAATAGTAGCTTGTAGTCATCCAAAATATGAATAAATAGCATTGAAACTGCCCTCAGAGCAACTGAGAAAGCAAAGGCTATGGGAGGCCAGTAGCCATTTACTCTGCCCAAATAAGAGTAAGTGAAAGAAGCCTTCTAAAAAAAGGAAAAGAAAGGAAGGAAGGAAAAAAGGGAAAGAAAGGACAGAAGGAAGGAAGGAAGAAAGAAAGAAAAAGAAAGAAAGAAAGAAAGAAAGAAAGAAAGAAAGAAAGAAAGAGAGAGAGATTTGTATGGTAGAAAATAATATTATACCAGTCACCAGGTACACAGAGAAACAAGACAGTATAGCAGCAGTTCTCAACCTTCCTAATGCTATACCCCTTTATTACAGTTTCTCATATTATTGTGACCCCCCAACCATAAAATTATTTCATTGCTACTTATAGTTGTAATTTTGCTACATGAATCATAATGTAAAGATCTGACATGCATGGCATCTGATATGTGATCCCCCCCCAAAGGGGTCGTGACCCACAGGTTGAGAACCACTGTTCCACTGAGCGAGATAAACAAGAAAATCGAAGAGCACACTATGCCTAGGAAAACTCTGACAGCAGTATATGCCCGGAGAGTGGGAGAGAAAGGTCGGATTGACCGGTGAACTTAGTTTACACGGTGTGCGCTCCTGAAATGCTCCTGAAAATCCTTCCTTGGAACTTGTCATTTCTATAAAATCAGGACAATTGATCGCCCTAGCTCTGGGACACGGAGTGCGCTAGCTAATGCAACCTGGGATAGCATAAACTGAAGGAGATCCTAGGTGAAGGAAGACATTGGCAACGCTTGTTAAGTGGGGGCTGAGTTTCACAGAAAGATTAGGAAGCTCCGTAGTGCGTGTAAAATGTAGGGCCGTATGGAGAAGTGCTGCAGATACATCTGGGCATTTACTACACGGAAAGAGAAGGCCGACAAGGTTGCTGCCTACAGGACCTTCTATTTCAATAAGAAATAGGCTGAATACGCACATCTTTGTAAAGTAAGCCATAGAACAACATGAGAGTGGCCAGGCAATGGGGAAGGAGGGAAGATTCAGAGGAGGATGTTATGGGGCTGGCCTGAAGGAAGGTGTTCTTGAGGACATTAGGATGATTTTATGGGGAAAATAACCTGGGAGAAAAGGTGAAGGGAAATCGCAGGAGGATGCAGAGAGATTAGAAAACCAGCCCTGCTCTGCGGGAGGCGAGCAGAAAATACACCTGGCACCTCACGCTCTGGCAGAACAGAACGGCTGATGCTATAATGCAGAGTGAGTCATTCCTCCAGCTTGACTCTTTCTCCCTTAAAATTTCACTTTCACCAAATATTGTCCTGGAATTCTATTAAAAAAAATTATCCTCAGCTGGAGTCAGTTCAACCATGGCTCTACGTCTCTTTTTTGTAATGAGAGTGACTTGCATTTTCTTTAGTTGCCCTGGGTCTTCACAGTGCTAGCACTAGCTGAGCCGGTCACAAGCTGTTAGTAACCATCTTCAGGGGTTCATTCTCCACAACACTGGCTTTTCAGGCATAAGTGTGAATGAGAATGGCCCGCTGTCTTAATTAGGGTTTTACTGCTGTGAATGGACTCTATGACCAAGACAACTCTTATAAGGACAACATTTGGGTTGGGGATTTAGCTCAGTGGTAGAGCTCTTGCCTACCAAGCGCAAGGCCCTGGGTTCGGTCCCCAGCTCGAAAAAAAAAAAAAAAAAAAAGAAAGAAAAAAAAAAAAAAAAAAGGACAACATTTAAAAAAAAGATTTATTTATGTATTTTATATATGTGAGTACACTGATGCTGTCTTCAGACACACCAGAAAAGGGAATCGTAACCATCCCATGATGGTTGTGAGCCATCATGTGGTTGCTGGGAATTGAACTCAGGACTTCTGGAAGAATAGTCAGTGCTCTCAACCACTGAGTCATCTCTCCAGCACCCCCTTAATATATTTATTTTTATCTTTGTTTTATTTATTTTATGCTTGAGCGTTCCGCTGCATGTACACTTATATGCCAAAAGAGGGCATCAGATCCCTTTATATATGGTCCTGAACCACTACATCAGTGCTGGGAATTGAGCTCAGAACCTCTGGAAGAGCAACCAGTGCTCTCGCCTGGCTGAGCCAAATGGGACTGGCTTACAGGTAGTCCAGTATCAAGGTGGGAGTACGGCAGCATCCAGGCAGGCACGGTGCAGGCAGAGCTGAGAGTTCTATGTCTTCATCTGAAGGTTGTTAGTGAAATATTTACTTCCAGGCAGCTAGCATAAGAATCTTAAAGCCCACACCCACAGTAACACACCTACTCCAACAAGGCCACATCTTCTCCAACACGGCCATACCTTCTAACAGTGCCACTCCCCAAGCTGAACATAAACAAAATATCATACCTCCATAAGCTCCTGTGTTTGAAAATTGGCCCCCAGTTGGTGGAACTGTTTGGGAAAGATTAGGAGAAGGATGTGTCGCTGGAGGAGGGCGTAGACATTTCCAAAGATTCTCACTGTTCCCAGTATTCCCCTCTCGGCCTCTGCTTGCTGTCCAATGTGAGCCCTGGCTGTTCCTGCAGCCATGCCTTTGCTTCACCATCATGGACTTTGACCCTCTGAAACCATAAGTCCAATCAAAATGCTTTCTTTTACAAGTCGCCCTGTCATGGTATTTTGTCACAGTAAAGAGAGGTGATAGATGAGAATCAGTAGCAGAGTTGAAATTGTATGTTTTTCTAGTGATCTGCCCCTTTTCGTCACTCAGATCTCCCATAAGTTGAGTCCCACTGCTCAGCCACGTTCTCTCCTCAGCCACTACGTTCTTTCTCTCCCCCACACCCAGCTCGCCCTACCATAAAATGCATCATTCACGTCTCATTTCTCGACAAAATTATGAGATGTGTTGAGTACATTCTCACATTAATAATATTTCGGCTAACAACACTTTCAAGAGTCTACAGACCATTTACCAAGGAAACTAAATTATTTTAAATACTCGTGTCAAAGTTAATGAGCCGAAGCCTTTCTAAAGTAGTAACCTAACGTTTTATTGTGGGTGAAAGCACAATTCCCCAATCTCTGAAATTCAGCATTCCTTATTAGATCCTTTCTTAATTAGTGAGAGAAAAAACAAACGTCATGCTCTGTATTTTTCCATAGTTTTAATGACAGCCATGTTTTCTCTAAATTCAAAGGACCACGAAGCCCTTTTCCAATGTAAATGTATCTTCGGAACAGCACAGGACTGCTACGAATGGAAAGTAAAATTTATGTTCTTGGCATCAAAAATCAAAGTGGAGGTTAATCTATCTTTTGTTTTGGTTTTCTTTCTGCATCTTTGTAGTGGGTGCTCTTGGTACCCAGGTATTTCCAGCTGCTGAGAGCCCACACTCTGAAGAGTGGGATGACCTTTTCAGAAAGGAAAAAAGTGTTTGTAGGCTAAACCACAAAGCAAGAGGAAAGAGTTTATTGGGTGACTGTGCAGGAGGAAAGCTCATTAAGGCAGCAGCCCTGAGTGTTCTTCCCATTTCTCCATTCCTCCCTGGCATTGCTAGATGGGTCATACTGGCTGCTGTGTGTGTGTGTGGTGTGGTGTGTATGCTCACTTTCTGGGGAAGTGGTGCAGAGAGGAAGCAGTAGGTGGCACACCAGCTATGTGAAATACAGCCCCACTGTTTCTGGGAAATGGAGTGCGCACAGTCAGCCTTCATCAGGAAGGCAGTTGGCCTGGGTTATCCCAATCCACCATCAAGTCTCAACTGTGCTATTCTGTGTGACTGTAGCCAGATGTTCTCAATTCCCCAGGCTCTGAATACACTTAACCTTTCTTCCCGAAACTATTCTAAACGCTTTACCTTTCCCTTAACTTAAAAAAGAAATGATGCAGGCTCCGGAGTTATCCACATGCTGACTTTTTCTCCCAGCTTTGCAGAGCCCCTTTCAAATAGCCTCTTCCTTTCTCTGTGCTTTTTAATCTTGTAATTTTGCTTTTTGATAGCAAGCCCCCAAAGATTTCTGTGTGCGACTTAAGAGAAATATTACAAGACAAACCATCTCTAGTCCGAGAGCGATGGGGTTATTTGCATATGTAATCCCTTCCTGAGTCTTCTGCCAGAATGGCTTTTCATCTCCAATCTTCCTAATGTAACAAAAGAATGAGTTATGGTATTACTGACAGAACACTAAGCCCATGATCTTCTGAGGCTCTGGCAGCTCTAATGGGAACCAAAGAAAATTCAAATTATACATTCTCTCATGCATTGATTCCTTTTTCCTGTCTCCCTCTCCTATATTATCAACTGCCTTACCTTTTTAAAATTCAGTTCCCTATCTGTCATGTAACAGTCCTAAAGCTGCCTTTGAGCCATTCTCAAAACCAGTCAGTATTCATTGATAGAGACTTAAAGTATTGATGTGTTGTTTTGTAAGATAGTTAGGTTTACTATTAAAGATTCATTTATATTAATAAACCTCCAATTTCAAAGCGATGAAATGGAGAGTCTTAACTAGTGATTTGTGTTTATACAGCGCCATCTAGTGACTGATATGTTTTTAGAACCCCATGTCATTGGGTCTGGTTTAGAATGGCGTTAATTCCAAGTCTTTGGAATTGCACGAATTGTTTATTTGGCTGGTTTGGTCTGGTCTGGTCTGGTCTAGTCTGGTCTGGTCTGGTTTGGTTTAGTTTGTTCATTTGTTCTGGTGGAGATTGGTTTTCACTTTTCTCCCCCATCCTGGGGTCTTTCGTTGTTGTCAGGAGTTTGAAAATCTAATTTGTTTTGTGGAACACAGGAAAGGCGGCTTTAATATTTAGTCTATTTTTATATTTAAAGCGATTATTGAGTTTAAACTTTGAACTTTTCTGTACTCTTTTACCCCTACCTGTCACAGAAAATAAAAGACATACTTAGCTGAGATTAGGTGTTGTGCCAGGAAGTATTCCTGAACCCCAAAAGACCATCAAGAAGCTGCTTCCAATGCAGTAGCATTAGGGTCTCTTTATTACAAGCCCTGGCTCTTTTCCAACCCAAACTTGACACAGCAGTATAGGACAAGGTTTTATAGGAAGTGGAAGTAAGGGAGGGGCACAGGAGAGGTCTCCCCTGGCAATCATCTAACTGAATGTCTGTTGTAAGTCAACTGGTGCGTGCTCTGAAGCAAGACCGTATACAATCACAAACGATCTGAAAGTACAAGTGAAACAATCCGACTAGTTTTTGATTAAATGTTACCAGGAAGTAGCTAGGGGGTAACTGTGGCCAAGGGCAAGACATGGGGTCCTTCCAGGTCCATGGGCTGGTTGGTCCCAAGATGGAGTAGGTTTGGCCTCTCATAGGGAAGTGCTCTTCTTTTAAAATCCTCTGACTTTGTTGTTGTAAAAATATAAAAATAAAAGAAGTATAGGTCGTCTTTTTCTCTGCTAGGTCCGCACCGCAGTGCCCCGAGATATCTGCTAGATATCTTGGCGGAAACACATCCCAACTTTGCGGCGGCCCAGTGTCTCCTGCCACCAAACACTTTCCTACACTCAAACCGTCACATAAAGAACACACAACACAAGAACCTTTGACCCAAATGGTAAGATATAATTGCCCACTTAAACATACAAAGCCGGGTGCCATCCATCCCTTAGGAACTTAATAACAACCTGTAAATACACAGAGCAGAATCAGCCTCCATTCTCCTACCACAGGCTTCTCTGCCCCTCTCTCCCTCCTGTCTCTCCTTTCTGTTCCAGTCTCCTCCTCCTCCTTCAAACTTCTCTCCCGCCCATCCTTCCTTCTCCTCCAATGACAGGCCTCCTTCTATCCTGTACCTGCCTTACCTGTGACATCATCCTACAGACTTAAATCTGTCCTTAATTTTTACATGCATGGAGTCTCTGAAAGTTGTCTTAATTATGCTCATTAAAGAGATACGTCTATGGGAATGATAACCAGGCTCTAGGAGCTGGCTCCCTTGTAGGAAGATTGAAAAATATTAACAACTTTCCCTCTGCCCACACAGAAAGAAAACTTCGAAGATCCTACACAGACCTAAAACTTCTGATTGGAATAATTTGTTCTTCTTAGAATCCATTTTCTCTTACAGAGACATCTCGCTAGTCCTTGGAGGTGGCTCTGCTCCCAGTATGATGTATTTCCCCATGGGATCTCTCTCTCTCTCTCTCTCTCTCTCTCTCTCTCTCTCTCTCTCTCTCTCTCTCTCTCTCTCGCTCTCTCGCTCTCTCTCTCGCTCTCTCTCTCTCGCTCGCTCTCGCTCTCTCGCTCTCTCGCTCTCTCGCTCTCTCGCTCTCCTGTTCCAACCTCCCAGCTGCGGGGTTTCCAAAGTCCTTTCACATTTCCCAGGGCCTCTCTTCACTGGGTTCTCACCAGCCCTCTAAATCCGAAGTCTCAATCCTCACCTCCCGCCCCTCTGCGCGTGGTGCCCCATTGCCTCTGGAGGGCCAGACTCTCTCAGGATCAGGATGGCTTTCATCCTATTGCGCCTTCTTACGCTGTGCAGCCATCTTGAGGATAAGTGGCTAGACATGAAAGCAAATTAAAGCATAGAACATGCTGAGAGAAGCCTCAAATGTTTTGACTAATTGGAGAAAATTAAAGATATAACTTTTAGGCTTCACATGGTATCTGTTGAACTCCCTAGTATATATAACCCATCAGCGGGATTCCTCCTCGGTCGGTCTTCCAGGGTTCCTTGACACTCAGGAAAAGGATCCTTCATCTTTTCATCACTAAGATACAAACACGAGTATTCTCTTTCGGAGTGGCAGATGTCTAAACCCATTCATTGTATCGAGTTAAATAAGAACCGGTGGATGAGGTCCAGAGATGTTTCTGTTTCAAAGGACTCCCATATCTTGTTCTTCATTTCAACTAAACCATTGCAGCGTTCTCCTTTCAGAAGTGGCATAGGGAGCTCTTGATCTCTTCCAACACCACCCCCAGACTCTTAACTCAAAGGCTCCTTTTCTGTCTATGGCATTAGCGGTGATTTCGTAATTAGTGGTTAGAACTGACAAGCAGCACAGTTTAAGTGGTTGTTGGGACCCTCGTTGATTAAAGATTTTTAAATTAAACACCAATTCAGTACTCAATGTTATTTGAAAGAACCAATCTTCCACAGCAGGAAGTTTGGTGGAAGAATGCCAGGCGGTGTTCACTTCCAACCTTCTCTGGAGGTGCCAAGTTTATTTTATGTTAGAAATGGAACAGGATTAAGCAGCAGATTTCTAGAATGTAATCATTTAATTTTCACATCAAGATCTGAAGGAGGTTTAATTATTTTTAATTGCATAACCAGATCCTTCCTGTTATGATGCAAGATCATGATGAATACACTATCTTACAACCTTAACTATGGCAAAAGCTCTTCTCTCTCTCTCTCTCTCTCTCTCTCTCTCTCTCTCTCTCTCTCTCTCTCTCTCCTCCCTTCCCTTCCCCCTCTCCCTCTCTCTCCCTCTTCTAGTCACGTGAGTACACATACACATGCACACGCATTTTAACTACATACAAAAATGTATTTATTTAAAGCAATACATAATTCATAATTCTTTGTTGGTATTCCTCCCATTTGAGAGACCATTCACTTTTTTTTTTTTTTTTTTTGTTTGTTTTTTCTCTGAGCTGGGGACCCGAACCCAGGGCCTTGCGCTTGCTAGGCAAGCGCTCTACCACTGAGCTAAATCCCCAACCCTACTTTTTTCTTTTTTTTAAGAGACAGGGCTTCTCGTGTGTTGTTTCAGGTTGTCTAGTTCTGGGCCTTTGCAGGAACCTATAAGACACTGATGAGTTTTCATCAATCCTATACAAGTTAGAATTATTTGGGACAATCAAATATTCACTCCCCATTTCCACCCCAACTCCTCTCAGACCACCCCCAAAATGCCCCCCCCTCAATTGTCTGTTTCCTGCCACGAAGATCATGGACTGATTAATCCTTCAGAACTGTAAGGAAGCCCCCAATTAAATGTTGTCTTTTATGAGAGTTGTCTTGGTCATGGTGTCTTTTAACACAACAGAACAATGACTAAGACAGAAACCTAACAATACAACAGTATCCGGAGCACTGAAAGGTAAAAACTCAAGGATGCAGGTTACTAGGCTTCTGCCATTATTGACAGATTTATGTCATTATGTCAGGATTGTGTTATCAGGAGACTAGATTGGTGGATTTGTTATAAAGGTGAATTTCTGTCTCACCCTCACCCTCCCCTCCCTCTCCTCTCCCTCTCCCTCCCTCCCCCTCCCCCTCTCCCTCTCCCTCTCCCTCTCCCTCCCTCTCCCTCTCCCTCTCCCTCCCTTCTCCTCCTCTTCTCTCCCTCTCCCTCCTCCTCTCTCTTTCCTTAACAGATGACATAACAGAACACAACAAAGAACCCCTTACCACATGAACACTCCCTCAATTCAGAGCTTATCAGCTTCTAGACTTATAAGAAATACATTTTTTAAATGTAGTCTTGATTGTGCAGGAACTAACTCTGTAGACCATAGAGGCCTCGAACTCACAGAGATCCTCCTGCCTCTGCCTCCCAAGTGCTGGGGTTAAAGTCATGAGCCACCTCTACCCACCTCCCCCCCCACCTCCCCCACCTCCACCACCTCCACCCACCTCCACCCACCTCCACCCCGCAAGAAATTCTTAACTTTCATAAGTTACTTAATATCAGGTACTTTGCTAGCAGAGAATCACAAAACCGACTATGATATTGGGTAAGAGATGACGGAGAAGCCAGTCATCCTTCCACCTGAAATGTGAAAACGTCCACATCTATCAGCTGGAGATGCTAACCATCAGAACTACTCAGTCATCGACAGCTTCTGCAATGTATAGAGCCGTAAAGTAGCTTCCAGGTAACGAAAGAAAGACCAGTGACCTCAAAGAATCAGGCAAACCACCTGGTTTCCCTTTGTAGCATCCATTTGACCCAGTTCAAGGTTAAATTGTTAAAACCGTAAGTCTCCTAAATCTTTTTCTGTGTTGAAGATATTGGAATTATAGATTGGTTTCAAATGCTCGAAAAATCCTTTCAAGCCCCAGTTCACAAATAGCTCCAATTAGAAACTTTTCCCAACCCCCCTCAGATGACTGTGATTGTCATTTGTGCCATGACAACTCCACTGTCGTTTACAGAGGATGCTCTAACTTTGCTACCTGTGATATATGCCTCAGTCTTATTCCAAATGATGCTTTACACTGGTTGTCAGCGTTCCTATGCCTGTGCTCAATAGATAAGTTTCATTCAATTTACTGCCAGCCATATTAATTCAGTTAGTTCGCATGGGCTTTGTTTGCAGGTAAATATACTAACTTCCCACCAAGGAGACCTTGGAATCCCTTCCTCCACATTCATACTACATTCCTCCTTCCCCACCTGCCCCCCGCACTGGAATAATTCTAACCTCAGATTTACAAGTGGATTTTGAGAAACAACGCATCATTCGAAAGGGGCCAGATGAGAGCATCACTTAACTATTAGCCACTGTTAATTTTGGCATTCAGAAATGGACCAGCTTGATAGGTCCAAAAGAGCAATAGTGAAACCAAGGAAGTAGATTCTTCTTTCAAAGAGGGAACAAAGGCGCAGAATATTCGCCTTTGAGTGTGTGCTGTGTCAGCAGCGAGTAAGACGAACAGGACTCCTTGTGGTCCTTAGTGAGATGTCTTTTAGCACAATTTGCTCCATGGAGTTAAGTTTAGAATAAGATAATCACTGATAGGGGTTGGGGATTTAGCTCAGCGGTAGAGCGCTTGCCTAGGAAGCGCAAGGCCCTGGGTTCGGTCCCCAGCTCCGAAAAAAAGAACCCAAAAAAAAAAAAAAAAAAGATAATCATTGATAACCACATATTCCATTTATTAAAGAGAGAAGATATGGTGTTTGTTTTTCTGTGCCCAGGGTTACCTCACCTAATATCTATCCATTTACCTGCAAGTTTCATGATTTCATTTCTCATTACAGCTGACTAGCATTCCATTATCACTTTGTACTCCATCTTCGTTATTCACTCGACTGCTGATAGACAGTGAGGTTGTTCCCACTTTCTGGCTGCTGTGACTAGAGTGCCAGTGGAACATGGCTGAGTGAATATCTGTGGAGTGGATGTTGAGTCTTTTGGGCACGTGCTAAGAAATGATATCGCTGGGACCTAATATGAGAGACTGATATTTTAGGTGTTTGAGAAGTCTCCATAGTGATTTCCAGAGAGGCTGTGCTCTTTCTGCTCTCTTTTATCTTCAGTTCCTAGCTCCAAATAGCCAGGTATGAGTATACAACATGGAGTAGCCACAGAAACCAGTAAATTATAAAGGACAAGGGGATGTGAGTAATAGGGCAATTGTAGGATACTGGTGACATGAAGCTAGAAATGGAAAACTGGGGAGGAGGGATCCAACTGTGGAATAGGGAGGGGCATCAATACAAAGGGAAAGAAGGAGGTGTTTGATGAAGCCTTGAGGAATCTTATTACTTTATATTTACCTAAAGAATCATCCAAATTCATGTAAGGATATGAACACATATGTACACATATGCACATACATGTAGTGTAAATGAGTTTGTGCCACTAGGGCTGACAGTGCTCCACACAAGAAGTATAAACTAACCAAGACCCCTCCAGTATGAGGTACAAGGCATCTCCTTTAGGAAGATTGGTTTGAATAGTTGAGGTGACTCACAATATCTGTGGACTACGGCTGTTGGCTTTGGTTTGCCTCTTAGTGGGTGAAGACACTGCCAGAGTACCAGGAAGAAGGCCGTGAAACATTTTCTCACAGAAATATCCACATCATCGTGTATGAACGATGACAATATCACTAGACATGCTGACTTGGCAGGAGTAACACTCTCACAGGGTCACACCCCAGGACAAGGAAACACAGGCAACTGCTGACTGCTGAGGGAGGGAAGGAGCCCCCTAGTTGGTTATCCAGTGCAATGTGGTGAGCCCTGAAACCATATACACACAAAGACAAATTCACAAGTTGTATCTATATATCTGTACATGCATGTACATAAACGTGTATGTATGTATGACATGACAACTGGGAAAGAAAAGGCTACCAAGTTGACAGGATGGAGGTCGTGGGAGAAGATGGAGGTAGGGTACTTGGGAGGAGGAGAAGGGGAAAAATGATGTAATAATGTTTTTATTAAATATATATAAAGATTTTAAAACAAGCAAAAAAAATAAATGTATCTTTGTTTTTTATTTTTATCTGTGTGTGTGTGTGTGTGTGTGTGTGTGTGTGTGTGTTTGCACAAATGCAGGCTGTGAGGCCAGAGGAGAATGCTGAGTGTCCTGTTCTATTACTTTCTGTCTTACTCCCTTGAGACAAGGTCTCCTACTGAAAGGTGAAGCTTGCTCTTTTGGCTTGGCCCAGCACTGACCAGCAAACCCAAGCAACTTTCTTCTCTTTACCTCCAAAAATAGGGGTTACAACCTAGGCACGTTAGTATGCTTGGCTTTTTACATAGGTGCTGGGGATCAAACTCAGGTCTTTAGGCTTGAAAAGGAAGTGCTATTACCCAGTGAGCCACCTCCCTACCCCTTGATATCATTAGCAATGCAAATAGACCGGAGGAATTTATTTTCTTCAAAACTAGAAATAAGTGCATTGGAACTCAGAATTAGGTGGCACCCCTGCCTAAAAGATGTGTGGTGTCAATTATTTGTACAGTAAATGGATAGAGAATCCCAGATTAAATTATTCACAGTTTGAACCAATTAGCTTTTGATTCAATGACTGTATCTTTAATGACAAAGTTATTCAGGAAAAGTTGAGCGCCAGAAAAGTTTTTCCTACCTGAGATTTCCCTGAAGGGTAGATCTTCGGTGAGTCACTCTGTACTTACATTAGCCAATAAAACCACGATGTGTATCTGCTTCCTGCAGATTTTAATTTGCAACTACAATAAGCTGCAAATAATGGGCCTTAGGTTAAATGGTGGGACATAAAGCTCAAGTCAGAACTGGGATAAAAGATGTCTTGATAAAAGGTGAGGTAAATGTCATGGGCCACGGAGACCTAAGAAGCCTTGTAGAAAGCCTTCTCCCATCGGGTAGCTTGATTAACAGCCCCCACCCCTGATGTCATCATGTATACCTGCACTGGGGTTCTTGCAACTAAGATTTGGTGCTCACAGCGTCTCTGGGAGAGGACAGAAATAGATATTTTGGTACTGGACAAACATGGATTTCCCACTGATTGCTCCCCACCCCTTTAAGCTACCCTTTGATTCTCCAAGTATAGTTGTACTGGCTGGTTCTGTGTCAACTTGATACAGAGAAAGGAGCCTCCCTTGAGGAAATGCTTCCATGAGATCCAGCTGTAAGGCATTTTCTCAATTAGTGATCAAGGGTGGGAGGGCTCATTGTGGGTGGTGCCATCCTTGGGCTGGTAGTCTTGTCTTTTATAAGAGAGCAAGCTGAGCAAGCCAGAGGAAGCAATCCAGTAACAGCACCCTTCCATGGCCTCTGCATCAGGTCCTGCCTCCAAGTTCTTGCCCTGTGTGAGTTCCTGTCCTGACTTCCTTTGGTGATGAACAGCCATGTGGAAGTGTAAGCTGAACAAACCCTTTCTTCCCCATCTTGGTCATGATGTTTGTGCAGAAATACAAACCCTGACTAAGACAACAGTGTTTGGACTAATTCCCCCCATTTATCTATTCACAATTTTTAATGTTTTTTCTTTATTATACTTACTAATTTTTAGAATTGTATTCATTCCTAAACAAGCAACTATTGAGAACACATTGGTTTTTCAATGAGTATGATGCTGGTATTTTATATAAGAGAATCCTTGGTATTAGACAGTATGCTACATTTCAAGATGATAGTTGATACAGGGAGAAGGTGAATAGAGGTGCTGTCTTGGGCTGTCTCCTTCCCTGGCCCCAGTTGAGCCCCGTGATCATCAACATGTCAGCTACTTCTGAAGCAAAGCCCAGGATCATTGGTTAATGATACGCTGTGGATAGTTTAAAAGGCAATCAGAGTTCAAATACTACAACGAACCACCTCTACGTTGCCTGTAACTCCTTTCCACACTCTGGCCTTCATCGATGAGAAGGAGAGCAGCTCTGGCTAAGTTTAGTGAGTGATAAAAATCTGCAAACTGCAAACAGGAAGTGGCAGCATGGAAGGTAAACAGGACCTTAAACTGACCCAAAGATAACATAACTAGAAGATATGTGGGCAACAATAAACATAGAACTGGTTAGGTATTATCCTTGAATTATAGGAAGCAACTTCTAGCTACCAAGCAGGCTTACAATACTGTGGTAAATCATGTCTCCCTTCATTGATCCAAAGGAATAGGGTGCTGTTCAAGACTCAAGTTCTAGAAGAGAACAACTGTGCTCTTTCAACATGGTCTACCAAGGACAGTGTCACTGAGTGTCCTTTTGTTTTTCTTTCCTCATCTTGTTTCTACTTTTATTTTGTGCTGTGTCAGTTTCCAGTCTCTTTCCACCTAGCACCTGCAGGTATCTCCAGCTTGCTTTGGGTTTCCTTCTGCAGCTCTTCTTATACTCATTTATCATGGGTAAAGACCAGAAAGGGGACTCTGTGCTCCATTACCATGACACAGACATGGATTTTTCTAGGGGCTCCTCCACAAAATAGTAATCAGTTCCCAAACAACCCAGCCCCCTTTGCCCTACTTTGTCCCCCAGAACTTGCAAAACTATTCACTCCACAATTTGCATTTCTCAGCATTGCAGAGGAGCACTAGGTAAGGTCCACTGCAGAGGGATGAGGAAAACAAGATTCTGAACCCAGGAACCTTGCAAGGAAAGCAAGTAAGTACTCTGCAGGGTGATGTAAGACAGTCAGCAGGAAAAACCACTGACTCACAAAGATTTCAAAATTGTTTCTCAGAAGAAGAAATACTCAGCAAGAAACTGAGTCAAGTCTTGGAGAATAAATAAAAGTTATCTAGTCAAAGATTTCCAGACTCAGAAAAGGCCAAAAGATAAACGGAGGTTCAGATAATGGGTTTGGAGGAGTCCCAGGCAAACTCCTCAAAGCTAATCAGTGAAACGGGAGTTAGGGAGTTGATGCCTCATGAACAGCTGGAGAACAAACCAGAAACTCTCACAGGCAAGAACATATTCTGAGGTAGTTAGGGCATGAGATGATGCAATCAGATCTGAGTCCCAGAAATATAGTTCTGGCAAGGACTCTAGGACATGGCTTGGAGGAAATAAATCTGGGTAAAAGGAAAACCTTTTTGTAAATATTTGAGTAATTCAGAAAAGGAGTGAAGAACACAGCTATGGATTTCAGAAAGAGCATACATACAATAAGGACCAAGGAAAAACTTCCGGGAAAACACATCAAGAATATACCTCTAGTTGAATAAGTTGCCTTCATTGCTCATGGTACAGGAATGTTTCTCATCATGAGGGACTAAGGAGTTTCAAGGAGATGGTAGTAAAAGGAACCTATTTGTTTTGAGTAATTTGGGACATAGTTTAAAGACAGGGACTTATTCAATGGAGCAATTTTATGTTTGGAAATCTCAATAAATCTTACATCTATTAGCAGGAGAGAGACTGGGTCCATTTTTATGGGTGTACAGCGACCTTTTTTGGACCCATTTTATCATGGTTTACATAGTATAAAGACATAGAATGTTTAACTATGAGTAAGTGAGATAACAATCAAAAGACAGTGATTCCGTGAGGATTTCTATTGCTTTTTATTACTATAATATTTGACCAAATTAATCAGCTGAGGAAAAACACCAGAGAGAGAGAGAGAGAGAGAGAGAGAGAGAGAGAGAGAGAGAGAGAGAGAGAGAGAGAGAGAGAGAGAGAGCCTAGGGAGAGGGGACTGAGCCTGTTGGAGATCGTGTCTTCACTGATGCACATCACATACTGTTTGATGCCTTCCTTTACTATGCACTGGCTAAGATACAAGAAAGCCAAGGGAATGTTCATCTTATCTCCAGCATCGTTTCTGTCTGTCCAGTGGCTATTAATCTCCATTTGATTCCCAGGAAATTGTTCCTTAACTCCTATGCTGAGGTAAGACCGAGGCTCTCTTTACTTTCATCACCAGAAGAAATGATTCAGTGGTGGGCACATGACCTACGACCTTGACTGTGACTATTAGAACACGCTTTCAGCATTTTCCTGTTGAGTGTGAATAACGAATGATTTCATAAGGGCATCTTGAGACCTTCAGGGTCTGGTATGAAAGCAAGCCAGCCCTAAGAGAGAAAGCTGAGTAGAAACTCCATCTTGTTCACATTATTTGATCTAGAAGATTAGGACTCCCTTGAAGCCAATTTTACCTTTGGGATTTTCACTATGATTACATTTTATTAATTGAGAAATCTAATCTCACTATTCCATGGTTTCTATCATTGCCTCTTAAGAAATCACTGTGTGGAGTGGGTGGAGGTGTCTGTTGTCAATCCTGCCAACCTGAGTTCAATCCCTGGGACCTACTTTATGGAAGAAGAGGACAGTGAAAGATGCATGCACTCTTGAAGATAAAAACGAAATAAAACATAATAAAAAGAATGATTAAGATGATGGTGTCAGACATAACAGACAGAAGAGTACCTGGCCTATGTCACTAAATGACAGCATCAACCAAGGTATCCATCAGCAGGGGACAAATGAGATGTTTTGAATTTTCTGAGGGCCAAAGTCTTACTTACCTTACTATCAAATAACTTACTTAATTTAAAATTAAAAACACCAATCCATTTCAAAATACATTGTACGAAATTTTGTGAGTGTATCTAGACTTTTACTTATGAGTCTCTCTCTCTCTCTCTCTCTCTCTCTCTCTCTCTCTCTCTCTCTCTCTGTGTGTGTGTGTGTGTGTGTGTGTGTTGGTCTATCAGTCTGTCTGTCTGTCTGCCTGTCTGTCTCTGTGTGTATGTTGGTCTGTCTGTCTCTCTGTGTCTCTGTCTCTGTCTCTGTCTCTCTCTGTCTCTCTCTCTGTCTCTCTCTCTCTCTCTCTCTCTCTCTCTCTCTCTCTCTCACACACACACACACACACACACACACACACACACACACACACACACACAAAGAAAAGGCAAAATATGAGGAAAGCCCAAGTGAACTTGTCAGATGGCAAATGCAATGGGGTTTGTGAGGTAGAAGGCAATTTGCCAGGCAGCTAATATGGAGCAATTACAGAAAACTCCCCAGGGTTCTTTCTCTTTCTCTGCTAATCTGTTAGCATTAGAGAAGGCAATGGGCTTACTCTGCTTCTGATAGGGGAGATGGGAGTATTTCTATCTCTGTGACCTTATGAGCAAGTCATTTTACCTCTTGAAACCTCATCTCTCTCACTTAAAATATTTTTATTCTAAGATTTAAGTGATAATACACAATAATATACTCTCACCATAATATAATAATTGTTACTCTAGTCACCTCACTGTGCTGTAGAACATCTGAACTTAATCTCTGTGTTTTTTGTGTCTTTTATACAACCTTCCTCTGTACCCTGCCCTTCTCCATTTCCTAGTGTCTAGAGATGTCTCTTCCATGAAACAGACCTTTCTAGATCGCAGAGGGGAGGGAGAAGATGCAGTATTTGTATTTGGACCCTAGTCTTTCACTTACCACCATGGTCAGTTCTTCAGTCCATGTTGCTGCAAATTATTGGATTTCAGTCTTTCATGGGTAAATAAGATATATCAGTACCTATCACCTTGGGTGGCTGTGCTAATGTGAATAGTACTTAATATTACCTTTATTCAGTGGTTTTCCTGCCTTCAGATGGATTGTATAGCATTTCTGGTTTCCGTTGGAGAATCTGCACATTTACATATTGCTTGGATGTATTCATATTCCTACCAATGACATGAGACTCTCCCTTTACCCACATTCTCACCAGCACCTATTCTTTTTGTGTCTTTTTTGCTAGGTTATTAAAGGGCTATCTCCTTAAGATTTTTTTTTTTTTTTTTTTTTTTTTTTTTTTTTCGGAGCTGGGGACCGAACCCAGGGCCTTTGGGTTGCTAGGCAAGCGCTCTACCACTGAGCTAAATCCCCAACCCCTCTCCTTAAGATTTTGATTTGCCTTTTCCTGGCAATTACTAATGGGAGAATTTTTTTGCATATACCTGTTGACTGCTTGTATTTTCTTTGGGGGAGATGTCTATTTCAGTCATTTAACCATTTTTAGTTAAGTTACATTTTACTGCTACTCAGTTTTTTATTTCCTTATATCTTCAGTATATTAACCATTGATGACATGAATAGTTGGCAAATGGTTTTTCCCATTCTATAGATTGTCTTTTCACTCTGTGTTATTTCATTAGTCATGCATGATCTTGTTTAATGTAATTCCATTTGTCTGTTTGCCCTCCCTGCCTCCCTTCCTTCTCCATTTTCTACTTTTTCCCCTCAAGAGAAAACATTGCACTATATGACCCAGGCAGGAACTCAGAATACTCCTGCCTTGACCTCTTGAGAACATGATGATGATGATGATGGTGGTAGTGGTGATGATGATGATAATTTTGCTTTTATTATCTTATAAAATAAGGTTTACTTATAGTTATAATTGAAGTGTTCACTGTACTTTATTGTAGTGGTTTCATAGTCTTGTGTCTTACCCATAGTACTTCAATCCACTTTGATTTGTATCTTTATATGGTAAGAAATAACAGTCTGGTTTTATATCAGTTTCTCCCAGTACTGTTTATTGACAACCACCATCCTCCAATACATGTTTTTGTTTTTTTTGTTTTTTTTTTTTTTTTTTTTTTTTTTTTTTTTTTTTTTGTTGTTGCTGCTGCTGCTGCTGCTGGTGCTGCTGCTATTTGTGTGTGAGAGAGGGACGGTCACAAGTCAGGGAACTATAGCTGTATGGGCTTATTTCCCATTTCTTTATTCTAGCCAGTTGATCCATATGCTGACTTTTATTCTAGATGTGTGCTGTTTTACTTACTATGGCTTCATAGTACATTTTGGAAATGTCCATTCTACACAAAATGCTTTATAGGTTCAATGCAATTTGTAGGACGCGATCAGCCCTACGTCCAGGAGATCCCACTCATGAAAACATGGAGGCAGAGAGCAATGCAATAAGCAGGAGGTTTAATGATCCAGTGCACTGGGGTGGCCCTGTAATCGGGACAGAGGCGACCCCAAATGACAAAAGCACACAATTTTTATACACTCGTGGAGGACAGCCTTGACCCTTACATTCATCAATGGTGAGATATTTTTGGCACATGGATGGGGGACTGCTAAGGACACTTCCCTTTTCGCAGTTAGCCCTTCCCTTTTCGAGGTTAGCTCATTCACATGGATGGGGGACCGCTAAGGGTGGCTAGCTCATTTCCTGGAACACGGTGTTATCCTACATTCTTTGGACAGTGTGTTAAAGTCCCAGCCACCTGGTATTTGCCTGAGGCAGCCTTTGTCCTTAAAGTTTGAATCTTACATTCCCCCCTTTCTCTTTGTACAAGCTCCAATCCTGGAGCTATGCTCTGGGGTCTTGGGTAGCTAACTCATATTCTTTAGGTCCTGTCCTCGGGGTCTCATATCGTTGGCGCAGGACATCAGCTGTACTGCACCTATTCTCTCTTCTATGAAGGCATAAGCTTGTTCAATATGCAGGGTCAATATGCAGGGTCTAAAGGTCAACAATAGCAGAACAAATAGGGTCTTAACAAGGTGGATATGAGGGTGGCTAGTCAAGGGGATGAGTTAAACCAAGCTTCAAACCAGCCCTGACCTCTTTCTCTCTTTCGTTTGGCTAGCCCTTCTCTCATCTTGGCCATCATATCACAATTTGTACAACCCGAGTCCACAACTTTTCTCTTTAGCCATCTCATTGGCTCTTTGCCTTTCTGAGTGAATCTGATTATTGGGTTATAGGTAGCATTTGCTCAGAAAATATCTCAATACTTTCGGTTCCCTTGGTAAGGCCTCTCAATAGTGTAATTTCTTTGTTTACCGTGACCAAGTCCCAAGAAGAGGAGGGGTTCCAGTAGGTGTCTCCTGTAGTCTTGCATCCTCAGGTGGCATAATAAAACTGGTGTGGACCCCCACACCAGTGAACTTCTGCCCAATTTCTTCCATTGAGGGTAAACATAAGTGGACACCTCTGTGCAAGGAATGCACATCTTAACACCCACAAGTGACACCTCTGTGCAGGGAATACACTTCTTATCACCCCCCTTCCCAGCCCAGAGTCCTCTTTCTCCCACATGGGCAGTTTGCTTCTGCCAGCACTCTTGCCATGGGTGGGGATGTCCCACGAGTCAAGTCCTGCTGCCAGCTGACACGGGTCAAAAGTGAGGTCAGGCCAACAGGTGTTAAGGGGTTTGGAGTCCAGGTTTGACAGACCCACCCATGGGGGCAGCAGGAGTACCTGGGGGAGAGGGGGTTGCAGGTTTCACATGAGAAGTATGTACCTGGCCTGCAGTACTGTCCACCGTAAGGATTGTCCAAGTGACTAACAGTACCAGGAAGGGTCCCTTCCACCAGGGTTCTAGCAATCTTGCCTGATATCTCTGGATGTAGACCCAGTCACTAGTCTGAAGATGGTGAGGGGTCTCTGGCATTCCTGGAGAATATAAGGCAGATGGTTTGGGCCAAATCTCATGTTATATTGACTGAATGGCTTGAAGCCTCAAGAAGAGGTTCCTATCAGTGAGTTGGGATACCTCTAGGGAAGGCCCAGTGGATACCAAGGGAGTTAGGGCACCAAACAGGATCTCAAAAGGGGTCAAGTTAAAGTGAAAAGGGGTGTTCCAGGCTTGGAATAGGGCCAGGGGAAAGAGAACCACCCAGTCAGCACCAGTCTCCAAGGTCAATTTAGTTAAGGTCTATTTTAGGTTCCTGTTCATTCTCTCTACCTGCCCTGAGCTCTGGGGACAGTACCCACAATGGAGCTTCCAATTTGTCCCCAATATCTTTGCAAATCCCTGACTTACCTTAGAAGCAAAAGCAGGACCATTGTCCCATCCAATTACCTTGGGCACCCCAAACCTCAGTAAGATTTCTTCTAATATCTTCTTGGCTACCACAATAATTATTTCCTGCTTGGTGGGGAAAGCCTCAACCCATCCAGAGAAAGTATCTACAAACACTAGAAGGTATTTGTAACCATATTTTCCTGGCTTAACTTCTATAAATTTGACTTCCCAGCAAACTCCCTAGGTCTCTTTGCCCTGGTTTACTTACTGACATTGACATACCTTACACTATTCTACTGTCACTCTGGCTAAAAACCTAAAGTTTATTACATATAACTTAACTACTTGGATAAGCTTCTTATCCCCTAAATGAGCCCATTTGTGCATTTGGCAAAATGAATCTTTTGTTTGTTCTCTAGGGAGTATAGATTTTCCCCTCGAGTGTGCCATTGTCTTTCCTCTTCTAAGCAATTTGGGCCTCTTCTTCTGTTGCACATTCTAAGTGAGGCCATGCCTTAGTCCAATCCCAGTTCCCAGTGGCTGTCTCTTGCAGGCCTGCAACCAGGATAGGCTCCTGCATAGCCATTTCTCGAGCCACTTGATCTGCCTGGTTATTGTCCTGTGCCACTGAGTCTCTCCCCTTCTGATGTCCTGGGCAATGAATAATACTCACAGTTGCTGGCTTCATCAGGGCATTCAAGAAATGGCAAAGGCATCTGCGCTGATGTACTGTGGGGGTAGAAGTTCAGCCATCCCAGATGACATTTGTGTTGTCCACCATGGCAGCATCCACTCATCTCTGGCCCACATGACAAAAACTGTTCCTGTCTGTAGACAAGGTTGCCTCGGCTTTCAGCAGGGGTGGATCAGTCAGTCAGAGGGGTCTTCCTTCCACCCATGGGCTTCTGCCAGTATTTGACACTCATGCTGGGGTAGCTCCAGGTTGGGATTGGGCAGCAATGTGACCAGATTGAGTCCAACCAGTGGAGAATCCAGTCCATGTCAGCTGATCAGTGGTCCCATCCTCTGGGTCTTTCCATTCAAAGGCAGAGTATTTTTGACTTTGGGGTACCCAGCTCAGGCAGAAGAAAGCACCTTTCAAGTCTAAAATGGTGTACCAAATTCTGGAAGGTAACAAAGAACTCAGAGTGTAGGGGTTACAAACAGTAGTGCGGAAGTCAGTCACTACCACAGTTTATTTTTCCAAAGTCCCGGACTGGGTGATAATCGTTAGTGCCTGGATGGCAGAAGCAGTGTGTTCCAGGCAGAACACGCCAAGCTGGAGGAGCTGGGGGATATGTGTCTTAATTCCTTTTCATGCCTCCCCCAACATCAAGTACTGGTGCACTGAGACAAGGTCAGCCTGGGTTTTAAGCTCCACATACACAGCCTGTAGATATGCACACGCATGGCCTTGCCCAGCCATTTCAGCCCAAGCAAGCCATTTTGGAGAATAAGTCTGCAAGGGATAGGGGCAGTCAGGGATGACCATGAATGAGTGGGATACCCAGTCCATGCTCAGGTCTACAATTCTTCAGGTAGTCCATGAATTTTTCCCCTCACTTTCAGAGTTACCCTGGGTTTGGGGAGGGGGTCTGAACTCCGTCTTCCCTAGTCGTTGTCTTCCTCCAGGGCTAACACCTTTGTGGTTTGGGAGCACTTTTCCCAAGACCTGAGATTTCCTGCTCCCAGTTTCTGTTTTTTAGGGGACTCTCGAGCCCCGTGGCCCTTCTCCTTGCAATAGGTACACTGGTCCTTTCAATGGGTTCTCTCTCTCTTCTCTGTTTTCCCTAACTACTGTAGTCGTGATTCTACAGTAAATTCCTTTCCTGTCACCTTTCTTTTTTGATCTCTCTTTCATCTTCTTCCTTTCTCTATCTCTGTTCCTTCTCCTCCTCTGTCTCCCTGTTATGGTAGACTTGCTCAGCAGCCTGCACTAAATCCCTCGACGACTTATCCTGTAGTCCCTCTAGCCTCTGAAGTTGTTTTTCCCTGATAGCTCTACTAGCCTAGTCTATAAAAACCAAAGTTACAGTAGTTTTGTGCTCCTTGCTGCTGGGGTCATAGTGTGTATATTGGTGGAATGCTTCCATGAGCCACTCTAGAAAGGCTGAGGGTGACTCGTCTGGTCCCTGCTTAACCTCACAAATTGGTGGGTCATCCTGCAACCCCCTTGAGACCTGCCAATGGAGTCTGGTGACAGACCTTCAGGTGTTCCTTACCTCCTGCTGTATTAGTGGTCCCAGTCAGGTCTAGTCAGGGAAGATCCACTGTCAATGACAGCCTGGTCAATCGATGGTGCCCCCGTATCTAAGGGGACATTCTTTCTGGGCTCCTGCATTATTCTTCTCGCTCTTTGGCCATGAAGAACATTCTCATGAGTGGTTGGCTAGCATCTCGGGTGGGCTGGTGAGTAAATAAAACAGTCTCAAAGAGATTAATCAGCCCCTTGGGGTTATCTGCAAAGGGGAATAAGGGGGTGGAAGATCCATCATCAGCAGAGCCACAGTGGAAGACTCCTGGAGGATGTTCTTTACAGAATCGTTGGTCTCTACAGGGTTCTTCTTCATGGTCAGGACCTGCTTTGATGTCGGAGACCGGACGTCCGAACTAAGCAAAGCTAGAGCCCTGCCCTGAGCAGATTCCCGAGAAGGGCTTGACCTTTTCAAAGAACTTGTCCCCGGAAGACTGTTGCCTCTTTGTCTAAGGAGGATATCTTGTGGTTTAGAGATTCACCTTATGTCCTTGGGCACTTCCCAATACTCCCCCCAGCCCTAAGTTTCAGTTCCTGCTTCAATTCCTGCCTCAGAGCTTTAAATGCTGTCCATTCCTCTCAATAAACGAGACCTTGACAACAGAACCTTGCTTGGTCTCCTTCTTTTCTCCCCTCCTTGACCCTCAGGTAGCACCTCTTCGGGACCCTGAATAACTGGACCTGCTGGATGGGTCACTTTGAGAGTCTTGGAGACAAAAAAAATCTCTTATTCAATGGGGGGTGGGGGTGGGGGTGGCGGTGGGGGTGGGGGTGGCGGTGGTGGTTCTCCACTAGATCCTTCCAGGTAACTATATAGGGCATTTGGTCTGAGTACCCGAGGGATCCTGGCCTAAAGATTCTTTCCTTTAGTGGTTAACTAAGATGTTTAACAGGGTAGATTCCATCTGTCCCATGTCCAAAAATAGCGTCAGTCACAGTCCAAGTCCAGGAACACAGAGAAAGACAATCCACACCCAGTTTCACCCCTGCCATGGGTGCAGAACAGGACTGAAGTCCAAAAACAAAGAGAAAGACAATCAACACAGAGACAGCTTGCTCCTCTCATGGGCACAGAAGCCAGGTTCAGGTGACTTGCCAGCTTATGCTGGAATCGAGTCCAACAGGTTCCAAAAGGAGCAGAGTCCTCCCGACTCCCTCCAGACCAGACCAAACCAGACCAAAGGCTCTCTAAGCCCTGCAGATGCTCACGAGCAAACCAAAAGCAAGCCAGACAGCACAGATATCTGTCCGAGTCCACACGAAAACAGACAAACAGAAACTAACAGGCTGAGACACCCCTACCACGAGCGCCACAGAAGACAGGTGACCCGCCAACTTAGGCTGGAATTGAGTCCACAACCAATAGGTTCCAAAAGGGGCAGAGTCCTCCGGACTCACTCCAGACCAGACCAAACTAGAACACTCGGCAGTGCCTGCCACTGTTCCCGAATGAGGTGAACTCCCCAAACGGAATCCAGAGCATCCTCCAGGACTCCTGTAGCACATGACATCCAGGCACGTTCCACTGCTTGTGGCTACCTCCGCTTGGCAACTCTTGTTCAATTGCAACCCAAAACCAAATTTCCCAGCGGCTTCACAGATTTAGAGAACCAAAGAGATGATGAGGCAGCCTCCATGAGGGGAGGAACCATGAGCACATGGCCAGGAGAAACAGTATCTGGGGTACACCATTGGGGAGGTAGCCAGGCCAGCGGTTAGAAGAGTAGATTAGGGGTGACCCCCAGGAATTGTGAAAGCCAAGTAAAGTAACCATATTCTGAGTCTCGTTTATTTGTAAACTAGTTGGGGGACAAGCTTAAATTCTTCTTACTACACAGCCCCTTTGAAGCAATTATGTATGGCTTTTGGGAGAGCAAAAGTAGACACATTTTTACAAACAAACACAAAACTAGGACCAAGAGAAAGGAAAATTAAGGCTTTTATATGGGTTAACATTAAGTTCTATTCAAGTTCTATATGTCTGTTTTTCTATATTTATAAAATTTATTAATTTCTTCGTAAGTGTACTCTAAGTACATGTATAAAGTACCAACATCAGCACAGATTCTATGCTGGATATTTTTAATTTTCAACTCGATACACTATGGAAATATTTGGAAAGAGATTCTTAGTGCAAAATTGTCTTGATCAGGTTGGCCTGTAAGCAAGTCTATAGGGAACTGTCCTGATTGTTAATTGATGAGGGAAGAGACACAGTCCATTGTGGGTGGCACCATTCTCCACACATGGTATCTTGAATATGAGAGGAGAAAACTAGCTGAGAGTCGGTAAGCAAGTGTGTGTTTGTTCTCATTCTGCTGTTGACTATGGATGTGATTTGACTCGATGCCTTTCTTTCTGTCTCAACCTCTCCAAAATGATAGACTTACTTAAAATTGTAAGCTGAATAAACACTTTTTCCCAATATTTCTTGTATTTTGTCACTATCACAAGGACAGATTCCTACTTCCATAAACATTTAGTACAACATAGCAATAAGAGAAATCAGTAAAATATGGATTGGGTGACTTCTAAGAGACTGCTCTGACTTTCCTTTTTAACTTACCCCAAAAGAATTTCTATACATCCTAGTCCCTTTCTGACCTACGTGTTTCACCTTTTCCTTTCGCTTTCTCTCCTAGTGCTTTGCCAGTTCTGAGGACCACTCCTCATCCTCATACTGCCAAGGGGCAAGTGCAATGCTGTGTTCAGCATTCCCCTGTCCTGTGAGAATTGTCCATAGAGTCTTCATGTATTATCAAGTGTGAGAATGAGGTTAGAGCGATACTGTTTATCATAACATTAGCTAGAACAAAAAGAAGAAAAATTATTGACCTGGGCACAGATATACACATAAACATTCCAGTTTCCAAAGGATTTCAGAATAACACAAAAGGCCGACAGAATAAAGACCATCAATAACTTGAAGATAATATCGGCTCCTGTCCATTTGGCTGCTAGTGTTAACAGTTCTTCTATAATTAGGCTCATAGAAAAGATGTTCCCGAGCCACATTAACTGTCCATTAATTAATTCCTTCCTTGTATCAACTTCATCAGTGGCTTCAGTGTATGAAGATAAATTAGTTTTACTTATCACTGTCCCAAATCTCTTAGGAGATAATGACAGCTAATTGAAACTATCAGAATAAAAATTAGCATTCAAATCAGCAGACAAGACACCACATTGTCTAGCTTAAGTGGAAAAGTAAGTAATTAAGATGTGAGATACTTATCACATTTCCTAGAAAGCTTCACAGAGGGTAGAAGGCCTCCAATGGATAGCTATAGGGCTTAGAGTGGAGCTCTCCAGCCCTGCTTCTAGAGAGGGGAAGGGAGGATTTCACCCTCACATTTGCAATACAACACTGGGTTCATGGGGCAGTTACATTCAGAGGCCTTTAAAAATCACATGCACTGATTTCCTGTGTACTTTGAAATGAGTGCAGATGCTCAGGAAGTTGCAAAATAGCTCAGAGACAGCCTTTCAACCTGCCCACAAATACGGTCCCGATATAAAAGAAGAAAAGTTGCGTTGGTGTGTAGGTATGTGTACAGTTCTGTGTAACTGCATAGGTCCCAAAAGCCACAATACAATCAGGATGCCACACTGCTCCACTGATGTCGTGTCTCCTACATCCTCCTCCTTTATAGACATGCCCTCTTCCCCTCCCTCCCCATCAGCAATCATTAATCCATCTTCATCCTACTCTGTGTTCAAGACCACATAAGTGAATCATGTGATCTTTGGACATTAGATTTTTGACTCAGCAGGTTAATCCATGAAACCCTTTCAATGACTCCATTGTATCAATAGAGTTCCTTCCTATGGCTGACTAGCATTGCATGGAACCGATGACATGCGTGTATTTATTTATCCACGTATCCATGTGTGTGTGGCCCTTTATCCATCAAGTGACAGAGTGTTGTTTCAAGTTTTGGACTATTACAAGTAAAATGTTGGGAATATATCTAGGCAGATTCTCTGCCCAGCTTTTAGTGTTGTTCCATTTCTGGAGATTTTCTTCTCTTAAAAGACAACAACTCTTTACCTAGCTCCGGCTAGCTTTGAACTCTCTATGTAGGCCAGATTGGCTTTGACCTCCTGATGCTCCCGCCCCAGCCTCCTGAGTGCTGGAATTATAGGCAGGTGGCAACACACAGCTTTGTGAAGTTTTTCAAGTCAGTATCTTCCTCGGCCGAGTTGCTCAGCAGAGCCCAAGCTGCAGTGGCTTATGCTAATGAGTCTTTTGTCATCCTTGGTGCCTAAGTCATCATCATATTGAGTAGTTCTTCTCACATATAATGAGTGGACAGAAGTATATAATGAGCCCCCGTGTCTGGCACTGAGCTTCAGTGAGGCTCACCGTCTGTGGCTGTTTTCTCGATACTTCCACCCACTCTTCCTAACAACTCTTGTATTTGGAGGTGAACAGCCAGACAGCACAGTTTTATTTGTAAACATTTCAGTGTATAACTCCAAACACTAAAGTCTTTTAAAAAAATAACTAAATGCCATTATCTCCATTCCACTCTTTGGCTTCCTTTAGACAAGAAAACGAGGAAGCAGCTCGAATGCCAACAGTCATTAGGAAAGAGTCAACATCCTTAGTCATCGGAGAAATGCAAAACAAAACGACCCTGAGATCCCACTTTACACCAATCCAAATGGCTAAAATCAAAAACTCAGGTGACAACAGATGCTGGTGAGGATGTGGAGAAAGAGGAACACTCCTCCATTGTTGGTGGGGCTGCAGACTGGTACAACCACTCTGGAAGTCAGTCTGGAGGTTCCTCAGAAAATTGGACATTGAACTACCTGAAGACCCAGCTATACCACTCCTGCGCATAGACCCAAAAGATGCTCCAACATATAACAAGGACACATGCTCCACTATGCTTATAGCAGCCTTATTTATAATAGCCAGAAGCTAGAAACAACCCAGATGTCCCTTAACGGAAGAATGGATACAGAAAATGTGGTTCATTGTCACAATGGACTACTATTCAGCTATTAAAAACAAGACTTCATGAAAATTCTCAGGCAAATGGATGGAACTAGAATATATCATCCTGAGGTAGGTAACTCAGTCACAAAAGAACACAGGTGGTAGGCACTCACTGATGAGTGGCTCTTAGGAAAAAAGCTCGGCATACCCAGGATATGAAGCTCAAGAAGGAGGAAGACCAAAGTGTGGGTGCTTCAGTCCTACTTAGAAGGGGGAACAAAATAATCATGGAAGGTAGAGGGAGGGAGAGACCTGGGAGGGAGAGAGGAGGGGGAGGGAAAAGGGGGCAGGATCAGGTGTGGGAGGAGACAGAGGAGAAATACAAAGGGTCTGGAAATTGAATGGAGGTGTGTAGCAGTAGGGTATGGGGAACTGGGGATATCCACTAGAATGTCCCAGATGCCAGGGAATCCAAGGGTTCCCAGGACCCAATGGATATGACAGTAGCTGAAATACCCAACAAAGGGGAGATAGAACCTGTAGAGATCAAATCCAGTGGATAGGCACAGCCCCCCACTGAGGGATGGGGCCACCCACCCATCTCAAAAAGTTTAACCCGGAATTATTGCTGTCTAAAGGAAATGCAGGGACAAAGAGTGGAGCAGGTGTTGGTATTCTGTCTAAGCTCCACCCCCACAGCTACCAGGCAATAGCCAGGAGTGCTCTACCACACAGTTGCCTGGTAACAGCCAGCTGTGCCTGACACTATCAAAGGGCTGCTTGCCCCCTCCTCTTCCTCTTACTTCTCTTGCTCTTCCTTTTCTCATTACCTCTTTATCTCTGCCCCCCTCCCTCCACATGCTCATGGCCAGCCTTTGCTTCCTTCCCTCTCCTACTCTTCATCTCTCATTAAACCTTTCCACGTGGAACCATGTTGACTTGGTTTGCTATGTCTGGGCTCAAGCCAAGATTTAAATTCCAACATTGGTCCTAACAGTAGGGACTGAAGGAAAGGCCATCCAGAGTCTGCTCAACCTAGGGATCCATCCCATCTGCAGACACCAAACCCAGACACTATTGCTGATGCCAAGAAGTGCTTGCTGACAGGAGCCTGGTATAGCTGTCCCCTGAGAGGCTCTCCCAGAGCCTGACCAATACAGATCCAGATGCTCACAGCCAACCATCAGACTGAGCACAGGGAGCTCAATGGAAGAGTTAGGGGAAGGACAGAAGGAGCTGAAGATGTTTGCATCTCCATAGGAAGAACCATAATATCAACTAACCAGACCCCCCCCCCCAGGTCCCCCAGGGATTAAACCAACCAAAAAGTACACATGGAGAGACCCATGGCTCCAGCTGCATATGTAGCATAGGGTGGCCTTATCTGGAATCAATGAAAGGGGAGGCCCTTGGTCCGGTGGAGGCTCGATGTCTCAGTGCAAGGGGTTGCTAGGGCAGGGAGTCAGGAGTGGGTAGGTGGGTGGAGAGCATCTTCATAGAGACAGGAGGAGGGGGATGGGAAAATGTAAATAAATAAAATGACCAGAAAAAAAGGAAGGAAGGAGGAAATAAATAGAAAGGAAGGAAGGAAGGAAGGAAGGAAGGAAGGAAGGAAGGAAGGAAGGAAGAAAGGGAATCAAAACAGTTATGGACAGTGGGGAAGTAAGGCTTGAATGGAAGGGTCTGGGTCAGGGGACCTCTGGGCCCAGAGAATGCCTTTCGGGAAGGACACGCAGCTGAGGGTGACTGAGCTCAGAGTAGCCCACTCTCAAGTGTACGGTGAAGGCAGTGGTGCCTGGGGATTGACAGCAGCTCCCACACAGACATGAAAGTAATGAGCCGGAGTCATGCTCACAGAATCCCATAGATTAAAAATAATTTACACTTGACGTGTCCAAATTCATGCAAAGGATATCCATACATTACAAATTACTTCCAATTTTATTCTTTCTATGTTAAAATCTTGAAACAAAAAGGAAATTTAGAATGCTACTATGTACAACTGGGTACCCATCGTGATTACACCATTAGCATTTAAACATACTTTCTCACTTATCCACCTACTTATTATCTTATCCTTCTTGGTTTTCTAGCTGCATTTCATAGAAAGTTGTAGGTATCCCCCTTGTCCTTTAGCATGTTTGCCTTAAACAGATGCCGTAAAGTTTTTTTTTTTTTTACTCAATTCAAAATGTTTACCATTTAAAAATGCACCCTTTAGTAGTTCGGTTTTAAGTTTTAAAGTTAGTAATGTACATGAATATGCAAGTTCCTCTGGAGTGTGTGGAATTGGAATCATTTTGGTACACACCCAGGAACCGCATAGCATAGATGAATTATATTATGGTTCAGTTCTAGTTTTTTGAGAAACTTCCCAAGAGCATGTGAGGTATCCATCTTCAACTGTGTTCACTTTATTTCTATAGAATTTTTTAAACAAAGACTTATTTTATGTGAGTGAACATTTTGCATATATACATATACGTATATACGTATATATATATATGAATGGTGGTTTGAATGAAAAATTACCCCATAGGCCCATAGGGAGTGGCACTATTAGTGGGTGTGGCCTTGGTGGAATAGGTGTGGCTTTGTTGGAGCAAGTGGGTTACTTGGGGTAGGTTTTGAAGTTTCAGATGCTCAAACTAGGCCCAGTGTGGCATTCTCTTTCCTGCTGCCTGCTGATCAAGACGTAGAACTCTCAGCCTTTTTCTCCGGAGTCATGTCTGTCTACACGCCACCATGCTTCCTGCCAGGACAATAATAGACAAACCTCTGAACTGTAAGCCAGCCCCAACTTTTTGCTTTCTTGTATAAGAGTTGCCATGGTCATGGTATCTCTTCACAGCACTAGAGACCCTAACTAAGACACATGGTATATAACAGTTGTTAGGGTGTAACTCCTAGTCTTATGTGGAAGACATTATCTTGTAGCATCTCCCTGGTTCTTACAGTCATTCCTTCCCCTTTCCCATGATGTTTCCTGAGCCTCTGTGTCTTAGATGTTTTAGCTGTGTATGAGCACCTGTAGTCAGTTGTTCTCTGCATTTTGACTGGTTGTGAATCTCTGTGATGGTCTCCATCTGCTTCAAAACAAAACGTCCTTGATGAGGCATAAGAGCTACACTTATCTGTGTATATGCAGATGGGTATTTAGACCTTGATGAGTTGTGCTCTTTATTAATATACAGTAACCTTTAAAAATATCTAATTCTCTTAAGTTATTTTATCATATATCAGCACTGCTACACCAGCTGACTTTTAACTTCCACTCATTTGATACCTTGATTTGCATCCTTTGACTCAGATTCTCTGGGGGTATGTACCAGTGACGTATGTTTCTTGGAGACAGGAGATAGTTAAACTATTTTTTTAAAATCCTGTCAGCTAGTCTGCATCTTTTTATTGATGAGTGGAAATCATTTATATTGGAATTTATTGGAGAGAGATATTTACTAAATCCTATAGCTTTCTTATGAGTTTGTCTGGTTAATTCCTTGATCATCTCTCTGCCGCTCCCCTGCCATCTCTCTACACTGTTTGTATCAGAAGTATGCTGGTTTAGTATGTTGGACATGCTAGTTTCCTTCTTCCTCTTCATTAAGTTATCTGTCCCCTGTTTTATCTTGTGCTTGAGTCCATCTTCTTCTCTATAGTACTTCCGTAAGTATCCTTTGCAGGTTGGTGATCAAGAACCATGCTCTTTTGTGTTTGTCTGATACATCCTCGCTTCTCCACCAATTTAAAGAGAACTTTCCAGAATATAACAGTTTTGCTCCATAGTTTTTCCTTTCAGGTTTGGATCTATGGTTCCTTATCCTGGATTTTAGGGCTGCTCATCAGATAGCAGATGCGATTCTCATGTGCTTGCCCTTGTAGGTGATTTAGAGTATATCTCCGAACTGCTGTTAATACTGTTTCTTTTCTTTATGTTTTCAACATGAATGACTATAACATGTCATAAAGAAGTTCTACTCTGGTCACATCTATTCATGGTTGTAACTAACTCTTGTGCTTGAGAGTCCATTACTTTCTCTAGAACGGGGAGAATCTTTGGTATAATTTCAGTGAATAGATTTTCTAGATCCTTAATTTTTCCATCAGCTCCTTCTGTCAATAACGTCTTAGAATTGGTTTCTTGATTATATTCCAGAGCTCTTGAATGCTGTGGTCATGCTTATTTATTTTTGTTTTATTGATGTTTGAATTTAGTATATCCTTTATGTTTGTCCTCCATCTCTGGTTTCTTTCTTCTGCTTGGTTAAGTCTACTGGTGACAATTATTCTTCAACATTTCTTTTTGTTTTTCAATCCAAGTTTCTTTCCTACCCATTTTCCTGACATTTTTCCTCTGTGCGCCTTAATTTAGTCTTTATGCCATAGATTGAATTCATCTGCTTGTTTTCATCCTCTTTAAGCTCACACATAGGTTTTACTAGTAGATGTTAAGAACCTTCAGCTGACATTGTACCTATTCAAATTTGTTTCAATTCAATAGTCAAGGAATTACAGTTTCACAAGACAGCTGTGCTTTTTTATGTTTCTTATGTTTTGTGTTAAAATTTTACATCTCTTCAGTGAACTATCTTTCAACGCATTTTAGCTGTATTTGAGTATTTTTGCATTGAGAATCCTTTCCCAGTATCCAGTACCACTCAGTGAGGAAAAGATGAACTATTGTCACAGCAACAACACCGAGCTGTATAATAAGAAGCACACCAAACCCAATTAAGTCTCAGTAGTGTATTACCAGTGTTGCAAACCAGAAAATGGCAAAGCCAATGTGGAGTCTGGTATGAGATAAATAGTCGCTTATGGTTAATATTGTAATAGGTAGAGGAGTCATGGTCTTAGAAAACTGGAGCAGAAGCAATGTTCAGTCAAGAAAGGAGAAAGAAGAGTGGAGAAGACTGTTATGGAAGGACAGAAAAATGAACAAGCCGTTAGCAAGAAAGGGAAAAGAATCCTTCAATAATGAGAATGCTCAAAAATAAAATTAGATAGACAGAACTAAAAACAGAAGACATAAACTTTTTACAAGGAAGATAAAATTCAAAATATTACTAAAGGTATACTAGGAAGGAACACAGAAACAAGGAAGAAAAGGAAAAGATTGCCCAGAGACGAAACAAGATGCACGAAAGTTTTAGACAATGGTGTGAAGAGGAAAAAAAAATACTTAAAAATTTAATAACTCACCAATATCACTAAACCTGTAGTAAAAGGGGAGAGCAGAAGCCATGGGAGAAGAAAAGAGAGGAGGAGGAGGGGGAGCAGGGTCTTTTTCTCATCCAAAGATAACTCAGACTATTTACCTTCTGGTATAAAATGCTTAATTTTTACTTTGGGGTAAAAGCTGGACAGTTTGCCTTCAGTCTCCAGTAAAATATTAAGTTTTTATTAGCTTGGAATTTAACTGATGTGACCACTCAAAACTACTGCATTTATGATATCAATTGGTGCCACCAACTAGATTCCTTTTAAGCCCAACAGTGTATACCAACATGAAACTCATGCCGTTTGTGCTGTGGACAGTGACGCTATATCAGAGTTTCTCTCAATTCTGGCAGCACCGTGACAACCTGGCAGAGAAGTTTTACTTTCTAAGTAGCTTTTTAATATTCTCTCCTCTGACACTTACTGAAGCAGGACCAGTTCTGTCCCCCATCTCCAACCTCAAAGACACTCATTCCTTGGCATAGATTCTGCTCTTTCTGCTTTACCTTCTACTTAGTTACCTAGTTTGTTACCTTCTACTTCTTACCTAGTTTGTCATTTTTTCGGGAAGTCAGATGAAACCTATATATTCTTTCACAAATTCATTAGAGTTGCAAATTAATTTTTGTGCATATGATTATGGCTATATGAACATTTTGTGTCCCCAATGTTTACAAGTGTGTGCTTGGCAGTCTGCTAAATGTTCCATGCGTCTATCAACGCATTTTCACTACAGCAAAATGCATTTCGTTCCCGTTTTGCAGATGAGGAAATTAAGGGTTCAGAAAACCTAAATGACTTACCCAGATACAAGGAAGAGACAGATAAAAGATGTGAACTCAGGTCAACACATTTATTTACATTATTAGCTTCCAGATCACTAAGATTCTTTGCTCAGGAGCATGTTATTATACACAGCTTCCTTCCATGTCATTGTTTATACTTTTCCGAATGGGTTTTGTTCCACGTCAGAGTAGGAAGTAAGAAAGCAAAGAAAGTCCCTGTTCTGGGAGGAGAGCTGGGGAGCTCGGTCTGTTTTCATTTCTCCTTCACTTTGATCTAGCAACTTACTTTCCTATAAAGTCTAAAAAACAGGCAATTGGGCTGAAGCAGCATAGGAAGGTATTGAGTTTAACTCCGTTTAATTGATTACAGTGTTAGTGGCTTATACAAACAGGGCAGAGTTTCAAACAACTCCCGGCTCCTAGTGCTGTTTTTCTCTGAGTCATGCTACTCCTCCCTGAACATGTTTACTAAAGCGCCTCCGTATCAGACTTTAAGCAGGAGTATGCTTCCCATTCTGGACTGATTATTGGCTTACTTTCCTCCCTAACAGTTTGCAACCTTTAAAATGGCCTTTAGATTTAGAGTTCAGAGAGAAAACCTCTTGCAAGCCTGCCGTCAGGCACTGAGTGATGTGACCCAAGTCAGCAGCTGTCCGCACAGTGGCCATCTGAAATGGCTATGGTGCCTTCTGACAAAGAGAGTGACACTCAGACAATCCGGGTACAACGGGCGGGGCACAGAGTAGCGGGGCTGAGTCTTGGGGAGAGGACACCTCTGGTTTTCCAGTTATCCCACTACTAGTGGTCCAGGAGGCAACTTTTCTAAGATGCCTACGTTTCTACCGAGTAGTGCTTGTGCATCCAGCTAGCTCCTTGTTTCCTCCATCCCGGCCTTAACCTCCCTTCCGAGTCTCGACCTGAGGGAGACAGATCTCTTAAGGTGACATCTGGCACCAAGAGGGACAGTACTGGTTCTTGAGTCTAGGGCAGCAGGGTCAAGCTCCTCTGGGACTTTGGGGAAAGGCCACAGCTGAGGTACTGCCACGCTAGGCCTTGTGGGCAGGCTTCGACCAATCACTGTAGGGCATACACGAACTCTGACCAATCAGCGCCCGTCTTATTCCCGAGTCCCGCCCGCTCTAGCCCAGGTTCCCCGAACCCCGTCCCGGCGCCGACAGTCGCGGCTGTCGCTTTCGCTGCAGCCGCCTCCGGAGCTGACTCGGGCATCCCGGCTCCTGGCTCCCTTCGTTGTCCCCGGTAGCTTTCACTAAGGATGAGTCCCTGCGCGGCCGCGCGCCTGCCCCGCGGAGACCGCCGGCGCACCTTCATCTAGCGACTGGTGAGGGCGGGGGTGACGGCGTCCTGCCAGCTCGGCCGGGGAGCGGGGCCCGGGGAGGGAACTCGCGGAGGGGGTGGCTGCGAGCTTCGCGCCGCGTGGCACGGGCGGGTGGCCTGGCAGCGCAGCCCCGCGGCCCCTGCCAGCTAATGAATGGCCTTGTCCCGCGAAGTGCTACGTCGCCGAGCTGCCGGACACGCCCTCCAGCGACGTTGCATTTCTAGTTCCGAGGGTTGACTGGTGTCACCTCCCTTGGATCCCTTCCTAGAGGCTCCCTTGTCCATTAAATCCTTGGTGGAGTTTACAAAGTTTGAGTTCGCGCGGGCCTTGCTGAGTTTGCAGAAGCAGATCTTGCTTGAACATTCGCTGCTGGGTGGAAATGGACAGGGGTCTGTTCTGCAGTGACGGGATGGAGGGGCCTTTTGTTCGTAGGTATCAGGTTGCAAAGGAATTTTGGTTCAGAGGGGAAATGGCCAACCCCGACTTAAGCCATCTTTAACTCTGTTATCTAACAGTCATAAAACTTGAGTTGTGTTAGTCAGAGGGGATGTTTTTTCAAGGAGAAGTTGAGTAGCACCTGTTTCCTTTTACCTCGAAGTAGGTAACACTTGAAATAGTTTTCCCCCTAATAGATACTGTGGCTACCTCTTTAATATGCAAAATTTCAGGCATTGTTTGTGGTCAGTTCCTCACTCTCTGTTGAGTTCCTTTCATTTGTTTTTGTTGTTTTAGTGACCTACCTCTCAGTACCTGAGGACAGAACTATTTTTTAAAACGTGTTTAGCAAAGCTCGAGTCACATCGCAGCTTTACGATTTAGTCTCATTTAGAATAGGTCAGGAGATACATTTTAATCTCATTTCATACAAATGAAAGTATTGAAGCTTTAAGAAAATTCAGAGGTGTGCTTTTCCTTAGGGAAGCTATGAACTTGGGTCAGGTACTGAGCAGTAGCTGAGAGCTCACACCTCATACGGAAAAGAGACAGAGGGAAACAGACTGAGACAGACCAGGCCTCTAACAAGGCCACAGCAACACACAGCCATACCCCCCAGTCTTTCCCAAACAGGACAACTAGCTGGAGACCAAGCATAGGGAACCTTTGGAGTTCATTATTATTCATACCACTACAAATATGCATACCCATCTGAAACTTTTTAAATAGTGTGATTTTTAAAAAGATAGATAAATTGATTGATTGATTGTGAGTACGCTGCCGCTGTCTTCAGACGTACCAGAAGGCATCGGATCCCATTACAGATGATTGTGAGCCACCATGTGGTTGCTGGAAATTGAACTCAGGACCTCTGGAAGAGCAATCAGTGCTCTTAACCGCCAAGCCATCTCTCCAACCCACCCATCTGAAATTCTACCTGGACTTTGAAAAAAAAAATATATATGTATATATATTGTTTGAGAATTACATGCCTACAGAGTGTTTGATTAAACCCACTCCACATTTCTTCCCTTCCAGTTTCTTTCCTAGCACTATTCCCTCCCACTTTAAATGTTTCTTTCTTTCTTTCTTTTTTTTAAAATCCACTTAGACCACTTAATGTGGCCAGTGTGTACTTGGATGTAGGGTTATCTGTTGGATTGTGGGTGGCCTCTCAGGAGCCACACCCCTGAGGAAAACTAACTTTCTCTTACCCATCAGCCATCAATTGTCCATAGCTTTTCAGCTAGGGAAGTGACTTCATGACCGCCTCCCTGTCCTATGCTAGAGTTTTGTCTGGCTTTATCTTTTTCAGATCTTGTTCATGCAGTCAGAGTGTCTGTGAGTTCATGTGTCCAACCACTTCATTGTGTTAAGAAAAACACTGTTTTGCTGCTGACTACCTCTGGCTGCTGAATTATGTTATCTCCTCTTCCTGGAGCTTTGGGATGATAGGGCATGATACAGATGTCCTGTTTAGGGGCGGGCACTCCACAGTCTCTTATTCTGCACGCTGACAAGTTGTCTCACTATCTACTGCTAAAAGAAACTTCTTTGCCAAGGACTGAGTGATGAAGTCCTTAGAAATCAGTTAGATGCTGTGCTCATTTAGCAGAATAACAGTAGATTCCCAGATAGGGCCGTGACCTACCCAACCATGGATTCTTGGTCCTCATAATGGTGCTAGATGTGAGTTCTGTCTTGGAGCAAGCCTTGAGTCCAGTCAGAAAATGTTTACTCTGTGACATTTGTGCAACTATTATTTGTGTAACCTTGCCAGAATGTTGCTGTAATTCACAAAGTTCACAGTTGGGTAAGACTGTTGATTACTGTTTTCTTTTGTTTTGTTTTGGATCGGGGTTCAGATATACTAGGGGCATAGGTGATTAGATTTGTTTTAAAAACGGAATTACATTCTTAATTATGGATGAATATAAGGCCTTGTTCAGGACTCAGTGTCGACTGGCCAGAACCTTTGTGGTGGAACAATAGTTGGGGTTGAACCATTCCAAGTTAGACCTGCTTGGTTTTTGTCAACATTTCACACCTGTCATGTGATGTCATGTCCCCTTTTTTCTTACCCCATCGCTGAAGCCAGAAGCCTTGCATTGTTATCTTACCCTGCCATTGTAAGATTCTGAAAATAAATGAATTGTCTACATCAAGCACAAAAGGCTGTTTAATAATATCTAACCCATCCTGATAGGAAAAAGCAAGAGTGGTGTGGGTTTTAGAGCTGGAAAGAGTAAAATGAAGGATTTGTTAAATGCCAAGACTTTTTTCTTTTCAGGTTCAGATTAATGATTTGAAGTGTGTGGGGTTTTTTGTTTTTGTTTGTTTTTGCTTATTTGCTTTTGTGGGACTTTTGTGTTCAGTTAAAGACTGTAGGTTTTCAGAAACAGGCCTAGAGTTAGAGTTAGAAACCATGTAGTTCCTTGCTCTAGTTTTTAAAAGGCAAATCATAATTGTCAGTATTAAAAAGCTAGTTAGATGTTAACCTCTACTTATTGTGATTTCAAGAGGAAAATAACATATTTGGACCCTTCCATATTATATTATTATTATATCTGTCTAATGTATATATGTACCAAACTTTCCCCTGTACACACAGTGGACTCATGCCTGTCTCCGAAGAGTCTTATAATTGCATTTTGTTGTTGTTGGTCCTAAAGATCAGATGGTATGGAAAGCTTTACACCTACATTAGGGAAGGTTTCCCTTCTCTTGTCTTCAAAAGTTTTATATAGCATTAAGAGTTATAGTGAATCTCATCATCATTTTATACTTTGATATTTCAGTTCATACTTTTTGTACACATTGATTATAAAACCCTCTTATTATCTTTGTCTCTGAGCTAGCTAGAATTTATATTAATATAGGTATAAAATATCAAAAATGATTTCTTTCCAGATAGCTGTCTAGTTGTTCTGATATCCTTAGTTGAATGATTTCCCATTACAGGGACCTTTCGGGTGAGAAGACTCATTGCTCACCATGCAGTAATAGCTGAAGCGCTGATTGTTTTGGTAATGGTTAAGGTGCAGTTTTAGTTGGTGGCCATTTGAAAGAGGGTTTTCTTGAAGATAATAAATCTGAATGTGTTTATAGCTTCTGGGGACATAGCTTATAGAATGTGAAAATACAGGAAATAATGACTGAAGACATGAAGATTCTGAAGAAAGAGGCCTGCATGGAAAGTTGATCTGTGTGTCTTTATTTTATTTTATTTTTTACGAATTAAGAGCATTTAGGTGTGGAGTTTCTTATACTGTGAAGTACAAGTTAGATTTGTAACTTACTTTACTTTGTCTCCCCGCAGGTCACCCTCGCAATTATGGCTGTTTAAAAGGCGCAGACGGTGTGGAGGGGGAGTTCCCCTCCTCACTCCCCCTTGGTGCTTGACTCCAGGAATAATTTATAAACTGGGATTTTTTTAAATGAAGAACTTGTATTTGATATGAACTTTATAGAATTATTTATAAATTTTTGATTTAAGTGCCAAAAGATTATACAGAGATATATAGTTTTATATAATTGTTGTGACTACTTAAATTATAACCCCAAAGGGCCATCTCTTCTTGATAAGTCTTCCTGAATAGTATCTTTGTGTCCTGGCTTTTTTAAAAAAATTTACTTTGGTGACTGTTCTGAAGGAGTAAGCAATATACAGCAATTAGGATGGATTCTGCCGCCCCCGACTGCACGGCCAAGTGCAGGTCCCTGAAGCACGCTCTAGATGTCCTTTCTGTGATAACGAAGGGCAGTGAGAGGCAGATCAAGACCTTTCTCTCCAGTTACTGCTACAACGCGGCAACTGTCAAGGACGCCTTCGGCAGGAACGCGCTCCACCTGGTTTCCTCCTGTGGGAAGAAAGCAGTGTTAGATTGGCTTATTGAGAAAGGAGTGGATTTGCTGGTAAAGGACAAGGAGTCAGGCTGGACAGCACTGCACAGAAGCATTTTTTATGGACACATCAATTGTGTTTGGTCTCTGTTGAAGGTAGGCATCACTAGCTTATTTAAAACTGTTATTTATTTAAACATGCGCTCTTCTTATTTTCTTTTTCCTTTTATTGAAAACAGATTTTTTTCCTCACATAACATCTTGATTATGGTTTCTCCTCTCTTTACTCCTCCCACCTCCTCCTTAATCCTCTCCCATCCATACCCTCCCCCTTTGTGTTTCTCATCAAAAGACAAATAAGCCACACCTTGAATCCCAGCACTTGAGAGGCAGAGGCGAGTGGATCTCTGTGAGTTTGAGGTCAGCATGGTCTACATTGTGAGTTCCAGGACAGCCAAGGCTATATAGTGAGATTCTGTCTGGGGAAAAAACAAAAAGGAAAAAAATAAGGAAAACAAACACACTTCTCTGAGATAATGATAAAATAAAATAAAATACAACGACGTTAAATAAAATCTAACGCACTGCAATAAAAACAAACAAACAGAAGGGAAAGAGCCCACGAGAGGGCATAAGAAATAGAAGCCTATTCATTCACACCCTCAGGAATCCCTGAACAAGCTAAACTGGAAGCCATAATACAGATAGAAGGAAATAGATAAATATAAATGAATAATTAAAACACTGAGTTTAAAAAAACCACAGACATGACACTGGAGGCAGGGGACCTCCAGTCACGCTGCTAAGTTCAGTATTTGTGGCCATCTACTGCTGAGTGTGTAGCCGGCCCTTGAGAGTAGTTTGTTTCCCCAGTGAGACTCCCTTGGAGAAAACTAGTGTCACGTGCAGGTGGTTATCAATTAGAGGTGGCTTCTGGGTCAGGGATGGGCCTGTATCCACCCTTTTTTCAGCGCTGACTCCACTTGTGCAGGCCGTGCGCGCTGCTACAGACTGAGTTCACATGGGCTTTGAAGGCCTTGTTTCACGTGTCCTCCACCCCTCTGGCTCTCACGATCTTTCTACCTCCTCTTCTGTGGTGTTCCCTGGGCATCTGATGGACATCCTGTTTAGAGCCAAGTGCACTAAGGTCTCAGTCTGCACATTGTCTGGCTGTGGCCTCAGCAGTTGCTCCTGTCCACTTCAGGAGAGTGTTTCCAATGATGGCCGAGCAGGGCACTGATCTGTTTCCCTGGCTGGAGGTTAGGCGTGTGTATTTCTTAATCTATTTTGTGTTTCATTTTCTAAGAGAGGTTTATTTGTTTGAAACTTTTACTGTTAGAACTCATCTTTAGATTTAAAATCCTATATATGTGTATTTACACATTTTATGTAAAATTTCAAATATATATCAAAGGTGACAATACATGATAAGCTATTGTGCAATTTTATATTATGGGCACTACTGTATGCTACTGGGAAAAAAACTTGAACAGAATTCATTTGAACAAAGAATGATTTATGACTTGGACAGCACTTTAAAACCATAGGGGTTTAGTGTGCGCAGGATGCGCACCTATTCTCAAGGCTCAGGTCTCACCTCCAGCACCCCACGCTCCCCACCTCACCCCAGGAAGGCTTAGAGAGCTGTTTTGGCAGCTCGGACAGAGCGGAGAACCTGAATACAGGTTAATCAGTGCCTGTGACTGTTCAGGTCTTCCGTCTGTGTTCCTATTTATATTAGTTAGGCTTCTGCTTGCTTACATGAAATAACTATTAAAATCATTCCAGTTTAATGTAATTCCATCTTTGAATATTTAAAAAACTTGTAAATTACCATTGCCTACTTTACAAGGATATTAGATGTTGAACATCATTTAGGGGTAGGAATAATATGTCTGCTTGTTTAACTGGAATAAAATGTTTTTAGTTTAAAAATTTAACAATTAAAATCAGCTTAATTTATATGAAAATTTCTCGCTCAGTAGATTTTATCAAGGTTTGTTACGTGAATACCCAAATCAGAGAGTGTTTTGAGAAATACTCAGTGTCATTGATCTAATGAAACTGAGTCATGCATTTTAAATATTTAACTTTGCTTTATATAGGCATTTTTTCAAGTTTGTTTGGCCCAGAAGACACAAGTCTTTTTATCCTCAAACAAAATGTAGCTAAATTAGGAATCTTATCATTAGTATTTTTATCTGTTTCATTTTTATTTTAAAGACTTATTTTACGTATGTGAGTACACTGTAGTGGTCAGTCTTCAGACACCTCAGAAGAAGGCATCAGATCCCATTATAGATGGTTGTGAGCCACCATATGGTTGCTGAGAATTTAACTCAGGACTTGTGGAAAAGCAGTCACTTCTCTTAACTGCTGAGCCATCTCTCCAGCCTCATCTATTTGATTTAAAAAAAAAAAACTTATTGTTGCATTTTTTGTACTATATACTCATCAAAATAACTTCTAATGTATGTTGGTTGTAAATATTGCTTTTATTTCCTCAGAGGAAAGGATGAGGTGAGACCTGTACCCAAGCTGTTCAAATACAGCCCAGAGTGTTTCCTTCTCTGTTTAACCATCTCAACCTAGGTCTAGGCCTGGAAGCTTCTAGTCTCTGAACAATCTAATCTTCTAACTAATTCAACATGGCTTCTCTTGGCCTCTGACTGAGTTGCTCTGCGTGGCCTCATCCTGACTTTGGCAGTCTGTTCTAATCTTGGGTTCCTTCTCATTCTCTGGTTCATTCTGTCTTCACCTGTGTCTAACTTCTCTCTGCTCCCTGGCTCTGAAACTATCCTGGTAAAACTGCCATACATACTCAACAGACCCCCTCAATTAGATGTCACTTACAAACATGGCTGCTTCCTTCGACAAACTAAGCTAACCTTCATTCCTAGGGACTAAAATTGTGCGCTAAGGATGTCTGTATTCCTGCCAGGTCGTACTGTAATCCAGAGCATGTCTGATTCCAGCCCGATCACACAGACCTAGGGTCTTTGGATGTGATCCCTTGCGAGAGCAGCCATGTTACTGGATTAAAATTCCTCTACAATTGATAGTGTAATATCTATTTTTTGTAGCTAAATTGTTTTAAGGGCCCTATTTAAGACATCTTGATAAATTTCCGAGCATAATTCCAGCAATTCCAGTTATGTCTACAAAAGGGATAGTATTAGTCCTTCCCCATATCTGCCCCCACTTCTGTAAGAGCCTCACTTACCCCTTTCTCTCCATGTAGGAAAAGCTAAAGAGTTAAAGCACCAGTTGGCCCCAGCCTTATCCTGTCTTACCGCTGTAACCTTGCCTGGCAGCATTGCTAATCTGTTGAGCGTTGGAGGGTTCTTTGATTTTCTTCTATCTGAGAGGTTACTAGTCATACGTCTTTATTTAGGACTTCATTTTAAAGAGTTGTCATGTGTCCTAGATTTTGGACTTTGCCTGCTTTAGATTTTCGTGGTGGTGTGGGTGTCCATTGGCTATGAGAAGCTGGCCATTTGCTCTTAGACTTATTATTAGAGACTTATTGACCATAACTAATAGTGAGTGAAGTTCACTGCTAAAACTTTTCTACCAAAAAGTTCTTCCCAAACTGTTTAGTATTCTCCTGTTGTAAGATACCTGCTCAAGCGTGTCCTTTTCTGTGGCCTTGCAATTCTCCTATCAGAGGAAATGGGTGCAGGACGAGGCCTCATTGAGGAGCTTCATGTCAGCTCCCTCGTGTACACCAGAGTACTTCAGGTGTCACATATTGGCAAAGGACACTCTAGTCCTGAATTCAGGCCCAGGGAGTTCGCATCTGCTAAAACTTGAGCATTTTGTATCAAGTGCCAAAGTAAATTGCTCAGTAAATGTACACCCACACCGCTACACTGTCAGTCCTTGACTGCCGAACATAGGATGCCTTGGCAGAGACTGCCTACATAAAGCTACAGTAGAGGCAGCAAGTTGAAGTATCATGGCTTTCACTGCTTTATTCCACCATGTGATAGAGTGCCAACGGCTTTATGCTTATAGGATTCTGCCACATCTGTTGCAGTGTACTTTAAATGGTTTCATTTGTAGTATTGGGGTGAGCCTAGGGCCTCACACATGATAGGCCAGAACTCCCTGGTGAGCTATACTTAGTGTTTTTTAATCTTGGGCACTGGATTTTGCTCAAGATGAATTCAAACTTGCAATCCTAGTGAGGAGGTAGGATTGCCATTGTTTTATTATATCGCTGTTTACTCGTGGGTTGGGAAGAACTTGCTTTGATTTTTCTTACTGTTATGGAGCCTAGTAGAATCCCAAAGTTGTATGGGTTGAGTGACACACTAACTTCAAAGTTTTTAGAGCAAATATCTTTTGAGTGTATAGTATATGCCAAAAATTCCATGCATTAGAGACTTTATAGACATTACAGACATTGTCGTGAACATGACTGGGCTCTTATTTTTAATTAAGTCCTTTTTTACTAATATGGGGAGATAGGCAAAAATAAAATAATTAAATATAAACAGGAAAGAGCTTTTAAAATATTGTAGTGTTAGGTTTTTGCACATAACAGAGACCAATGGTGGTAACATAAGCAAAAAGATCTTAATATGATGTCAGATACCCATAGAAGAGACATCTAGGACATCCAAGTGACCTCAGACCTATAAACAGAAACTACTTTTCAAACCAATATAGAATAGCTATAAACATGATAATTGATCTCAAATTTTATCTTCATCTAAATCCCAGTAATGGTAGTTTTTTACCTTACACTGGTTAGGACTATACAGTTAAAAGGAAAACAGATGTTAGTGTTTTCAGTAGCATTAGTGCTCTGTAATGAGATGATGTATAAAGTCCATCTGTTACCCGTAGAAGACTATCATAAAATTCTCAGGCTCTTAAGGCTGCTATAGACTTAAATACTATTTTGTAAATTACACATTTGGGGGTTATATATGGAAAGAGTGATCTTAAATAAGTGGTACAGACTCTGCTCAACATACGTACCTTTAGCATTCAAGACAAATATATTAGAAAGTAAGGAAGTCCCCAAGGGGGTCCTAGAGAAGAAGGTCTAGAGTCCTGTGTTGTGTTGAGAGGCCACTGCATCAGATCATGCAGACACATGTGGTCAGTAAGGTCTAGTAGAAATACATGACAAGCTAGAATCCGGGGATCTGAATTACCAAGCTCTCCTTTGTTTTGTATATAGTATGGAGTATTATGCGCCTCAGTCTGCCTTTCTTATTCTTGTAAGACCATGGCAGGTGAGACAGGGCACTGATCATCACATTACAGGAGACAAACACTGGCTACTGCTGCCTTTGCTGTGAAATCTTTGCAACCCTTACCTTTATAGACGTGAAATAGACTATAAAAAGTTAGTGTGTCTGTAAAGTGTTTTACTGCACGTATATAGGTGTAGATTGATTCTAGGCAATCAGATATACCTTCTGGTTTGTTTGAAGTTACAGTAACAAAATACTTGAGATAAATTACCTTGTGATGAGGAAATTGGATTTTTGGTTTGTGTTTTGGAGGTTTCCCAGCATTTGTCATCGGTCCCATTGCTTGGAGTCTGTGATGGCCAGGAGACTGGGGTGGAGCACTCTGCTCACCTTGTCATGTTTGCAGGGCAGCAAAGAGGAAGAAGCGTGCACTGTAGCTCCTTCAGTCATGCCGGACAGTGATGGGAGGGTATCTATTGGCCCTACCTGTCAGTTCTTCCACTGCCCAGCGGTGCCTGCCGCACACGGAGACTTGGACTGGTGGAGAGCTAATTTACCTTGAAAAGCTGTCGTGTCTACTTCTGATTTAAGTGTTACCTTGGGGCTGGAGAAGTGGCTCAGCAGTTAGAGTGCATGCTGCACTGTAGGGGACTGGAGTTCAACTCCCAGCACCCACATTGGGAGGCTCACAAGAACTGGTAATTCCAGCTCTAGGGGATCTGATGTCCACTTCTTGTGTCAGTGGGCACCTGTACACACACACACACACCCCCACCCAAACCAAAATTGTAGAATGCTATTTCTTTCTTTGTCTACCAATAATTGAGCATTTGATATTTTTTACTTCCTTTGTCTGTGGCTATGAGAGATAATAGTTATTTTCTGTTTTCAATGTGTTTATAGAGTTGATCATTTGATTTTGATATTTAAGAGTAGATGTTACTGATTTGGAGTAAATTGATAATAACGTACTTTTTTTCTTAGCATGGTGTTAGCTTGTATATGCAAGATAAAGAAGGATTGTCACCTTTGGATCTTCTCATGAAGGACAGGCCAACTCACGTTGTGTTTAAGAACACTGGTAAGAACATTCCTCAAACATAGTCTAGCAAGGTGCAGCTTTGAAACTCTTAATAGAATTCTAGTTTGATTAAAATATTGAGCATTTATTTGTTTGATTATGTACAAAGAACTTTTACTTTCATGTTTTGTTTTTTAAATTTGTTTATTCACAAAGTTTGTTTTGTCTTTTTAAAATTGTATGTCTGTAAAAGTTAAAATACAGCTCAAAGGGTTGGCATTTTATAATTTTTACTAGTTTAAAGTCAGAAAACAACATCAGCATCTGAAGTAAATGAAAACAAAGAATAATTGAAGTAACTATTTTAACCACACATTTAAAACTTAAAAAAAAAAATCAGTCTTTGAGTGTGTGTCTGAGTTTGTATGAATGTGGGCACGCTTAGGTAATACAGTACTTGTGTAAGGTCAGAGAATGGCCGTGGGTGTTGGCTCTGGCCTTTCACCTGTTTGAGATAGCACCTCTTTTTTCTTTTGCTACGTCTGCCAGATTAGCTTCTGCAGGTTTCTAGAATTCTCTTGCCTTTAATTCCTGTCGCTTTGTAGGAGTTCTGGGATTGCTGATGCTTACTCCATATCTGGCTTTTACATGGTCTCTGGGGATTTGAACTTAGGTCCTTACAGTTGCGTGGCAAGCACACCATCTTTTGCTCACCATCTCCCCAGTCGTACTTGCACGTATAGTGTCACTTCTTCCAGTTTCTTTGCCCTTTCCATTTGGAAATGTGAATTTACAGGAAAGGAGAGGAGAACTAAATGGGAGTAGTGTGTAGTTTGTATCTAAGCTAAGTGAGAACACAGTCATTCCCCCATTCACACTACATTGTACATGACGTTCAAAATTTCAGTCTTCCAGAATAAAAATCAAGACTTGTCACAGACTTTCCTCTGATTAAATTTTATATCAGTTTGTATTGGTCATTGTGATTTTGTATGTCAAGAGTGAACTGTGAAAGTTAGTGTTAGGCTTGTGTGTGTTAATTCAGACCTGTAATCCCAGTACTTATGAGGTGGTGTCGGAGGTTGAGACCGTGACCTGTTACGTAATGCATTTAGAGGCCATCCTGTACTCCGGAAATCCTGTCTCAATCCCTGAAATCCCCTAAAAAACGTCAGTGTTTGAATAGTAACATATAGTACCAGTGAGAGTATGCTCACTTTTATAATCATGGGCATAAGCAGGAGTTCTGGACTTAGAGTTTCTTGGAAACAAGGTAGACATGGCAGGTGGCGGTTCACTGAGGTTACATGTTAGCTCTCAGTGAGGACGAGAGGGAGGAGCAAATGCTGTGACTGCTCACATCAGATTCAGGCTTTAACTAGGATTTTGATGTTTTGGGAGAATTTTCTAGAATTATAGATTGTGTTAATAGTTTCATATTTATACAGTACTACAGTTGTTCTAAGTGTTTGGATGGAATCATGTTTCAGGTAAACTGATGATTATTATGTATCTGTAATTAGGCTAAGGTGTAATTCCTTTAAACCTTACCAGTATAAGAAATATCTTCATTTTTATTTCAGATCCCACAGAAGTCTATACTTGGGGAGATAACACAAACTTCACTCTGGGCCACGGAAGCCAGAATAGCAAACACCATCCGGAGCTGCTGGACCTGTTTTCCAGGAGCAGGGTTTACGTCAAGCAGGTATTTTCAGGGGCATCTGTGTACTTTGAGGGAGAAGGCAAGCTTTGTATTTCATACTTTGGATTTTGCACATTTTTATTCTTTTGAAGGTCTAGTGATGCGATCCATTAGGAACTCCTATTTCTGTGTTTTTTCTTACTGTAACAACCTTAGTCATATCAGGACTGTAAGGTACCTTGGACATATGAAATGTTTGAAAGAGTTGCTAGGGCATTTTTTCTCAAATGCATGTGTTTCATGTTGCTGTAATTTCTCCTGTATGGTCCTGAGTTCCTAAACATGAGTGGCTGTGCACTTTGAGCTGGTAACTTGTGAAGCTTTGCTGAGTGACCTGTTTTATTTTCACAGACTGTGTCACCATCAGGATGTGCCTGCTCTCTGGTGTTCTGTGTGTGTTACTGTTGCTCTCTGGTGTTCTGTGTGTGTGTCAGAGCTGCTCTCTGGTGTTCTGTGTGTGTTACTGTTTTTAATGTTACTCTGTTCTTCAGTTTCGTTTTCATTTTACTCTATGCAGTCTTGAAAAGTATTTAAATTTTACAAGTTGAAGCTTTATTTTTGCTACTTACTCTGTCCTCATTTTAATGCTAAGATATTTACAGTTCACATCATGTAAGTTCATCTTTGTCTTATGAGCTATGTTAATCTTTCTGTACTATTAAAAAAAGCCTGGGATTTATTGCAAGGAGGAAGGATTTATTTGGATCAGAGTTGTGGAGTCCATGTTTAGTCGGCTCTGTGGTTTGGCTCTGGTGAACTAGCATAGCCTGTCCGAGACAGTGGTAAAGGACACTGCTCACCTAACAGCAGCCAGCCAAGGGCGAGTATGAAGGAAAGACTGGGGAGGTCATTCCCCTAATGATCTTTTACTTCTTACTAGCCTCCCCTGTTAAGTTTCTACCACTGTCCTGTGACACCAACCTTAGGACCAAGTCTTTTATACAAGATCCTTTGGGGGACTGCCATACTCCTGCCAGGCCTCTTTCTAGCTCTCCTGTGGATAGTGACCTCAGTGTCTAACTTGATTCCTTAGTGCTGCTCTTTCCCGTGCTGGTATTCACTTTTTATCTTTGTTCTTACTAGTTTTTATATTGTATTAAACTAAATAGTTTAGCTGATTCATCCTTGGGAAAATCCACTCTCAGTAACTTAGAATGTGAGGTCTTTTCTATTCCATAATTTCATTCACTTTCTAGTGAGTGAGTCCGTGTGTGTGTGTGTGTGTGTGTGTGTGTGTGTGTGTGTGTGTGTGTGTTTGTTTGTTTGTTTCTGCTTGACCCAAAATAGGAGCCAAAGGTCATAACAGACCCTTAGCCCATATTTGAAGATGGAACTCTCAGTTTTTAAACTTACCGTGCAAGTTCGGCTTGCCTGTGACAGTTCTGGTTTTGATGTTTCTTCTGGTGTAATTGTTAATGCCATCCTATTTAACTAAAAAAAAAAAAAAAAAAAAAAAAGTAGATGGTAAATGATGTGAACACTATATTAAGCCTCAGTGTAATAGCACAGAGACTACACTCTTTAATTTGAAAGTCATGATATGATGGGTCATAACTAGCAAGTTTTTTCTTTTTTTTAATGAAAAAAGTTAATTATAGAGAATGTTTAATTTTGAAAGGCCAGGAATCGGAGCTTGTATAGGAGTGGGAAGAGACTAATGAATTTAAGAATGATATGTCGGTGTCCTAAAGAAAGCTCTCTTTAAACCTGAAGAAACTTACAATAGTGAAAGGGTGGAAATCCTGAGCCTGGTGTCAGAGTCGATAGTAAACATGAGGGAGATGAGCCGACAGAGCAGGAGTGGAAGGAAAGTGTACACTGCATAGTCCCCACGCAAGCAGTGCTGAGGACACATTAACTTGAGTTGTTCCTCCAGGGTTCCATATGGGGCCGGCCATCCCTCCTCAGTTTCCTGTTGCAGAGCACAAAATGGTAATCCATCCGCAGCTGTTGCTGACTGACCGTTTAGGACAATGCTTCTCAACCTTCCTAATGCTGTGACCCTTTAATATAGTTCCTCACGTTGTGCGGACCCCTAACCATAAAATTATTTTGTTGCTACTTTGTAACTGTAATTTTGCCACTGTTATGAATCATAGTTTAAATATGTGTTATTCAGGATATCTGACATGGGACCACGAAGTGGTTGAGACCCATGGGTTGAAAACTACTGATTTAGAGTATTGGAAAAATATTTTTCCTTTTCTGAGGTTTTTTGTGGTAGAGTTAGATTTTGTGGCTTGAGTAGGGAACTTTGGCAAGCAGTTAGGGAATAATGGGACCCTTAAGGGAGGGACCTAGAGTGTGAGTCTATCTAATGGTCCTGTTGTATGTGCAGTATAAAAAACTGATTCTACTCTACTTGATGCTATGAAGTTTAGAACAATACATTAAAAACCAAAAACTTCACTAATGAGGGGAAATAGTATCCGTGAAGCAATTGAGGATCAAAGAGGTTTTATGAGATAGACAAGCTCTGTGGACAGGAGCGTATTCTAAGCTTCAGTCTGGGAAGAAGAAACTGGATGGCTCCCTGCTGAGCACAGTTAAGCCACTGGAACAAGAGCTGACTGCAGTGTGATACCAAATGAACTGAATGTCATGGTCTGATTGATTAAAAATACAAAAATGAAAGGTTCTGCTATCATGGATTGTCTAGGAATGGAATAATAATATGTAATTGAACCACATATATTTGCTTTGACTCATAGAATAATTTTTTGTATATATATTTTAAGTTTAAAACCTTGGGATTAGATTTAGATTTGCCTTTACTTGTGGAATTTGTAGTACAGCTAAATGAGTATTTTATGTTACTCTTTTTGGACAGACATGTTGTGTTTATAGATGCCTGAGTGTTCATAGGTTTATGTAGCTCACCTTATAATTTTCTTATTTTCCAAAGGATTATGACTTCCTGGAGAAGGATTCTAGGCTTTCCTTCTTTCTTTTTCACGAGTCTGTAACTTAAGAAGGAAGGAGTTGGAGAGTAGTAAGGTAGAGCCATGTAGTGCTACAGTGAGGGCAGCAAATGTGGCCTGTGGGCTAGCCTGTAAGCACAGGATGCTTGAAACTCCTGTGAACTTACTCTTTCTACTTTCTAATGGTACAGTCTGCCCCCCACACGCTTGCTCCTAGAGGCTCTGAGTGCTAAGTGTGTCAGCAGCTGGTGGAGCCTTGGGACCTGAGAAAGGAAGTGGGAAAGAGAAAGACTTGAAAACACATAAAATTCTTTAAGGCTTTCTAATGATACTGAAGCTGTATTTGATAAAAACAGAGATCAAAAAAGACATAGTTCTCCCCAACTGTGCATTAGTCAAATGACTGCTGTCTAAAAACTCTTTCCATGTTTCTGTTTTATTAATAGCATAGATTCTATATGATAATCTTTGTTCTCCATTTTGCACTCTGCTCAGTTCTTGTTGTTTGATACATCATTAAATTGGACAACAAAGGACAATTACGTTTTGTCGTTGAGGCCTGCAAGCTTACACTTAATGTTTAATCTCGTACTTGGCTGCTTTTTATGTTCACCTCCCATTGGATGTTTATACACAGGTATTATATAAAGTGAGGCATTTATAGTTCTTATTTTTATTTTAGAACACTCATAAAGAGAATGGTATAGTGAGCACACTATAAATTATACAATTAACAATATTCTACTTTAAAGAATAAAATAAAAGGATTTTCTCCAGACTGTTTTAATAACGTAATTCTGCTTTTCCTTAGGTGGTGCTTTGCAAATTTCATTCAGTGTTTCTGTCCCAGCAAGGGCAGGTTTACACCTGTGGCCATGGTCGAGGAGGACGGTTAGGCCATGGAGATGAGCAGACATGTTTGGTAATTGAGTTGTTCCATAGTAGATGTTAGTAAAGCCATGATGAATTAGAAACATCACTTAGTTCCAACTGTGAGGCCAACATAATCTACAAAATTAACAATAGTTTTAAGAAATCTGTTTCCTATTATATAGCATACAAATTAAAGACTTAGATATACAGTGAAAGTATCTCAAATATCTGACCTACAGGAAATATTGAGTCAGGAAATATATGTACAGTATGTGCATGTGTGTATATGTGTATATATACATGCACATATATATATATATACATACATACACTTATCTATATGTGTATATATAAATTGTAGAGTTGAAATTAAAGGTCTGATTAAATATAAAACCTTTTTCTCTGAAATGGTAGCTTGTTTCCTTAAACTACTTTGTTAAAATATATGTGCTCTAAAAAATGAACTGTATCTTATATATAATTAGAACGTGAGTTTTTATGTTACTAAAACTTAGTGGTAATTGGAAGGAATCTAGTTTATTATATACCAGGCAAAGGCTGATTTGCTTTTTTTTAATGAGAAGACGTCTAGCGTGTTTGTCATCTATTAAGAGACAGCTAGCTCGTTAATAACCTTCCCTGCTTGAGGGTTTGGTGTGCTGCTGTCACTTTTAGTATGTCTCACAGTGGTCCTGCGAGTGCAGGGACCATTGATTGACTGCTTCGCTCTCAGATAAGGGAAATGAGGTAAAAAGTTAAACTTGATTGAAATCAAATAGCTAGTAGGTGACTAAGGGGAGCTTTGAGCCTAGGGCAGGTGGCTCCAGAGAACAGGATAATGGTTTGCTCCTTCCTTCAGGGGAGTCTGTATTCATGTCTCTCTTCCCTAAAATATCAAATAATGGGGGCTCCTTTTTCCCTGCTCTTGCCTTCTAAGTCTACATTTGGGATGCAACACAGGCTTAAATCACCTGAGTCTCACAGGACGCCTAAGCAGGCGCTGCTACGCCTGGCATGAGAGCGACCACTCAGAGTCACAGAAAGGCGGTCCACAGGCTTTTCTCTGACCTGCACACATGTGCCATGTGATTCACACACACACACACACACACACACACACACACACACACACACACACACACACAAAGAGAGAGAGAGAGAGAGAGAGAGAGAGAGAAGAGAATTTTTAAAAATGTTTTAAAACTCACTTGAATTACTTTATTGAAGTTCACTACTGTCTTTTATCTATTTTGCTCATAAGCCACAAATGTAATTTCATTAGCTTACCTGCTCTTAGATGAGATGGAGACTTAAACTCTTGAAGGTATAGTCATAGCATTTTGGATATAATGCCAGAGATTCTGTGTGCATTTTTATAAATGGTTCGTACAGACTATTGTATTCTAATAAAGTTGACTTTGTTCCCTAGGTCCCCAGGCTTGTGGAAGGACTGTCTGGTCACAGTTGTTCCCAGGTGGCAGCTGCCAAGGATCACACTGTTGTGTTAACTGAAGATGGATGTGTTTATACATTTGGTCTCAACACGTTCCACCAACTAGGAATTATTCCTCCACCTTCCAGTTGTAATGTACCCAGACAGGTAAGCTTCTGTTTGTAACCAGTTAAGTGTTTGTTTGCTATAAAACATGGATAAAAGTCATAACTTTTGGAGTAATTACTTAGTTAACTTCATCTTCAGTGACGCATACTTTTTTGATCTGACCCATGTGGCTTGCTTGGGCCCCAGACCGTGGCTGGCAGCAGTGAGAATGAAGAAAGGACATACAGTTGTGTGTAGGAAAGCTTGAATCAAGTGGTCACGTGCTTACTCGGATGAGGGTAACCTACTCCACCAGCATCCCAGAGCCTCTGCACGTTTGTTAGGTGCAGCAAAGGGAAAGGCTTAGCTGGTCTTGGTAGGAGGTTTTGTAGGCTACAGTCTCAGGCTGTAAGTCCGGGAGGGGGAGGAAGCTGCAGTTGCTAATCTGTGCACACACTGTCAGCGGTTCATGAACTCATACTCGGGCGTCTCGGTCAGGTAAGTCTGTGCCGCTCCTTGGGGCTGAGGAGTTAGTCTCCCTCTGCATGTCTGTGCCCACGTCAACAGTGCACTTAGCTAAGGGTCTCCCTCACTCAGGGCTTCCTGTGGTTCCCACTTTTTTCTTTTTCCATGAGAAAATTACAGCACAAATTTGCATTCATTCGAAGTTAAAAATAAAAGCACATTGGACGTTGGGCGTTTTGGGGATTACTTACTAACTTACCACAGAGATAAGTTTTTTGAAGATTTAAAAAAAATTATGTCTGCATGTGTGTGTCTCTGTGTGTGTGCACCAGAGGGCAGGTACTTTGGACGTCAGAAGAGTCGGCTAGACCTAGAGTCATAGGTGGCTGTGAATGGCCTGACATGGCCCCATGAACTGAACTCATAGCGACAGTCTCCACACGAACTAAATGAGCTCTTAGCCCGTGACCCATTTCACCTGCTGTAGATTTAGCCGTAGTATTAGAAGCAGAGATGAGCCTGGTTTGAGTTTTCATTTTGTTTTTCTTTTTTTGGTTCTAGGGTTGAAGTCAAAATTCTTACAAGCTAGACAATATTTTTAGTACCTAAGTTTACTACCCTCCACTCTGGAATTTTTTAGTTTGAAACTTAAATGATTATTTTTTTTAAATCAATCAGTATAACATATACCTATGCAAGCAAAGCACTACAAAAAAGCCTTTGCTTATTTAATGTGTCTACTCAGATGTCGTCACACCTGCTTGCTTACCTGAGGGTATATGGTTCAAGGTCCACCGTTCCAGCACATGACCACCATCAGAAGGTGCCCATTCCCCAAATACAGAAACCTTGTCCATGGAAATACTCTAATTAATGCAGAGTTCTCCAAATTAATGTGTAATTAGACTCATCACCTAAGACAGATATTCTCAGTGTACCACACTTTAAGTCTTATATGTTAAATTCCTTTTTAGCTTAGTCCTCTGATTCTAAAATTATTATTGAATTGACCTTTTTAGTTAAGTATGGAAGTCTAACTCTCTTCTGGACTGCTAATGGGTCAGTAGTATTACTCCAGGAGATTTGTGTGGAGTGTCTGGTTAGATAATTTCAAAAAGATCTTTGTTCTCTAACTTACTGTCAACTTGTGGATATTTAGTTTTGTGGAGTTCTGAGTTGATAAAAAGCTTTGATTTTCCAGGCAGGGGTCACGTGACAGTATTTGAAGACAGTTTAAGCAGGAGTGGGATGGTGAGGCTGATGGCTGCTCTGGTGGGTAGACATTCCCTCCTGGAAGAAAGGCCTCCGGGCTGGAATGTCAAGCTTGCTACTGTTGTGAGACCGTGGATATTTCAGATTTAAAAGTTACTATATATGTATGTAAGAATGGCTGTTTTGTATATTGCTTATTATTGCTAAAATTTTAACGATTTGGGTTTTATACAGAATTAGTTTGGTTAGTTAGTTTTTAATGCTGATGACCGAAAGTGGCTGCATCACTGTGTTCTGAGGATTTGAGTCTTGTCATGAGTGATGAATGTGTTAGCAGTTGCTAAGGCCGAAGCAATGAGGAGGGTGTACTTGTATCTTAGAGAAAATTGCACTAGATTTTTAGATACGTAGTCAACTGCAGTCTTACTTGTCATTTAAATAGATACAGGCAAAATATCTGAAAGGAAGGACGATCATTGGAGTGGCAGCAGGCAGGTTTCATACAGTGCTGTGGACTCGAGAAGCCGTTTACACACTGGGACTGAATGGTGGACAGTTGGGTAAGAAATCTTTCATGGTGATATCCAAACACTGCAGTATGATCTTAGCATAGGCATTTGATGGCATTTGTTTGTGTACATTTTTAGGTCACTTACTGGACCCCAATGGAGAAAAGTGTGTCACCACTCCTCGCCAAGTCTCTGCCCTGCACCATAAGGATATCGCCGTGTCTTTGGTAGCTGCAAGTGATGGCGCCACAGTCTGTGTCACCACACGAGGCGATATTTACTTACTTGCAGACTATCAGTGCAAGAAGATGGCAACTAAGTATGTACATTTCTGGGAAGGAGCCTGTCACTCTAAGACATAAGAAGTCAGCGCTCTAGCTGCTTACCAGCTGACAGCTGCATGCTGTGCTCTGTGAGAAGACGGAATGAAGGGAAACTAAGAACGCTTTCTCTTTGATGATGTTTGGTTTTGGACAAGGATCCAGTGGGCATATAAAAGTTTTGCTTGCAAATTATAATATTTTTGAATCATATTTAACTGAGATATGTCCCACAGAGTTTAGTTTCCTTTTTAATGTATCTGGTACACATAACTAGGCTAACCATCATTCTTGGTTTATAACATGATCACTATTTCATCTATAGGCTTTGATATCTTATATACTATGTACTAAAAAGGATCATTGCCATAAACGCTCTGTCCAGCCTTACTCCTTCCATCTCACTGTGCTGCTGCTCTTGTCCAGTGCAGGCTGTTGTTGAGCATGCTGGAGTAACGTGGAGTAGACTAGCTGGTACTTGGGATACCAGAGAATACAGAATCAAATTTAGGCATGGGTACACATGCCAATTGTAATTCTCTGCCTTGTACTTATACACAAACTCAGGACTTCACCTCTGGTTTTATTTAGAGTGATATAAAACATAGGTGTTTAAAAATAATTTGGAAGTAGTCTTGTGTTTCTGATAGTTGATTGATTTGCGTCTGATTGACAGCAGCAGTGTGTTGTCTCAGGTCTTTCCACAGTAATTGCCTCTGTAGGAAACTGTTTCCTTTTCAGACTGGTGTCTCAGAGCCTTGTGCAGTGTCCGTTTTACTATATCTCATTAGAGTAGGTCATCCAAGCATGGACATAACAGTGCACAACTACAGCTGATCCCTGGGGAAAGGTAACGTGGCCTGTGGAAATACTGCCTCATTTACAAGGCAGTTAGGGATGTAAATGTGGATGCCACAGACTTGTTCTTGCCCATGTGAAGGCGATGGCGAGATGGTGATGTCATCACATTGTTAACTCTAAGCTGAGTTCGCCAGACGTCACTTACCACATCCTATCTTCCCTAGTGACACTGGTTGTAGGTTGCATTTTAGTTTCAGAATCATGGAAATGTGGTCATACGTGTTTCTTAGAACCAATTAAATAGGTGTGAGCTGACTTTTGGAGAGTTAAGTTGTAGTTTTAATCAGCATTTATAAAACATTTTGAACATATTGTGTAAATATGCCTTCCTTTCAAATTTTCAGAAAGACATTGTTTAGATAGAGATGAAAGTACTAACGGTAACTTTGAAAACTTGTTTTTTCAAAGCAAGTAAACTTACTGAGAGGAAAGACAGTGGGAGAGTAGCAGTTGGCAGGCTCTCCAGTGTCGGCCAAGGGCTGAGGGATTAGCAGTGACCGTGACTTTCATGGCGTGTGTGCCTGCTTAGGTCTGGCCAGATTCAGTTCTCATTTCTATTTTATTTTAGTTTTTTCTGTTAAGATGCAGTTATATTTAGGAGCTGATAGTATTCCAGAGCACGAAACTCTAAATGGACGTGTATCTTACTTAGCAAGCAGGGTCTGGGTACTCATGGAGTGGAGCTTTGAGGGGACAGTCGTGCCATAGGAAGGAAGAGCTGCCTGGGAGGAGGGACTGTGTGAGTGCAGTGGCACCTTTCTGTCTTCCCTAGCATAGCAACCACTGCTTCAACGGTCGTTTCTATGAAATTCAGCGTGTGTGCTTTAGAGAATGTTAATTATGATTTTTCTTTTTCACTCAGACAACTAAATTTGAAAAAGGTTCTTGTCTCTGGAGGTTGTATGGAATACAAGGTTGATCCTGAACACTTGACAGAAAATGGGGGTCAGAAAATATGCATCCTTGCTATGGATGGAGCTGGGAGAGTGAGTAGCGTTTTCTGTTAAAGATCAGTATTGGCTTTGGATGGTTGCCACTGGTGCCCCTACCCTTCTGTGACATCCTATTGTAACTAGGGTTGCAGAGACACAGGACTGTCTCTAACCCAGTGGTGCACACCACTGCAGCCTAAAGGTTCATTTGTTCATCAGATGAAAACAAGAAGTTTGAATTATTTGGTATGTAAACTGAATATTGATCAACAGCATTGAAAGATAGAAGAAAATGTCAATTATTTCTCTTAACAGTAAATAGAGAATGTATTACAGATTTGGCCATAATTGCAAGGATTGTCCTAGTTTTGGTTTTCTGTAAGTGTATATACAGTATGTGTCTGTGTGCAGAGACTACGATGCCCTTTATTCTACTATACCTGTAAACAGCGGTGTTCTTCTAGATCTTAGCTCTTAAATATAATCTTTATTCTTGTGCAAATGTATCAATACCTTTCTCTAATAAAGCTAGGGTTAAATATCTTAATTTTCAAATTATGTTTGTGTGAGCAGATGCACGTACAAGCACACATACACAACACACAGATGCTGGGGTGCACTTATGTGGACGCCAAAGGAAGAGTTAGGGGAGCTCTTCTCTTCATACTACACAAGCCCTGAGTATTGAACTCAGGTCATCAAGCTAAGCAAGCAGCTTTACCTGGGAACCCATTTCACCAGTCCTAAAATATATTTTTACATAAAGATATGCTTAATACAGACTCAAAATTATGTTATAAATTATAGATATCTTTTAAATTTAAATGGTATTATAAAGCTTAAGTTTATTTAAGTTTAATACTGTGTATTATATATTACTAACACTGATAAAATTACACTCTGTGGCTAGGAAAACAGTTTTCTTATAAAACAATGACATCAACTATCTTGTGAGGTATAAGTAGTGGTCGGACCCTTCACATCTTAGGAACTGAGCAATCAGGCCTGGCATATTTGCCAGTGTTACAGAGTGTCCCTTCTCTCCTGTGCAGCACCACGACCTTTGCATAGCAGTGCGTTCCTGTGGTCCTAGCTGGAGGCTGAGGCTGTACTTGCTGCTACAGTCAGTGCCTCTTGGGCTGCTCAGAAGGCCCTGTTTCAGCCCCACCCCTCACAGATAGACAGACACATGAAGATGTAATTGCAGCTCCACCTGCTGTGTGTTCCTAAGCAGGAGCTGTAGCCATTATTTTCCTAGTGGGAGCCTGACGTTGGCAGGTACTATTTTGTGCTTTCCTTTAAAAAACAAAAAGAGTGGTTATGAGGAGCCATACTTTTGGAAATCATCAGTTTTAACTGGGTATGGTGGAGCAGCCCTTTAATCCCTTTTACAGGACAAGGAGGCTGGCACTCATTCCTCTCAGGCTAGCCTGGGCTGACTAGGAAGTGTGTCTTTAAACCAATCAGCACCTCCGAGCAGTTTTACGTTTAGAACATGGCAGGTGCGCAGGCAAAGGCATTGGTGCTGCAGGTGGAGCTGCAGCCTCCCCCTCCATCCTCTGCGAACTTAGCAGTACTCCCTTTCCAGTGCCCAGAACCTCTGAGAAGCTTGACACTGCGGTGACTTCTTTAGTTAAGCTTCTTTTAGTGATAATTAAGTATGTCTTCCTTTTCTCCTTGAGAGTGGGTTAGGTTGAGTTTGGTAATTATCTGACATTAAAGCATGACTCTAACATTCTCGTGTGCTGCATTATTCCAGCAGGACTGTTTGCCCCACGCAAGTCATGTGGGAAACAGCACCTCCTTCAGGAGTGTCACTGAAACACATTTTAACATGTGATGTGGCATAATCTACTTTCCTAAAAAGTGTAGTCTAACATCGTCTTGATTTTTGTAGTCTCTCTCTTTGCTGTGGAAGAGTAACCATGGAAACACACAAGCTAAGGCTTTTAGTCTGACAATGCTGTTTTTAGTTCAGATGTGCTTGTCACTGAACTGATGTGATGCTGTGTGCTTTATGTTGTGCTGTGCTCTGGTTTCCTCACAGGTATTTTGCTGGAGATCGCTCAGCAGTTCTCTGAAGCAGTGCCGATGGGCCTATCCTCGCCAGGTCTCAATCTCCGATATTGCTTTAAATAGAAATGAGATTCTGTTTGTCACACAGGATGGGGAAGGATTTAAAGGGAAATGGTTTGAAGACAAAAGAAAGAATTCTGAAAAGAAAGGTCAGTTAGTATGACTACACTAAAGTACCCTAGTCAACCTTTGATGTGTTGGGTACCCCTCTGCTGACCTCTAAGCTGTGTATTTGTCTGTGTGGTTAGTTCAGCACCTGTTTGCCACAGACTGTAAGGTCACGCATGGCACAGGGCATGAGTGTCCCTCTCTGTCATTAGCATTTAATATATTCTTTGGCATCGTGGTCTTTCATTATGTCCTCTCGAGTCACTGAGTCACTTGTTACATGCTTAGAGTGTCTTAAGAGCATTTATGACTGCTCATTGTTAGAAACGCTTCAAAATTATAAAGCATGAAATGGGGAGTTTTACATTATATTGATTTGTTGTGTTTTATCTTTTTATAGATGACTCAAGTCTGTAACCTGCAAGGTGTAAAAATATGGGATTGACAGCTTATAGAGCCAAGAGATAGCTTTTACGTAGCGTTCCCTGAGACAGATAACTAATATAAGTACTCATGAGTTTCTTAAGAGCAGGGGATGGGAATAGCTGAGACTTAGAGGAAACATGGTGACATCCAGGAACCTCGAATAGACTGCCTTTGAGAGTGTAGCTAGAGCGTGGGTCTGTCTTGTAAGAAGACTTGCGAATCTTCAGAGTTTTGCATCATTCTCTTAGTGGTCTGACACAGAGTCCATGATCTCATGCTCACAGAGCTGATCTTCAGTGTTTTCTGTCCTGGTGACTAGCTATCTGTGAGACCCCGTCCCCTTCCCTTACATTTAGCAGGTACCACGTCATGCTACTCCTCTCTTAATTTACTAACTTATTTATTAACTTAATTTATGTATATGAATACACTGTCACTATCTTCAAACATACCAGAACAGGGTATTTGATACCATTATAGATGGTTGTGAGCCACCATGTGGTTCCTGGGAATTGAACTCAGGATCTCTAGAAGAGCAACCAGTGCTCTTAACTGCTAAACACTGTCTTAATTTTTTTTTAATCATTCCTTTTCCCCTCTCCTGATTGATTGTATTAGTCCCAATCTATATCATCTTTTATTATTTCTGTTTACTTAAAGTAATAGTCTTTGTGTTTATTTTCTCATTTAAAATTCTACTGTCATCAGAATAATTGTTATAGGTGCCATGTCTACATGGAAACATTTCATACTTTGTTTTTATAGACTGGATCTGACTAGTTATTGGTCATACTTTTATTGCATGTTCTCATTACTCTTCTTACGGATGGGGACATTGTGTCCTGACTCACAGTGGTGGCACAGTGTGGTCTTTGGGTCTTTGCTCAGTGCTTGCAGGAGAATGGAGGGGGTGTGCAGTGACACCTAGGTTCATGCAGACTTAGGGTAGGCAGGCACGCCCGTCTGAGGGTTAACTGCGGCTGCAGTGCGGAAGGTGTGTGTGTTGGGAGAAGAAATTATGGCTAATTCTGAAAATTCTCTGTGTAATTACACAGATCGCAATGCTATGTTGAAGATGGAGAGGTTCTAAATTCTTTAGAAGAACTTCATGTGTATGAAAGATACTTTTATATTTTCACATCATTTTTCTATTCTAGTTACTCTAATTTCATTGCAGCCTTGATTAATGATAGTTCGTTTATTTTCTTTTTAGCAGACATTTTACCAAACCTACATCATTCCTCATCAGATGTGTCTTGTGTCTCTGATACAAATAGTGTGTATGAAAGAATTCGACTTGAGAAACTTCCTTTTGCCCATAGAGCTGTTAGTGTCAGCACAGATCCAAGTGGGTGCAACTTTGCAATCCTACAGTCAGACCCTAAAACAAGGTATAATTGTCTTTAATATATTATGTTTTTAGAAGGAATAATCATTAGACCATGTTTTTTGGTGTTGTTTTCAGTAGCTCCTGATGCATATTTAATTGAGGAGCTGTTACCAAGATCTGTAGAGACCGTCAGCAAATGGATATGGTACAAGAGCAATCAGTGGGGATAGTGTGTCTTCCCTTTAGTTTATACCTGATTTTGAAAACATTGAAGACAAATGTGTATGCCCACATAGGATCTGTCTTTAGTCCATGCTATACTTGAGGTCTTAGGTTTTACAGAATGTACTATAAATACTTTTGAGGTAGTGTGTAGAAGTTTCTGACTTTTGAATATGATAATTGACAAGAAAGAGGTGGTATGGTCATGTGTTCTAAGTATACTAGGAGAAAGAGAAGAGCAGCACCAGTGGCATCGTTGAAGAGGGAGGAAGACCTGGACGTTGGGTGACCATCCATCCATTGTGGTTTGCCCAGGTCCCCAGTTTAGCACTGAAAGTGTCATAAGCTGGGAAACCTCCCAGTCTGAGGCAGAGCAAGGGCATTAATCACTTCCCTTGATAGTGATAGGGAGGGCATACAGCACTCAGGGTTGTAGACTGATCATATATATGTATATATATATTTTCACTTGCATGAGTAACTATGACTTTTAGTTTTATTTGCTTAGTTTCTGTTTTTTTTTTCTCCACTTCCCAAATAAGTTATGTGAGAAAGGAAAAACCTGGGAACTTTTCTTGTTTTTATTGTTTTCAGTTGTTTAACCTTATGCAGACATGAGTAGAAAGACTGATAGAATATTTAACATTTTTGGGGTGATATTCTTGTATTATACCAAATGCCAGAATTGAGTGTTTTGTTCTAAGTTCAGTTTAAGTCAACCATTTCTTTTCAAGAGAATCAGTTTGGGATCCATTTCCTTGTTTTCATCATAGTAGTAATTATCTTTGCTTCATTTCTAGCCTTTATGAAATTCCAGTTGTGTCTTCATCCTCCTTTTTTGAAGAATTTGGCAAGCTCCTGAGGGAGACAGATGAAATGGACAGCTTCCATGACGTGACCTTTCAAGTTGGCAATAGACTCTTCCCTGCACATAAATACGTTCTGGCAGTGCGCTCTGACTTCTTCCAGAAGTTGTTCCTTTCAGGTGGCACTCTTTTAGAACTGACAGATGTTTACCGGAAAGACGAAGATGCTGCAGGGTGCCATCTCTTTGTGGTGGAGAAAGTTCATCCTGACTTATTCGAATACCTCTTACAGTTCATGTACACAGATACCTGTGACTTCTTAACGCATGGCTTCAAACCAAGAATGATCGTGAATAAAAAGTCAGAGGACTCTAAGGGCTCCCCAGAGTCTCATCTGCATGCTGTGAATTGCCATGTGGATGATAAGCAGAAGTCAGCATTTGAGGTGTACAGAAGCAACCAGGCTCACACACTCAGTGAAAGGCAGAAGAGCAAACCCAAGTCTTCTAAGAAGGGAAAAGGTGTTGGGGAAGATGATCCTGTAAAGATGTTGCAAAATGTTGCAAAGAAGTTTGGCCTCAGTAATTTGAGTAGCAGGTACAGTTCCTCATCCTGTGCTCCGGTGCTTCCTCTTTCAGACCTCCTTTGAAGCATGGTTGCTTGTGTTTCCTGTCACTCTCCTGTCTCCAGCTTCCCTCTGCCTCTGGGGTAGCAGTACATGGCTGCACACCTTTCCCTCACTGCTGTTTTCTGGCAGTCATCACTCAGAGACTCCTTATTTAAATGAAAGAACAGGAAGGTGGCTGCTGGGCTCCAGTGCTGTGCGGGGAGCGTGTAGTGGAAGAGTGGCAGGTCCTGTTGTGTGCTGGCCGGAAAGCTCTCTGGTCTCAGACCTGCGCACTGTCTGCCTTGTTGCTTTGCTCACCCTGGCCAGGGCAGGTTTCTGTGGACCTCAGGCTCTCAGTGTGGAAAGTGCCTGTGTTAATTGATAAAGGCTTGCATGGAGTTATATCACGTGTCTCACAGCCCGTCACCACAAATCAGTATTGATGGTCCCTTTCCCTTACACGATTGCCACGTGAAGCTGCTTGTGCTAGTCTAACCTGTCATGGCTTGGAGCAGCAGGAAGGGGTGTGCAGTGACTCCTGTTGGAAAGTAAAAAAGACTGTGTCACAGCTTTCATTTGTGGCTTCTCAGAAAGGGTATTAAGCATATTTTAAATTCTAATTAAAACTGATTTATTATGGCTTGGAATGAGGTTTCTTATTACTTTCTAGGAGATGACATAACTGTGTTTAACTGTAATAAATCTGTTAGATTTTGTTGTGTGTTGGTCTTAGGAGAGGACTGTATTCACCTTTTGTTAATTTGTATTTTTCCTTGATAGGTTAGATGGAGTCAGATATGAAAATGAAAAAATTAATGTTATTGCGAAGAAAACTGGTAATAAACTGAAGCTAAGTCAGAAAAAATGGTAAGTAGTAAATGAGGATCAGCTTTGCATAGCTAGAGTTCTGGTTCCCAGGATGGAAGTCGGACTCTTCTCGGCCCTCATGGGAAAGGAGAAGACACCTAACACTGAGAGGGGAGTCATTGAGCAAAGAGCCCTCACTGCTTAAGTGATTGAAGGAAGTCCTTCTTTCTGTTTTATTCACATAAAGAGAGGCATTTGAACTGTTCCTTTTCTTTACTTATGAATCTTATAAGTGGGAGTTTATGCGGACTTCCTCCCCTATCAGATTGGGTATTTTCACCTCCTCCCCTATCAGATTGTGTATTTTCATCTCAGGGATGAAGGGTTTGCTTACTATACTTTTCCAGGAATAAATACTCTACATACATTGTTAAAATATTGTCTTTGATACTTCAGAGGTGATAAGTTTTGGGGAAGGAGAAACTGACATTTTTTGTGGCTTACTTGGCATGTTCAAATAAGAGAATTGAAGAGTTTCGAGTATGCTTCTGATGTCACTAATACCTTGCCTGCAATAAAAAAAGAAAACCAAGCGGAAGGTTTTAAAGTTTCTATTCAGTGTCCTTTTCGATATAGACTTGAAAATGATTGGGCTATTGCTGTTTTCTTGGGCTAGGGAGAGACGAGGTCCATGCAGATCCATGTTCCTATTCTTGCCAGCATTTGATAGATTAAAGCTGAGCCAACCCTTGGGCTCTTCCTCCTCTTTGCAGATATACAAGAAATTGATCTTTGTTTGATTGGACTTCTTTTTCAGTTCGTTTCTCTATGATGTTACCATGAAGTCTGTGGATGGAAAGGAATTCCCCTGTCATAAGTGTGTGCTCTGTGCAAGACTTGGTAGGTGGCGTCTGTGAGCTGTGCGTGCTGTGTGGATTCTGCTTCCCTGTTCTCACTGCACTGTTTTTCTTGCAGAGTATTTCCACAGCATGCTTAGCAGATCGTGGATTGAGGTGAGCCGTGAGTAGGCACTGCAGAGAGCAGAGGCTGTAGACATTCAGAACTGAAACCTTTTATTTTGGATTAGCTCTTTAATTCATTTGTGTTCATGTGTGTTCAAGTTTGCTAGAAAACACCCAACATTTGGAAGTTAAAACTGTTGCTATAAAGCTGATTAAAATTCACAATTACCATTATCGAGACACACAATAATACTGTCCTGTGTGTCTTGTTTTCTGAAAAATTCTCTTTCCCTTTTTCATGTTATATTTTAAATTAAATGTCTCATTTCATATTTGTGATTTATAAATTTTTTTCAAGGGTCTTTGGTATGATTTCTTGTCTGAGGTTTTCCATAGTAGTAGCCCAACTTCTAATATGGTAGTGTTTTAATGCTTCAGATTAATGACTTACCCCTGCCTTGTGTGCCCATAGGCCTCCAGCTGTGCAGCTCTGGAAATGCCGATCCAGGCTGAGATCCTGAAAGTTATTTTGGACTACCTCTATACGGATGAAGCTGCGGTGATAAAAGGTACTGAAAGGAGGCTTACCTGGTTCCGTTATAATAGAATGGTCCAATCTCCATGAATCATCGTTTCCTCCCGAAATGAACTATCACTACATGCTTAATTTAAAATAAGTAACAGATTATTACGAGTCGAAATCAAGCAGAAAAGTTAATTTTCATCACGCTGAATTATTCCTTTTAGAATTGATTGTTACGGTTGAAATTAGTGTTAGAGGTTTCATCTCTTTAGCCACCTCGGACTAAGATCAGTGAGTACAGGATGTGTAGTTTCTGACAAATTCTCTGTGGAATTTCCCTTTTCCCATAATGTATGAGCCATAAAACCATTGTATTCAAGGGAAGTTCATGAAGGAATTGATTTATAAGTGTTTTCAATTGGAACTCTTTAAATGTCCTGGTTGATTGGCCGCTGTTCTGAGTGCCCTGTGGGGTTTTATGCTGTTAGTTTCAAGGCTCAGGTTACACTGAGGATATGGTAAAGTGAAAAGACCTTGTGTGTTTGCAAGAGATGACTGTCTAGTGGACAATCAAACTGTGTAAGGAGACAGGCGCAATTAAGCAGGGAAATTGTCTAAAGTGGATGCATTTTGTGAGGTACCAGTCTGCATGAGAAAACTGGGTGGCCTTTGTTAAGGAGGTGTTTGACTGAGAGCAAAACTGAAGATTTGCATACTTGAGTGTGTAATTTAAATTTTAAAATATATTTACTGTATACATTTTAAATAATACATATATTTTAAGAGAAATATATATGTATTTTTCAAGATTGAAATATTCATACCCCATATTTGCACCTTTCTAAAGAACATATCTGTTACTTGTTAAAATTTAAAATTGTGCCTCTGTCACCATTTTCAATTGCACAATATTTTCACCTGTAAATTAATATAAATAACTATAATATTAATAACTATAACAATGAGTATAAGGCATGGGATGTGCTTCCATAGGTTTAATATTTTCTGTGTACAGCTTTTACAATCACTTCATTTGTCCAAGCAACTTTCAGAATTCTTTTTACCACTATTTTAAATGGAAATTTTTTTTTAAATTTGTGTGTGTGTGTTACATCTGTGTAGGTTAGATAAAAATCAGGTATCTTCCTTTGTTGTTTTTCACTTAATTTTTTCTTTTGTATACATCTGTATCGTGTGTGTGTGTGTGTGTGTGTGTGTGTGTGTGTGTGTGTGTGTGTATGTGTGTGTGTGTGTGTGTCTGTCTGTGTGTGTCTGTCTGTGTGTATTGTGTGTATGTAGGTACCCATAGAGGCCACATGAGGGTGTCAGACCCTGGTACGAGAGGTCAGGGTAAATTAGTGGAGTCCGTTTTTCTTCTGTCTCGTGGATCTTTGGGGACTGAACTCAGGATATCTTTGCCATTTGAGCCACTTTGCCAGCCCTTGCTTGCTATGTTTTTAAAAAGTGATTTTTTTTATTATTGTATTTTGAGGGAGGATCTTACTGTCTTTAGACAGTCCTGTTTAATTAATTCTCAGTAGTATTGAAGACGGCTTTGAGAGCCCCTTGGCCTGCTGCTTTGTGCTGTTGTCTTTGTACTGCATTTCACATAATGCTACGTGCCCATCAGCACAGATACATTGTTACTGTACACAGGTTTGAAAAAGTGTGCCAATGGGGAATACGTTTCTACTGTCATTGTCAGGATGCAGTTATGTTTATGGTATTCTGTTTTCTGTTCTTAATTTAATTCAAGACGTTTGGTTCAGAGACTTTGTGCCTGTGCACAGTGAACTACGATCACATTGAGCTTCATTCAGCTCTGCTTCTCTCCTCCAGCTCCTCTTGGGATCTCCCAACTTTCCCCTCCCTTGTTTGTTTTTTCCCTTTTTTTGAAAGACCATTACGTATAGTTAATGCTTCCCATAGGTGGTGTTGTGCCACTCCGCTAGGGCATGGAGGACTTGAATGTTTTTAGTATTAGAACTATTTCTTAATGAAATGGGAAATTATAAGTAAGTCAGACATTCCAATGGCCTTCCACACTGAAGTATTCACTTCAGGTTGATCGTTTCATGGTCGCATTGTTTGAATGTCTGAGCCAGTGTGGTGAGTTGTCGACCTGACAGAAACTAGAATGAAGTGGGAGGGAGCTGGGCCTCTGGACACGCATGGCTGTGGGTATTATCCTAATTATGTTAAGGAGATAGGAAGCCCATGGAAGAACCATGTGCTGTGGCTGGAACTGTTCCCTGCCTGGGCTCCTGGACTGTATGCATAGAAAGAGTCCGTGGCTGTCACGTTACCAGTCGCTTGATGCTTCTGCCGTCCTGACCCCCTGCCGTGATGGCCTGTGTATCGAACTTTGAGCCGGAACCTACCCTCTCTTGTCCAATTGCTTTAGGTTTTATTATTTAGTTTTTCATAGCATTAGGAAAAGAAGTTTAAACACCAGTGGATTTGGTGGTGGGTTTTTTTCTAGTTGTCCAGCTAAGAGGAAGTTATTTTGATATGTTCACACTTTGTGTAGTTGTCATTCTGACAGAAAAGAATCATAAGGCTCTTTAATTTGATGTCTTAACTTGTTTTGTTTTTACTACTTATAATGGTTACAGAGTAGCAGTAATTTTCTTTTTCTTTTCTTTTGTTAGAGTCTCAGAACGTGGATTTTGTTTGTAGTGTTCTTGTAGTGGCTGATCAACTCCTCATAACCAGGTTAAAGGAGATGTGTGAGGTGGCACTGGCTGAAAACCGTGAGTACTTTAAGAGTAGAGAATTACTGTTTCCCCAAATATTGACCTAATGCTATTATAGCATTATAGCATTGACTTTGTTGTATTAGACTTATTATTCCAGTTTAAAGTAAAACACCATTGTTTTGTGTGTGCACCTTTAAAAAGAAGTCAAGACAGTTGGGTGGGGAAGCACATGCTTTCCATCCCGGCACATGGAAGGCAGAGGCAGGTGGATCTTGAGTTGGAGCCCAGCCTGGTGTGCATACTGAGTTCTAGGCCAGAGCTTCTGTCTACATAGCGTTCCATAGCTGCACAGTGATACTGTGTATCAAAAACAGAAGCCCAAACAAACAAAAACAAAAAGGGCAAGACATTTAGATTATTATATGCTATCATTTCTAAACACTTTGTCTCCTTAGAAATAATTGGAAATATATACAGCTTAGATTTAACAAGTATTTTATTAATAAGCCACAAAACCCTAAATAACAAAGGTGATTCTAGTCTGTCTATGGATGTCAGTATTGAATGGTCTTGGTTGCATTTTTTCTCTTGTGTTTTAACTAATCTATTTCCACTTGCTGGAAATTTTATGAAGTTCTTCCCTTAGCTTAATTCAACAAAATCCATGGACTCTCTTTTCTTTCAAATCTTTTACTGTTTTTTCTTTTTTTTAAGTCAATAATTGCTTAGTTGTTTTCCTAGACACTCATCTTAGAAATCAACTATTAATTTTTATTTGTGGTTTGCCTGTTGCACCCTGATTCTTCCAGCTGCGGAAATGGCCACGTACTTTTCATTTTTCCAGCATTTGGTTCTTGCTGTCGCTGTTTACATTGAGCTCTGGTAACTAATCCTTTCCGTGCCAAGTGATTTTTACTTTCTTCATTAGGATAACTTTTTATTCTAATATGAAAGTTGCAGCTTTCCTAACCAGATATGTAAGGACATGCAGGAGTTTCGTATTTTCATTTCATGATTGCTTTGGAAAATGAGGAAGAAGTTCTGTCTTTTTGTTTTCTGAGTGCTGTGAGCTGTCCGCTCCTTGGTTAGAGTAGGAAACCAGCCCTGATTTTCTTTCCACATGCAAAAATGCTGCAGCAGCAAAGGGCTTTCCATAGCCTGGGTATTCCCTTCCATTGGCTCAGTGACCTCTGCCCACCGCTCAGGTATCCCTTCCTTGCTGTACCTTCGCTTTACTGTGGGTCCATTGCTAGCAGAAGGGTCCCATGGGAGCCGGTTCACGTAGGCATTGTACACGTCATCATTCTCAACCAAGCAGTTCAAGGAGAGCTTCTGTGTGCTCTGCTTTTGTTCTGAGATGATTTCATCATCATTTGCAGGTTTAGCTTAGGGCGAGGCAGAGACATACTGACTGGGATTGTAACTTCTGACAGAGTTTAGGGGAGGAAGAATGGGAGAGAACAGCTTAGCTCTTCTGTTGGCTGGGACTCTGTAGGAGTCAGACGGGAGAGCTTTAGGTCGCTGTGGCTATGAGCAGGTAGAATATCCTTAGAGAGTCTCTGGCAAAAGAATACTTCATGTAGAACATTTACTTGACATGACTAGATCTAGGTTTTTGTATAATCTTATGCACTGGCACGAACAATACCACAGTTAGATATAGATGTATTTTTGTATATAGAGACTAGTCAGCATTCAGAATTAATCTATCGGTTTTTCCTAGACTTACTGCTGGTTTAGTTTGTTGTTGTTGGTTCCAAAACAAGATTTTTGCGTCATTCTAGACTGGAGGAGGCACTGCAGTCCTGGCTCCACTCTGGCAGGCTGGGTTTTCATCGCCCTGTCCAACCATGTTTACTTTTCAGTGTTAAGAGAAAGATTAACTACTCTACTATCTGAATGAAAAGGGAAGTCAGTGAAAATTATTCAAGGCTGTTGGGAAGAAGAACAATAGTTCTTACACATTAGCTTTCAGCTTACACTATTCTCCTATATTTTCTTTTTTAAAAATTTTTGTGTGCAAGCTTATTTTGTCCCCTCAAAATTACTTTGGCATACCTTAATGAAACTCATTTCTATATTTACCCCGGCATTCATTTTTTTGTTTTGTTTTCTTGTTTTAAATGTTGAAATCTTATAACTTTAGAGATGCAAGTATTTCACTTATTAAAGTAATTCACCTTCGTCTAATATTGCAAATCTCTCTTTTCCTGTAGTTACCCTTAAGAATGCTGCTATGCTGCTGGAGTTTGCGTCAATGTACAATGCCGAGCAGTTGAAACTCTCTTGTTTACAGTTCATAGGACTGAATATGGCAGCTTTACTTGAAGCGAGGTTGGTTGGGGTCCTATGCTGTACAGCTTGAACAAGCAGATGTTTATATTAAATAAAAGATGCACTTGGACTTTAAAGGGGAATCACGTGTTTACCTGGATGGAAGGGATTTGACCAGTGCTAAGGAGTTAGCCCTTTCAAAATTAGAGGGACCAGGGAAACGTCAGTGTTTCTAATAGTGATTTAAAAATTGTGTTTTGTTGAGACAGTTTTATACAAGTAGACAAACATAACTTCGTATGTAAAGCTAACTGTGGTACATCAGGTACATGTTTGCTAAGAGTGAAAGCAGCATGTACGTAAATAGTAAGAAAAAGAGACTGTCTCAAAACATGTAGCATTACAAGCTAATGAAATTAATTATGCTACAGGCGTTGACAACTGATGTGGTACAGATATGAGTGTGAAAGATCCGCTCTACAAATTATAGAAATAGCTTCAAAAACAACAATTTGAATGTGGATGTATACACACACTTTGTATGTATAAAACAACTATATAGATAAATATGTACATATACATAAAAATGGATGTAAACCTTCTCTTAAATTTCATTGATGCCTCAAGTACCTTTTGGAACCTGTGACATCTTGAAGATAGTTGATGTAATCCAAACATCATTTTATACTTGAAGATGTTGAGACTCAGGAACGGAGTGAGCTACTCAGGGTCAGGAGGTGATTGACAGCAGTGATAGTGCGAGGTTGAACCCAGACGCTCTGGTGCTGTCAGCACAGCACTCCTTGCACAGTTAAGCATTATGGTTTGTGGAAGACGAAGGCTGAGACATGAGTACTTGCTTCAGTTTTATCAAGATATTTGTGGAATATGTTTGCTGGTTACAGAACCTACAACTACACCTATTTCTAAAAGGAATGTTAATAGCTAGTTTATGTAAACTTGAGGAAGAACTTGGTTCCTTATTTAACAACGTGAAATAAACATGCTTAAAAATCGTGATGACTGGGGTTGGGGATTTAGCTCAGTGGTAGAGCGCTTGCCTAGCAAACGCAAGGCCCTGGGTTTGGTCCCCAACTGCGAAAAAAAAAAAAATCGTGATGACTGCTAAATCATTTGAGTCTTAAGCAAGATTGTTTTTTCCTGTTTTTCAGGTCTCTTGATGTTCTAAGTGAGGATGTTTTGAAGGATCTTTCCATATTTTACCGAAAAATGGTAGGATTTTTGTTTTCTCAGTTCAGATTCCTCTATACAGGTTATTAGACCAGACTGACAATGGAGTAATTTATAATGAATGCAAATACATCATCTTTTAGGTATTAGAACATAAAGCCCCACAGAAAAGTGCAAATATCAAAATTGAAGACATAGTAAAATTAATCCATCTCTTAAAATTGTTATATAATAAAAGTCTCTGTGTTCAGAGACTTAGTTGCAAAGGTTAGGACAGTGCAGAGCCCTGAGAGCTGGATCAGTCTGCCCTGAGGAAGGAAACGGAGCTGCTTTTAAACCCTCCATCCCCACAATTTTATGTAATAATGCTTTTTAATTAACATGTTTGCAATTTCTTTTCCCATTGTATTTTGTGAATCATTAGGCATCCTATATGCTTTCTAGTTAACGTTACCACCTGACATGATAAGAATATTATCAGTTTTTGAAAATCATTACCGACTTTGTATTATGAAGTGCCGCCTTTCACACTGTAGGTTCCAGCAATGGAGAGGAGAGTCATTACACCGTATCAGGACGGACCAGACATTAGCCGTGTGCAAGCAGAAGATGGGGAGGTCTTTCTTAAAGAGGAAATAGGCCTGGGGCCAAATCACTCGTAAGCCCTGTTGTCTGTTTTTCTTTCCCCTTACTCTTCTTCCTTACACTGTTGGACACCGGATATTTTTATATGAACATTGAGACTATAAATTGAGAAGTTCTAATATAGGAAATATGAATGTGCAGTTTTAGTTTTGATATAGTGCAAAGTAATTATACATAATTGATACTTTAAATCTAAATCCTTCAACATGTAAGTATAAGGGTACTGTAGCCTTCCCAGAGACATACAGCTTAGTTAAGTACATTTGTCTCAGTGATCTCCAAACCTCCTGAGGTTATGGTGAAGACATTTAAAGCAGCAAGCAGCTGCACTGTAGCCTGAAGAACGGGAGAGTGCCAGCGCTGGCAAGAGGTGAGGCTACTGTTGGGAGCTGGAACGTTGTGCCCTGTGCTAATGACAACGCAAAACTGAAACAGGTCGGAAAGTGCTGGCAGCTCCAGCAGCCAGGCTCCTGAAGATTAGGACAAGTGGATTCCATTCCTTTGTGAATTCTGCTCAGCCAAGTAATTGTCTCTCCTCCATCTTGGCTTGTACTTGGGAGATTGGTCTAGAGAGGGTCCAGAGAGTAATGCGGGAACCATAGATAGGACGGTATTTTCTTAGTGTCCTCTCTGTAGACCCTGACTGCTTCAGTAGATGGTGACTGCACTAGCTTTTTGGTATTGTACTAAAATCCTGGAGAAAACCAAGTTAAAGGTAAAGGTTTACCTTAATGTCCCCTTGCACAGTTTTGTCCATATCCAGCCATACTTTGCAGAGTATCACAGCAGTGCTGCCAGGGCCCGGCTGCTCACCTCGTTAGGCCCAGGAGAGAGAGAGCAAGGGGTGTACAAGTCTTTAATACAGATGCATGATATGGCGGCTGTATTCCTGTGTCCCAGCTGGTTCCCAATATGACACAGAAAACCAAGATTTATTTCAAAGTTTCACCTCAGTACCTGGGCAGTCTGTCTAATCTTCTAAACTAATCTGGCTTCCTCCCAGCCATGATCTCAGTTATGCTTGCAATTAGGCCTTCTGTGTTTCTGCTGAACTCTCAAGAACTCTTTCCTCCTCATGGCAGATCTGAATCTTTATTCTCTCTCTCCTTCCCCTCACTGGCGGAAGTCCTGCCCTATTCTCTCTTCTGCTCAGCCATTGGTTTATCAGCATTTATTGACAAAGCAGAGAATAAATGTTAAGAATTGTTTACACAAACTTGAGACAGGAGATTCTTGACGTAAGCATTAAAATGTCGTGTCTGCATTGATATAAGATGTCAGCAGAGAAATCAGCACTGGAACAACACAATGGAATCCTTTACACAGAGACATAAATATCACGCCTATAAAGGGGCCAGGACGTGAATGCTCTTCTAAGAATGCCCCAGTGATCCTATTTCTCCTGAGTATTCAACTCATTACAACGTGAACTCATCAATTTGTTGAATCAGTGGTGAAATTGAACTCCTTATTATCCAGGGTTTTCCTGTGACCCTACTTTTGAGCCTTACTCCATCTGGGATCACTTTGAATATGTGAGTCTGTGGGAGGGCAGATCCCCATTTCATATTTAGACCCCCAAATTGATATTTGAGAGTTCCTCAACAAAATGAGTTGTCTAACAATTTTGGCAACCTCTGCATAGAGTAAATACCTAATTAGTATTATAGACTCACATTAGTTACACAGTTAGTTATTTCTGGGACAGATAACTTGGTAGTGTCAAGTCTTTGGGCATGGAGGTCATTTGCTCTAGACAAACAATTATATACCTCACATTAAATGTGTAACATGATATTGAAATTATAAAATGTATAAACATTGAGTTAAATAACTCATATAGCTGCCACAGAATGGCATGTTCAAAGCTGGCCTGTATGATGGAGTATATAGTGAGATGTTAGACATTTTATTAAAATAAGAGAGTTGTTGCCACTCACAGATATCTACTTTCCTGACTCAAAGTACTTAATTCAAGCAATGAAACGCACACTCAGATGCTCTTAAAAACTGCCACAAGGGCTGTTTTTATGGAACGAAACACTACTGTAAAGCATGAGGAACTGAGTTGGGATCTCAGCTCATTGTTAAAACTCAAATCTGGCCATATGCTTGTAAGTCCCACAGCACTGGGAGGTGAGGAGCTCTGGGACTTGTGGCCAGCCAGGCTGCAAGCTCAAGGAAGGGGGCTGGGGCTGGGGTGTTGGGTGTGAAGTAATAAATCAGACTTTGAGAGGTCCAGATTTAGTGAGAGGTCTTATGTCCTGTGAATAAGGTGTAGAAGGTGATGGAGCAGGACCCCGATGTCCTCACAAGCATCTCCCTCCCTCCCTCCCTTCCTCCCTTCTTCCCTCCCCCCCATATCTCTCCCTCTCTCTCTCTCTCTCACACACACACACACACACACACACACACATTATGTTTCTATTTGAAGATTATAGTTCACGTAACTGTGCAGTGTTGTGCCATTTTGTTTCATAAAGACTTTATTGTGAATAGGGGAGGCTTGGCCCTTCCTGACAACAGTTTTCCTTGTCATAGCCAGGATGCTGTTCAGCTCTTCTCACTCCCTCTTGGTACAGATGTGTGTCCTCATTCTTGTCTTGATGAACTTGACAGTACCCCCCTGCCCCCCGCCTTGAATCCTTGAGCAGCTCTGTAGCTTGCTGCATATAAGTGACTAGGTCCACGTCTCAGATCAAGTGTACTTGGTGTTCTTGGGGAAGTGTCTGTGGAAGGGGAGTGTCTCACCCTGCCTGTGTTCTCCCTCACTTGGTAGCCCTTGTAGTAACTCTTGGTGACATGGTAGCCCAGACTCAGTGCTGCTCTTTGGTGGCTATTGTAGCCAATACCAGGTTCTTCAACTTCCACAGCAATGCTGGCACTAAAGCAAGGAATAGATGACACTGATCTAGTAAGGTTAGTGATTTGCCCTGGTCTACCTGGACGAATAACTGGTACCTACATATCCTTAAGTAGTTGATGCTTGACCAAACTCTTTTCATCTGTTGATTTTACCTTTGATTTCCTAGGGAAATTATGTTCAAGAAGGCAAAAACAAGAGCTAAAAAGAAGCCACGGAAGCGCTCAGACAGTTCAGGAGGCTACAACCTTTCAGATATTCTCCAGAGTCCACCGTCTGCAGGTTAGTGTGTCTTAGTATATTTCTGGTCTGTGTGTGGAGGTCAGAGGACAACTTTGAGGAGTGATTTTTTTCTTGCTTCACTACCATGTGGGTTCTAGGGATCAAGTTCAGGTCATCATGCTTGGTGGCAAGAGCCTTTACTCCCTGCTCCATCTACCTGCCTATTTTGAAAACCTTTACTTACCGAAACTGTAAAAGATGCATGCAGGCACACACACACAAGTTACGAGGGTAGATCTAGAAATGAGAACGACACATCTTGGGGTCATTACAAATATAAAAGTCTATGATTTTGTATTCTCTGTTCCCTACATTCCCTCTAGCCTAAGGACAAAGGATAGGTGTTGATAAAATCATGGCTAAATGGACAGTTGTGAAACTGGGGATCTTTTAGCTACCTGTGATTAAAGAAGTAGAGACTTGATTTGATTTAAGTAGTATGATTGACTTAAGTATGTGTGGATATGTATGTGCATGAGTGTATGTGTGTTTGTGTGTGTATGAATATGTGTGTATAAGAGTGTGAGAGTATGTGTGTGACTATGAGTAAATGCATGTGTGTGTGTGTGGTGAATAAAAGCGTTAGTAAGTAAGGACTTGAGTTTTAATTCTCTTAGAAGCTACATATGTTGGGTACATAGTGGGAACATAAGTAATCCCAGTGCTCCTACTGGGAGTTGGAAGACAGACAGGGAGAGATCCATTGAATCACACAGACCACCTAGCCTGGCCTGGTATACATAGCAGAAAAACAATGAAGGAATTCTGTTTCCAACAAGATACCCAGTGAGGACTGACCCCAACGAGGTATCATAACTGATCTGATCTTAACACCTCTGCTTTGTGTACACACACACACACACACACACACACACATGCACCCCATATCTTGACATTTCAAAGTTGGAGGGGATTTGTAAAGAAATACATTATGCCCCTTACTTTAAACTTTCCATTTAAACTTTGAAACTTTAGGAAATAAACCTGGGAAAGATATGACTTCTGAGATAATGACAAAAGAAATAGTATTTGCTCTCTTGAATCTGGTTCCATATATGTTCTGATATTGCATGCTTTTTGTGACCCAAGCAGGTAATGATGAAAGGATGAAACTTAATTGGAGACCAAAAGGAAAATTGAGTAAAAGGCAAATTTCATCAGAAATAGTTGTGTGGAGATCTAACTTGGATCCTAATCCTTAAAGTTTGACAAGTGGTCCTGATAAAGTTTTGAACAAAAATAATTGTTAGCTGTGCTAATTATTTACTTGATTCTCTTGATTTTAATGGGGTTTTGAAAGTATACAATTTTTTTAAAGATTTATTTATTTATTACATATAAGTACGCTGTAACTGTCTTCAGACACACCAGAAGGCATCAGATTTCATTACAGCATGTGAGCCAGCATGTGGTTGCTGGGATTTGAACTCAGGACCTCTGGAAGAGCCACTGAGCCATCTCTCCAGCCCTGAAAGTGTACAGTTTTAAGTATAATATCTGAGATGAAAATTTGCCTAAAATGCATGATAGTGAGGAATAGTTTGAATGTCATTGTCAAGTTTTTTTTTAAGATTTATTTATTTATTTTATGTATGTGAGTACACTGTCGATGTCTTCAGACACACCAGAAGAGGATATCGGATTCTATTGTAGATGATTGTGAGCCACCATGTGGTTGCTGGGAGTTGAACTCAGGACCTCTGGGAAAGCAGTCAGTGCTCTTAACCTCTGAGCCATCTCTCCAGCCCCGTCAGGTTTTTACTAGTGGCAATTTCCATAAAGGAGCAATACTTCTGAAGTGTGTAAGAGACAGCACCCTTGATGTATTTTTAATTAGTCATACAGCTCACATAAGGTCTACATCGTCCAGGTTCTTTTGACACTTTATTTAGGTTCTAATTAATTAAAAATGTGTGCATCATCACCTGACATCAAGTAGCAGCTTGCTGTGTATTATGTTTGTGATGGACCTGAATACTAGGGAGTCCAGAGGTAGGTATTTAGTTCATCTCGGGGTAAGGGACTGAGAGTTCACAAATGACCGAGTTTTTACAGAAAACAAACTGACAAACCCTCCAGTAGGGTGCCGCCAGGGTCAGTAGGAGCCTGTGCTCATGGGGCTGTCTGCTGCCACAGAGACCCTGAGGTGTTGCCTCTTCACAGTGGAGCCATTGCCTGCCTACAGAGCACAGTGACCTCTGTACAGGAGATTTCTGGAAAGAGACAGGCAAGCCTGTGTTGGTATGGAGCCAGCCATCTGCTCTCCCTCCTTATCTTCCTGGGGACGGAGGTTAACCTCTTCAAAGCAGTTTGTGGAGCTCCGGGCCGCTGAGTCTTACTGAGTAGTTATCAGATACTTAGGATGAATAACAGTTGTGTTACAGTCTCTTTCACAGTGGGCTTTCGCCTAGCCAGTGTCTTTGTCACCTTAGTTTAAACAGTGTGTGCTGGTGTGGAGTGTGTACTTTAAGTTTTATTACCATCTGGATCAATAAGCTTCTTGCTTTCCCTTTGGCTCACAGAGTGTAACCCATGCTTAATATGTCTGCGGCTCAAGCTTATTTTATTTTATATTTTAGGACTATTAAAGTCTGCAAAGACCAACTCTGTGGAGTCTCTTCCGGAATTGTTAACCTCAGACTCTGAAGGGAGCTATGCAGGAGTGGGTAGTCCCAGAGACCTACAGTCGCCTGACTTTACAGCAGGATTCCATTCGGATAAGGTTGAGGTCGGTCTCAAGCCTGTTCCCTCACCTCGTGGTTGGAGGTGCTGACATTTTACCTTCCTTTTAAGGTTCCCTGTGTTTTATAATTATTCTAATTGTAGAAATTTAATGTAGTTTTGAATCCTTTATGAACTTCATTTCTAATTTTTTGCAAGTAAAACATATTGATGCTAAGTATATTGATAGTATTATTGAATAGACATTGAAAAGTATATTTGCAGCCAAATTCCAGAAATATTTTAGAAAGTGCCTATTAAAATGAGATAAAATTTATCAGAAAAACATGATTTTGAAAGTAAGACTGCTTTCCACTTTTGGAGTCTTTCTTTCTTGGGGCTCACTGGAGCACAGCCAGCCGGAAAGCCACCTCCCTAGCTGGTCTGGCTGCCGTGCAGTGCCCCTCTGCTCAGCTCTGGAGGCTTCCTGAGACGCCCTCATTCCTGCTCCCTAGCTGTCCTCCACAGGAAGCAATAGAGGTACAGTTTCAGAAACCGAGTCATCCCTGCAACTTTGTCACATTTATAAAACATATTGGGGCTCTAGAAATTTTTTTGTTGTTGTTTTTGGTTTTCGAGAGAGGGCTTTTCTGTGTAGCCCAACCCTAGACCAGGTTGGCCTTGAACTCGGAGATTAAAGTGCTGCCTCTGCCTCCCGAGTGCTGGGGTTAAAGGCACGAACCACGACCAACCGGCTACACCTACAATTTCTGAGACTATACATTTATTCTTCTTACAGAAAGGTCAAGTTTAATAGAGAAGTTTGAGGGAAATTGTTGTTCTCATCAGGTTGATCTGAGGGACAGTTGAGGTGTCGGGAAGGTGAAGCTGTGTAGTGAATGTCCTGTGAGAGAAGAGACTCTGCCTTGACAGTGCCCGTGCCGTTTCAAATCGTTCTGAGCCTTGGCGTTAGGAACCCAGAGAAGTGTCAACGTTTTACTGCCACTTTATTTAACACACTATATCAAGGGAATTATAAGAAATTTGTACCAAATTTTCAAATCTAATGCGAATGTTCCTTCTGAAATACGGATTCTAAGATTGCTGCTTCATATCTTACATGTACTACTTTTATTTTTGTTTGCTGTTTGTTTCCTTTCCCATGTGCATAGTAAGTAGCTGGCAGTAAGTGGTGAGGGTGGAGACTGCTTTAGCAGTGGCTTGGAGGCCCAGGATTGAAAGTGCTAGCGGTTGAGCGTCACTCACAATCCTCTAAGCCATGAACCAGATACCTGCTGTTAACTGCTACTGAGGCCTCCTTTTTTCCACAGGGGAAAGCTAAGCCGTATGTGAATGGAACACCTCTTCCATGTACTAGGGAAGATTTAAAACCACGGGAAAAATCACCAACTGCCAAGTCTGCCCCCCAGTTCATCCCCAGTAACAGAGCGGACGCTTCAGGTTCTTCCAGTTGGGTGGCTGGCTCTTGCAGGTAGGATAGTTTCTGTTTTAAAAAATGTATTTTCGTTGAAATATCTTTTTTCATACACTATATTCTGGTCATGCTTTCCCTCCCTTATCTCCTCCCAGACCCTCCCCACCACTGCACTCATTCAACTCCAAGCCTGCCTTCGTTCTTTCTCTTTAGAAAACAAACAGGCAAAACCAACCAAGCAAAAACATCACCAGAATTAAACAAGGAACACACGCGCACACACACACACACACACCCCACCCATAAAAACACAAAAGCGCAAAGTCTGAGACAAAGCTATTGAGTTCATTTTGTGTTGGTCATCTACTCCTGGGCATGGGGTCTACCCTTAAGAGTGATTTGTTTCCCAATGAAACATCACTGGAGAAAAGTAAATTTTCTTTTGTGAGCAGTTATAAATTGGAGGCAGCATCTGGGCTAAGGATGGGAGGGAGCTCATGTCCACTTCCCTATCTCAGTGTGGGACCTCGTCTGGCGTAGACCTGTGCAGGCCCTGAGCACGCTGCAAAGGCTCTGTACTCATCTGTGCATCAGCCCTCTTGTATCAGAAGACGCTGTTCTCCTAATGTCCCCATCCCCTCAAGCTCTTAAAATATCTCTGCCTCCTATCCACACACTTCTCACAGCCTGAAGGGGACAGGAGCTCGATCAGAATACACCATTTCAGAGTGTCCTCCAGAGTCTCCTCTCCGCACACTGTCCAGTTGTCTATGCATTTGTTCCCCTCTACTGCAGGAGGAAGTGTCTGATGGCTGAGTGAGACGCTCGCTGATCTGTAGGTAGAGCAGAATGCCATTAGCAGTCACTGCTCTGTTCATTTAGCAGAAGAGCAGCAGTTGGTTTTCCCCTGGGCCTGTGGCCTCTCTTGTCTGTTGGTTTTGGCTTCTCGAGTAGTGTCAGACATGGGTTCCATCTCACGGAGTGGCCCTTAAGTCCACTCAGGTGTTTGTAATGGAGGACAGGAAAGAGAGTCCCAGCCTGGTGTGGCCACTTCAGCAGGTAGGATTTTCATTGTTTTCTCTGTGTCTCTGAAAGAGTACTAGTCAGTTTTAGCCAAATGAATATAATGAAAATATTAATTTACTCTAATACACAGAAATTATCTGCATGTGTAAAAATTGCTAAGCAGCTATAATAGGCCCTTTCCTCTAGACATAATTCATGGTAATATCATCAGTGATACATAATTTGTGTGAACACCTAGAACCATCTTGTAATTGTTTTGATAAACATTTAAAGAATAGCGGGTATAAAGCCACCAGTGAGGCTGGCTCTCTGCTTCAGTTCCCTGTACATTCACAAAGTGCTTAGCTGTCAGTATTCTCAGGTTTAGTGTATGCACCAGCATTTCTCCATACTGTGAAGCATTACCTAGTGAGAATAGTGCTTTAGTTTTTAAAGAGTTCTCAATCCTGATATCTTACAGTTATTTTTAGTTTATATTATTTTTTTGAGAATCACAGACACATTGTTCCCACTGCTCCCTGTCAACTCCTCCAGTCTCCCCTCAAACTCATGATCTCTTCATATTTACATGTATGTGCAGACACACACACACACACTAATGAGTTCACTAGTGTGCCTCATATGTTCAAGGGATTAGAGCTAAACATTTGGGATTGGATAGCCTATTGGGGAACTCGTTTCTAGAGTAAACTGATTCCCTTTTTCTCCGAGGCCACTGATTGTCTCTAGGTCCCAATCCGTGGGAGGGGCTTTCTGAAAGTCCTTCTATCTATGTTGGCGTGTCTCCTGGTAGTGTCATTATGGAGTCCTTGCTTTAAGACAGCCTCAGTGTTAGGATTTCATGAGTATAGCTTCCCTGACATGACTCATAATGTCTAGCAGCAGAATTTCTTAGTGGAAGTAAAGAAAAGAAATATTATTCTTTAATCTATAATAATACAAATTATTCTTAGGTATACCATAGATTTTAGTCATAACAGAAACTGTATTCAGAGAGTGTAGTTTTTTTATTATCCTTACAGTACAGCTCCCCACTCCCTGAGTCTCCAGTATTGTTGAGCACCCCCATATTCTGAAAAGTGTCCATTTTTGTTAATAAAGGATTCTAGTGAGGACTTTATTTGTCTTTAAGAATGAAATGGTTGTCAAGCTTCATGTATCTGGAAGGATAAGAAGTAAGAGTCTTAGTGAGTTCTTTTGCCTAAATTTACATGACCCAGGACTCCTGTTGTCTTTTTGTTTTGTTAGTAGAATAATTTCAGGTTATCACTCAAATTGAAAAGCTTTAAAGATTTAGTTGTTATATGCATTTATGGGAATAGCTGTCATTCAAAATGCCTCTTTTTGAGGATGGCCGAAGCTAACAAAATGAATCTAATTATTACTATTACTTAGACTATAAATTAGATCTCATCAGCTTCCTGTATAATCACAGGTTTGGTTAAGTTTGATGTTGGGCATTATAGGTTGCGAATGCTGTGTTACTTTTTTTTTATGTCTTTTAGTCCTGTGAGTCCTCCTGTTGTGGATCTCAGAACTATCATGGAAACAGAAGCAAACAGACAAAAATATGGTGCAGCACCGAAGTCGAACTTGGGGTTGGTTTATAAAACACTTCAGACAAAAGACCATGTTGTATTGTATTTCTGTCCTACAGAACTGGGATGACATATTGGATCTATTTTTTTGTGCATTTGATATAATTATTATAAGTCTTCTGATAGCTAACAGCCTTGGTACTGTTTGCTAGCTGTGTGCTAATGTTTGGTCAGGCGGATACACTAGTGCATTAGCATACAGTGTTACGTGCCGGAGTCACCACGGAAGTGGTTGTCGTGATCTCTTATTTCTGAGAAATGCACAGACCTGATACAAGTTCTATTCTGGGGGCTCATGTTTAACCATTGTTGATCATCAGTATAAATGACATTTTAACTGTTGAAACTTAATAGGAAACATGTTAGGATAACTTTAAGCAGAGATTAATACTGAGTGGTTTAATTTTGTTTCTAGTGTAATGATTTCTTAGGAAACTTAAGATTTCTCAGAAACAGTGAAGCCAGTAGAAGTAATTGGTTTACTCTAATTTAATTTTTAGAAAAATTATTTCTCATGGAATCAAACTTTCTCAGAAGCAACGGAAAATGATGGCATTGACTACCAAAGAAAACAATTCAGGAACAAATAGCATGGAGCCCATTCTGACAGCTCCTTCAAAGTCCCCCAAGCCAGTGAACGCATGGTATGCTCCAGTTGTTAAAACTACAGAGGCCTTGCCTTGGCTTCAAAGGTGGTTCTTGGCCTCTGAGTTTCCCCTGCATGTGTTTCTAAAGTCTTTTTAAATATTTCATTTCCCCTGTTGGCTTTAAACTTAAAAGGTTGGAACTTGTGTAGAACAGCCTTTAAAAAAAGTTTTATTATTAATTTTAGATTTACTGACAGACATCATGGTTCAAGTGTGTTGACTTTCTACTCTGATATCATTCTTGCCAGTCTGTAGTTTCTGTTGAAAAGAATTTAGTGTTTTGTTTTAACATGTGATCACAAAAATGAACTTGACGTTTAGTGTTTGCTCCCTTTGTCCTTTGTCTGCATGCATGCTTGTTGTCTTGCACACTCAGCTGTCTGGGCAGCACTGTCCACTGTTTTGTCCTGGGGGTCTGTGCCATCAGTCTTCTCATGGAGGCTATGGCAGTCTCCAAAGATGAATGGTGTAAAATGTTTTCCTGCTATCTTTCCAGTTTCCTGTTTAGAAACTCGTGCCATAATGCTAGGAACCCAGTTTAAGAGAACGGTACATGGGTCGTGGGAAGGGCGAGGGAGGGACAGGAGAATCGTGTCCCACAGAGGTCTGGGGGGTTCTGTCAGTGTTCGTGCCTATCGCTCTGTTCCTGAAAATGAAGGACTTGTGTTGTGTTGTTTTCCCCACCACTGAAAATGTAAAATATGTTGAAAAGAATAGCCAGCTGTTGATTTTTTGTTCTGAGCATCACCTTGTGGAACTGAGTCATTGCTCTCCGAGCACCAGTCGGTGGGAAGCACGCCACTGAGAAAGGACGCAAAGGGACCAGGCAGTGGGAGAAGCCAGCCACGAGCTGTTGGAGGTTGGAGGTGGGACTGTTAAAGCACGGAGGGCTCTTCTCTAAACACAGCATGGCTGACCATGCTAGATGCTGTAGTCGGAGCGAGTAAGTTAAATACTTGAGGATCCTTTGAGCTTAATAATGTGGATTTCACTGCGTCCTCAGCTTCTTTTAAAAAGCCAGCAGTAAACAAGGAAATGGAGTTTCAGGCTTTTTCCTGGCAATATCTTTCTTGGCCCCTGTGTTCTGTGGTCTGTCTCATTTTCTGTGGTGCCTTTTTATAGTGTTTAGGATTCAGATACTGTGATAGCTGCATGTACTCTGTAAATGTTCTCCCATTTGGTGTGTACGTGGCAGAGATCTATGTATGCATGCTATAAGAACGTCCACGTTGTCACTGTTTCCAATAACTAAATCTTGATACAGTCTTCTTATCTGTCATTAATGAATGGCTAAAAGTTTTTAAAGTATAATAAATAAATAAAAAGTTTTAAAAGTATAATACTGCAGAGTAATGAAATCATGCAGATGTATCTTATAATATATTGATAGAGGAAGTCCAAAAAATCATAATGTATGATTCATAGAACATTAAAAACTAGGGTTTGATTGACACTGCTGTTTGCTTCTGTAGGTTGTGTTATGGTTCATGTTTATGTCTTAGTCTGTTGGTTATTTTGCTTCTGTGCTCTGGTTGGAAATACCATGTGCCTGTGTATGTGCAACTGATGACGCATGCCTTGCAGTCTCCCACTGGGACCCCACATGTGTTGGTGATCCCTTTGATGTCTTTCTCCTCATCTCCAGAGGTCTTAGTTTTCTAATGAGCAACTTCTGCCTCCACTGACAAGGTCTGTGTTTAGGTGCTGGCATTCTGGAAGCTGATCAGGATAAGGAGGTTTCTGCTGGTACTTGGTTCACATTTGGTATAGATTTTCACGTTTTCCTATTTCAAATTTAGACTTAGTGCACAGCTTATTCCTGCTTTCCATTTGACTTATGATTTCAAGTTTTCCTTGAGCTAAGGTAGGTGACATCTGTCACCGCAGCCACACCAGTCTGGTCTCTAGCATGTCTTCAGCAGACGGGAGCTCTCGGGGTTCTTCCTGTCCCATCAGTGTAATTTCTGTCTTCCTGAGCTCACACCGGTTGTCCCTGTAGCTGTTTATGGCAAAGCCGTGCAGACCTCAGGCTGCCGTGTCTTAATAGCTGTGGACGAAACATCTTTATTCTGATTATTTTCTGTTTACTTTATATGGGATTTTAGGGAAAAATAGTAAGTATTTGAAACCTCAGATTTTGATGTTCAAATTTAGTGAACTCTTTTTCTTAGTAAGCAGCGTGAGCCCAGCTCCATGTGGACGGCGCTGTGTTCCTAAAATGCAAAGGGAATCGACTGCTGCTTGTTAAGGAGAATTCTAGGAGTATAGGGAGAAAATGTCATCAAGTTTGACAGAAACATGAGGGTATTTTCTTTGAAAAATAATTACGCCATGATCAAATATAAATATTTATTATGCATTCTTTTCTATAAAAACACAACTGAAAAACGTATGAGTAAACAAACGAGTGATTAATTTTATATCTTAAGATATCAAAAGACAATTTACATAACTGATCAAATACAGATTATTTTGACTTCTAAATGGAAGCAGCAACTGAATTAATTTATTAATGATTAAAAATAAATTAATGTTTATGTTAATGTTCTTTTATTACTTTAGACTCAGTATGTTTTTATCTTAAAAATGTTTTCCTTTGTGCTAGGGCTTGACCCCAGGGCCTTAGGTATGCACCCCACGTGCTCCACCCTGTGCTGTCGTCCAAAACCACCTGTGTGCGAGATCCTTCAGGATGCATGTTTGCTCTTCTTGTACTCATTAACCGCTAGACTGAAATGACTCTAAAGGGTATATATTCAGGTACCTAGGTAGAGTAATACACACAGTGTATGATTATAATGGCAGAGGTTATATGCATTTTATCTTATTGGCACAGGCCAGAAAGTATTTCTTAGAAACTTAAAGAATACATTATATAAAATAGTTAATTGTTTTTTAGGAGCTTTGAGGCACATTAAATACAAGTTAAAATAAATATTATTATTTGTTGAGTAGTTTTCCCTTATAAATTTAAAGTTCAAATTGAACTTCAGACAAAAAAACAGAGATAATATGCTGCTTTTTATATTGTAATCATTAGTTGTGTACAGAAAGCACAGTTTAAAAAGTACAACAACATTATTTAACATAATACATAGTTTTATTTTTGAGTCACGGCATGTGCAATGGAAGCATATATAATGTACGGTGACTACCCTAAGACACTATTCTGTATACACACTAATTGAAAAATAATTGGCAGAGTTTAAATTATATTCTAGTTTAGAAATGTAGAAAATTCAAAATTTGCATTTTAATTTGTAGGCTATCTCTGCAGAATGTATTATGATGGTAATTCTTTTTAAGATACTTACATTTTACTATCTGTAGAATCATGTAATGAAAATTTACATTTGCAGATGTTTTTTTATTTGTCTTTATATTAATATCAAATGTGCAGTTAATTAAGGCACAAATTAACTGTGGTTGTGGAAGCGTTTTTACTAGTCTATTCACATACACATGCGCTAACTCCATATTCATTCCCAAGGTATGGTTGGACCCTGGCTACTACAATTCGGTGTGGTGATGGAAAGTACTAAATGTCCTGGGACTTTGCGTTAGAGTGAAGTTCCAGCCAGTTGAATTATAAAAGTGATGTGAAACACTGAATGTATGTGGGATCTGAGCACGTTTCATTTTCAAATGTTTTACTTGGAGAAATATATTTTTCACTTCTTGTGGAAAATGTATGGTCTTTGTGGTTTGGCCTGATGTCTGAATGTAATTCTTTTGAGCTAGCTTATGTAAAATAATTGGAGTTATTTAACCTTTTTCACCTAGAAATTTTATTCATTAAATTTGCTGAGGCTAAGGAACAAAATCCTGACTAATTTTTGTGTGGATATAAATGTCTGCAGATATTTCTTCATAAAGTTTCTGTGGCTTTTAAGATAGAAAATAGCCAGAGTCCTACTTCGGAAAGTAAAATTGTGGGAAACGAGACACGGTTTTAAATCTGGGCATACCCACTGGAAAGGCACGGCTTGCTTAGACTGCCTGCCGCATTGGCTGCTTTACAGGTGGTTACCGTGCACAGCTAATGAGTGTGTGAGTTTAAGATATTCTGTAACTGTTACTATTTTTAAGGAGTTTTATCCTAAGCAAAGAACTGTTTTTTTCTGGAAAGGACTTTGCAGGGTGTGTGCTGTTTACTACGAATGGGAATTTCTAAGTTCACCCGTGAATCTGATGCCTGTACTTTCCTAGTCAGCCGTTCGGTGTTCCTGTATTTAGAGAAGCGAGCTGCTTGTCTGCCTGGAGTATCTACAGCAGTGTTAGGGTCTCCGTGGTGGTCTCTGTCCATCGTGCTATCCCTGTCTTCAGATAAGGGCCCCGAGGAACCCACGGTGGTTCTTCCAGACGGGTCTTCTACACAGATGCTTTCATAGTCAGTGGCTCTGATACAGATTTGTAAAGACTTTCGTTTTGTCTCCTACTGCTTGAGATTTTACTTAGAATAAGTGACCTTAAATGTGGAAATGGTCTTCTGATGGAGGGGACAGGCTGCTAGAAGTGAATGTGGGTCTGACTAGACTCGCTACTCTCTCAGGCCTGTGTGGCCTCTTGTCTGTGCTGAACCAACATGAGGGGTGCCAGTCAGTATTGAAGTAAATTACTGGATATTACTCTCCTCTTAGAATATTCTCACTGGATAGTCTCTTTAATTGTTGTCCCCTCTTGGCCCAGAGCCAGTGACTGGTAATTTCCTTTGTAGCTGGTAGATTAGTTTTAATTATTCTAGAATGCAATGCAGTTAGAATATATGTAATTAGAATATAATATGTAATTTCAATAGAATTGAAAATTAGGTACATTTTCTGGCTTTTTGCACTTAGCTTGTTCTCTAGGTTTATCTCTTTTCGGTATTTGAGCACTTTTTTTTTTGGTTACAAAATTGTTCTAAGTATATTTGCCCATACGATCATGTAAATCGTCACACTTTCTCCATTGGGTTCCTCATTACCTTTGTAATTCCTGGGGTGCACCGTATTATCTGTAGTTCCACGATGCATTTTTCCCTCCAAAGCAGCTTTAGTGTTTACTGTCTGATTCAGGGATCCTGGCTGGGTGCCTTTGGCTCCCATCGAACACAGCCAAGGCCTGTTAATGCCTTCAAAGCTTCACTCGGAGATGTAGGCTAGACTGACGTGTTTCTTTTTCTTGGTGTGTTAATGATTTCTTTTTACCACTTCCTAGTCTCCTTGTTTCTGGAAAAAAAAAAAAAAAACCAAAAAACAAACAAACAAAAAAAAAAAAAACTCACTATATTCTCATATTGTGATATATTCCTCTGTCTCCTTTCAAGCCCCCCCTCCCCACTCGTTTTCTGGTCTTGGCATCAAACTCAGGCCTCTTGCGTGTTAGGCGGGATATACCACTGAGCTAAGTGTACTGAGCCCAACTTTTTTCTTTTATCTTTAAAGCAAACTTTTTAGTTTGTCTAGGGGTGTTTTTCTTTGCATTTGTCTTTGGAGGTTGCTGACTTTTTTTTTTTTTTTTTAATTATTGTATGTATGTATGTACACTGTCGCTGTCTTCAGACACACCAGAAGAGGGCATTGGATCTCTTTACAGATGGTTGTGAGCCACCATGTGGTTGCTGGGAATTGAACTCAGGACCTCTGGAAGAGCAGTCAGTGCTCTTAACCACTGAGCCATCTCTCCAGCCCGGTTGCTGACATTTTTAAATCTTAAATTTATATCTCTTGTCAGTTGTGGAGAGATTCTGGCCATTGTTTGATTTTTTTTTTTTTTTTTTTTTCTTTTTTTCGGAGCTGGGGACCAAACCCAGGGCCTTGTGCTTGCTAGGCAAGCGCTCTACTGCTGAGCTAAATCCCCAACCCCGGCCATTGTCTGATTTACAGTCTTATCTTTATTGCTTTGCTGCTTCTGGTTCTCTAGTTGTGTATGTTGGTCATTCAGTGTCTCATACCTAACAGGCTGACTTACATCAGTGCCCATCATGTGTCTGTTCTCCATGTTCCAGTTCACTCATCTCCTTTACTGACTTTCAGTCTGGAAGGCCATCCAAGAAAACTACTCTAAAACACCGTGTTTCAACTCTGAAATGCCTTGTTATTCTTCCCATTTCTTTTACTCAATAATATTGAGTTATTTATATGTCATTTAATTCTTCATAAGTTAAGGTTTCTTTTTGTATTATTATTCTCTCATATCTTCATTCTTCTCGTATCTTGCATTATTCTCTCACATCCCCTTCCTCCCCCCCTCTCAGTCCACACCTACTCTACCCCCACCCACCCCTCCTGTGTTTCCCTTTACTGTTAGGGTTTCTGTTGCTGTGATAAAACACCATGACCGAAAGCTATTTGGAGAAGAAAAGGTTTATTTCTTCTTAAAATTCCACATCACAGTCTTTCATTGAGGGAAATCCTTAAGACAGGAACAGAAGCAGAAGCCATGGAGGAATCATGCATCATGGGGGCCAGGGTTGGCACCACCCACAGTGGGCTGCAGCCTCCCACATCAGTCATCAGTCAGTGAAGTGGTTGGAAGACTTTCATATAGGCTAGTCTTACAGAGGCATTTGCTCAGTTAAAAGTCTCTTTCCCAGGATCTCTAGCTTTTGTTGAGTTGACAGAACGTTAAGCAGCACACATCCCAAACATATATACTTTTATTTGTTGCATAACTATAATAGCTATTTTAGTATTGTTGCTAATTTTAACATCTAAAGATTATTTCTAGCCTTGCTATCTCTTAATTATTTTTTTTTATGGCATAATTTTCTTTGTTGATTCTAACTCAACAAGCTTCTACTATCACATTCAAAACTGTAATTAAGTCATTGTAAACATTTTTATGTATCCCCCTGTGATGGTTTGAATATGCTTGGCCCAGGGAGGGGCACTGTTAGAGGGTGTGGCCTTGTTGGAGTTAGGTGTGTCACTGTGGGTATGGGAGTTAAGACCCTTGTCCTAGCTGCCTGGAAGCCAGTCTTCTCCTAGCAGCCTTCAGATGAAGATGGAGAGAACTCCCAGCTCCTCCTATACCGTGTCTGCCTGGATGCTGTCCTGCTCCTGCCTATATGACAGTGGACCTGTAAGCCAGCTCCAACCAGCTCCAATTAAATGTTGCCCTTATAATGTTGCCTTGGGCATGGTATCTGTTCACCCCAGTAAACCCTAACTAAGACACTCGCTTCTTGGTTTTCTGCATACACTTTGAGTAGTTATTTAATGGGAGTGTTTCCCTGTGTCTTTATTTGTGTTGCTTTTCTTTTGCTGTGTTAAAGCAATGACCAGAGCCATCTTAGGGAGGAGAGGGTTTGTTTGGCCTACATGTCCCAGGCCTCAGTCTATCACTGAGTAAAGGAGGCAAGATTTGAAGTAAAGGCAACAGAGGAAAGTTGCCATAGCCCCTGAGTTACCTCAGCAGTGGGCTGGACCCTAGTGTATCAGTTATCAATCAAGAAAGCTCCTCACAGATTTTCCTTTGGGCCTGCCCAATGGGGACATTTTGTCAGTTGAGGCTCTCTCTTTGAAAATAACCTTAGCTCGTATCAAGTTGACAAAAAATTAGTATACCATGTCCTGTTCAACCATGCATACTGAAACTCTGTTGGAATAGACAATTACATGATAAAAACAGAAAAACGTGTGAAACCGGTTTTTTAAATGTTTTTGTTTAAAAATCTATGAGATCAATAAAGTTTTAAATTGTTTGATTTTCTGATAGTTTTGTACTGTATATTGTCCCTTAGTATGCCCCTTTACAATGTGTTATAACATGATCTCTGCTTTCTGCTACAGGGCACCTCTACACTCACCTTCATCCAGCTCATTCCGGAATTTTTTACTAGAAGAAAAAAAACCTGTTCCTGGCCGTGGTTCAGGAAATCATGTCAAAAAAGTTTGTTTTAAAGGAACTGAAAACTCTCCAGCCCTAAATGTTGCAAGGTAATAAATTTAAAACACCTACATCAGCTTCTACTTTAAAATACTCTGTGCTGGTTTCTTGTTCTAAAATGATGTTAAACGTGTACTAGCCAGATGCTATAGCATTTTGTACATTTTAGCAGACATTATCAAGTGCGTTTCCTCTTTCTCTCTCTTCATTCTTCCTTTGATAACAGTTTTGGGGATATTTGAGTATAATACATGGTGTGCTGAAGCCACAGTGCAGAGCTTTGGAATACGTCTGCACCCATGACACGGTCCCATCCTCAGAGGACTGAACATAATCACTGCTCCCAGAGCCTCTTCCCCGTACCCCTTTTCCCTACGTTACCCACTGATGTTTGACAACGTAGACCTGGTGTAGTATAGAGTTCCATGTCAGTGGAAGCACGGAGGATGCATACTGTTCTAAAGTCTGACCTTTCCTACTGTATCTGTTTTGGAACTCATCTATGTGGCTGTGTGTCAGCAGTTGACACCACTTAACTCCTTGAAGCTCTCTCTTGGTGTTGATCTACTGCAGCCCAGCTCCATGTACCTGTTATTGAACTTCGGGTGTTTCTGGTTTTAACTTACGTTCATTTCTTTAGTTAGTTCTTGTTTTTTGAGTAAGGATCTCATAACCCAGGCTAGCTTGGAACTTCTCTGGTGTTCTTAATCTTGGGCTCCTCTAGCCTATGTGCTAGATTACAAGTATGTACTGTTGTTGTAAAATTATAAAAAATAAATCAGTCTTTTATCCTGCTAGGTTCACCACTGCAGTGCCCCAAGATAATCTGATAGATACCTTAATCTCAGTCAGCAAAGCCTCTCACCCGCTTTGCTCCATCCCATATTGCTCGGCCGATGGCCTCTCTCTGAGCCTGGCAACAATCTCTCTACCCATCCAGTTCCCAAGGCAGGCTGCCACCATGGCAGAAATATCTATCCCAATTCCATGGTGGCCTTAAACTTAGTATGTGTGTAGGTGAAGATGACTTTGAACTCCTGATCTTCCTGCCTTTACCTCCCAAGTACAGGATTGTAGGCCTGTGCTATTACACCTGACTTTTCTATTGTACTTGCAAATGAACCTTCCTGATTAGTAAACGGCTAGTAATAAGAAGGTTGGTTGGATTCACATGTACACCCTCCCAGAATGTTGGGGGGGGGTGTCAGTTGTGACCACATTAATGTTTTATGGAATGACAAATGCTTTATTTCCATTTTTCCTTCCTATAAATTTTTTTTCTTTTCTTTTTATCGGAGCTGGGGACCGAACCCAGGGCCTTGCACTTGCTAGGCAAGCGCTCTACTACTGAGCTAAATCCCCAACCCCTATAAATTATTTTTTAAGAAGTCCCTGTAGATATAGTAACTCAGGTCTGCCATTCTATTGACTGAAGGCTGGGGGAGGATTGCTGTGAATGCCAGCCTGGGCTTGAGAGTGTGTGTGGGTGGAATAATGATCTCCCACTTCTCTTCCTTGTTTATTCTAACCATGGCCCCACCAGTCTCTCAGCACTGCAGGGTCAGACATCCTCCAGGAGCCATCAGCTCCCACTTGATTTCATCCTGGATTTTGCTCTATTACTAAACTAAAGCAGTCTGCCTAACATTAATGGTGCCGTGAGATGGGACTGCTCATACTAGAAGTGCAAGTGTGGGTGATTTTCTCACTTTACTTTCTATACTTTCTACACTGTCTGCATCATGAACATGTCCTGTTATCAGATAACATACCATAGACTACTTTCATTTATGTTATCAGATAACATACAACAGATTACCTTCATATGTGATCCTGAGCTTCAGACTACTGGTCCTCTTGGTAGGACCAGTTGTTTGCATAATTTACTCATAAACCCCAATTGTAGACACTCCATAAAGGACTCATTCATCCTGCTCGTCATTCCTTCGTAAGCAGTGCTTGCTACTCTGTTTTCTCAGTAACAGACTGGGATTGGGATGTGTTTAATACATACACTAACTTGTAACCATGGCTCTCACCCCTCCCATGTCCTCTGCACCTTTGCTCTGTCATGACAGTGGCCCGTGCCTAGTTGTCTTCTTTGCTTCACTGCATCAAGCTGTTGTATTCTCTTTAAAATACAGGACTTAATGCCTTTAGCATAAAAGCTACAATTCTTAATATGGCCTTCAAGATCTACATAGCCTGGCTTTTGACTTCTTCTCCTTTGTCTTAGGAAATAATCCATGTATTATATTGTCTTTGACTTTTTGTTCAGAATCTTCTTTCTTTCTATCGCCTTACCCTTTTATTCCAACTTCTCAGAGTTTATTCAGTTGTGTATTTTAGAGTCCTCATACTTCCTTTAATAAGTCGGTTCTGGTCACAACATGTTTCTGCCGTGCTTCTGTATCATGCTTCTAGTTGTTGCTAGTGATACTTTTGGGGTTTTTACTTGTTTGTTTTGTTTTTTGGAAACAGGATTTTACTGTTTAGTTCTGGGTGGTCCAGAATTTGCTATGTAAACCTGGCTGGTTTCAAATTCACAGAAATCCACCTGCTTCTGCCTCAGCTTCTGCCTCCCCTTCCCCCAGGGATGGGATTAAAGGTGTGAGGACCACACCTGGCACTCAGTCCTTGTGCTGCATCTGTTTTCATTTCACCTGAAAGAGTGCAGCATCTCTGCAGCAAGAACGGTGTTTCTCTTAGCCAGGCATGGCATACACTTCCTTAAAATGGGCGTATAATGAGTATTTAGTGATTGACTGAAGGAAGAAATAAATCACAACTGTAACTCCTTTTCGGGTAATATTTGCTTTGATTATAGTGAATTGTATTGGATGTCTCTGATGCACAAACTTGAAAATATAAAAATTAAGTTTATTTTTATAGTATTTTATATTTTTAAATTCTAGCAGTATACTTTGGGATTTTAATTTTTCATCAAGTTGCTGTTGGTCATGGCACTAAGAAAATCTTAAGGCTCTGTGGTTTGCTAGTTGGTCACTAGAGTGTGCTGTCACATTGGGACTAAACTGAGAAGTATATGCTGTCCTATGACTTTGGACGACTGAGTTGAAAGATCATGTCTCAGTAGCTTGATGTTTGCAATGGAGACTAATCTTTATATAGATGGCTCTCATTGATAAGGATACGGGAAAGGCATAGATTGTGTTTCATGCTTTATTTAATCACAGAAAACATGTAATTCACAAGTAAATGTGTTTTTAAAAAAGACATACAAAGCCCTGTAAGCAACAAAACATGCACCACATTAATGGAGTGCCTGGAGGAGCACAGCGTTGCATTGGCTTCCGTTGGGCATATGGAAGAATACAATATGCAGGCCCAGCCCGTAAGGGATGTGAAGTTTGCATTAATAAATGGAATATGTATACAGACATTAAATGGCCATGTCCAAGTGACAGGACAGTCGGCGCAGTGCGGAGGAAGTCCTGTGCTGCATGCATAGAAGAACAGGAGCTCCACTGCTGCCACCATGACTGTCCCGAGGAGCTCTAGGGTGCAGTCATGGAATAGCAGAGGGACAGGCCACATCACTATTGATCCTCCTTGTCACTGACTTAGGAATGTGGACTGAGGATTTTAAAAGAAGAAATGGAAAACTAGGAGAAAGGGAAGCAAGCCTAAACGGGAAGTAGTGGGCGAAAAGCAGGATGCTGGTGGTCATTGGGGTTAGAGTGTAAGGGTCAGGACTCAGCTGAGGAAGAGCTACACACCATGTGCTTTTGTCTCAATTGGCGAAAATGTGACTGAAAAAATGATTACTATTAATTTTTTGCCCCAGGGCAATGGCAACAAAGAAAGGCAGTATCATCAGGGGATGCTAAATGCAGAAGGGAAGGACTTGTGCTCGTTCTTGTGCTCCTTTAGCCTGTTTCTTCATTTCCTTTCACCTAAATAGCTCTGTAGCTCTGGACTGGGAAACAGGAGCTGTGTTTCTCGTCACCATGAAAAACTGTTTCTGGAAAAAATTACTCTTAGGGTTATATTAATTCTAATCTTATGTAAATTTTTAGAATAAAGCTAGTATAAAACCTTACAAATTAAAAGATATTGTCTAGGCAAAAGTAGCTTCGTTCTTTTAACATCTGCATTTGACAGTACTTTTCAATTTAAACAAAATTCTTTAAAATATTTTCTATAATGTTTTGGTATATTTTTCTTTTTTGGAAGATTGTTTGTATACAAGCTGTGTATTAGAATGTCTGGTTTTGTTTTTAGAATCTGAAGCTTAATAAGTTTATATTATTTGAAAGTTTAGAACTCTTAAAAATTTCTAGTTATTTTATTTAGTGGCTGTCCTATACTTTATGATGAAAATTTGATGACTTCCAGTTGTTTGGATAAAGAAAAGAAATGATTTATATAATTATCCATTCAAAATTATTAGTGGAAAGAGTTGTGGGATTATAATCTCATAAAACAGATTTTTGTGTTTTTTTGCCATTTAGAGAGTTTTTGGAGACAAGCTCTCCATTGTGTTAAATCTCCAACCCCAGAGTGATGTTTCATTGTAACATGGAAGCCGGTCTTCAGTGTCAGCATCCATGAAGTAGGGTCATACGAACCTACTGAGGCTGGTTTCTAATTCCATGTAGCACAGGCCTTCCGAAAACAGAATAGTCTTTTTTAAAAGCTTTAGTTGGCATTGATTCAGTAGACCCTGGGTTTGAGACCTCCTCAGACTGTCAGTTTAGTTTTGTTAGTCTGTAACATACCATTTTTCAATCCTTTATTAGCTACTAGTAATTGTGGAAAATAACAGGTTTCTTTATGATGTTTCTGTATATAGCTATGGTGTACTTTGATTACACCTACGCTTTATTCCTCTTTAATAATCAGTAACTACTGTCTTACTGGACACATCTAACAGCCAAGTGGTCGTCAGTTCTACAGGATTTGTGCGTTGTTGAAAGTACTGATCAGTTGGTTTCAGTTGGTTCCCAGAACTACCTGATAATTTTCAGCATCTGAAGTGTGATATTTGATGAGCTGTCCCCAATAGACTTGGCATTTGAATACTTGGTCCCCTCGTGGTGATACTGTTTGGGGAGGCTTTTGAAGTTTGTCTTTGCTGGAGGAAGTGTGTCACTGGAGGCAAACTTTGAGAGAGATGTTGGCCATTTCCAGTGCACTTTTTCAGCTTTCTGTTTGTGATAGAAGATGTCGTGAGCTCTTAGCTTGCTGTTGCAGCCACTGAGCATGCTGCCCCCACTCTGCCTTCGTGGAATCTTAACCTTTAAGACAAAGGTGTAACATAAATGAAAATACTCTGTATTCTGGTAGGATTAACTTGGATTAACTTTGGACGAGACCAAACATAACTTCCCTTGGTTAAGTCCTTTGAGAAGGTCTTACAAACCAGGGCTAGATACCAGAGGCTTGCTATGGTGTTAAAACACATTAAAAGGACAGACTTACTATGTATGTTACTTTTATATTTCTGTGACAAAATGCCACAACCATGACAGTTTACAGAAGGAAGGTTTTATTTGGACTTCTGGTTCTAGATCAGCAACTCTTAATGGATCCTATATTCTAGTCTATTCTGTCTGTCATCTGGATCATATTACAGTATGTTAGTTGCCCACAAAATGTGAGTGGTTATCACACAGGCCTTTGTACTTCTCATATATGCCTATTACCATACATAATGATACATGAACATCATTAGAAAAGGACTGCTTCTTATGCTTTCCCTGTGTCGTTCACATCTCTGTAGATTTCTCTGTTTGGTTGTACTTCTTAGGCTAGGCCAGGCCTGACTGCACACAGTAATCTGTCTCCTGAGTCAGGAGCTCACAGTTCTGCTGTATCTATTAGTAAGAAGTTTTACTTATATTGCTGAATCCTTAATCCTGATGTTTGGAATTTGTTTTACAGATGTTCACCTCATGGAACTCCAGGACTAGAAAGCAATCATGTCTCTGATTTTCCACTTGTAGACAGTCCCAAGTAAGCTTAATTGATTACCCGTGGGCCTCATCCTGAGCTGGTGCTTCACATAGACACAAATGTATATTAAGAAGTGGATGATTGTGTAGTTGAAATTACTCGAATGTATTTTTTGAATATTCTCTTTCCTAAATTAAGAGTTAATTATATCATCTGTTACACTTCACTTTAACTTTTTGGAATTTTCTAAAATTGTACCTGCAATACTTCCTAAGTGAAATGATAATTCTCCTTTCGGTGTTCTCACCTCACCATTTCCTCATTTCTGCAGCGCTTCCTTGGTGCATTATGAGGTAGTCCCTGGGCAGGGGAGCAGCATTGCGAAGTAATATTTCATAGGAAATTTTACATGCAAAACCTGTCAGACGTGAGTAAAAGTCGTCATTGTTACCCTTACAGTCCCTGGCTGTCTTCCTCACTGGCGGCATCTCCCGCAGTTGCTCCTGTCACGTTTGCATCCATCGTAGAAGAAGAGCGGCAACAGGAAGCTGCCCTCATCAGAAGCCGAGAGAAACCCTTGGCTCTCATTCAGGTAAATGACATACTTAGAGTGAGGCCTGAGCTACATTTCAACCCTCGGTCATTAGGAGTTTCTGTCATTTGGTTTTCTGAGGCAGTGTCTAATGCTGCAGGCCAGGCTGGCCTCTAACTCATGGCACTCTTCCTGCCTCTGCCTTCCAGATGTTTTATTGTCCCATGTAACTTTGTTACCCTGCCTGAGCTCTGGGAATGGATTGTGCTACCAGACCCCACCCAGAGAATGCTGGATCCAAGGATGAAAACAAATTCAGCTTGCCTTGTGGCCCAGTTGCTGGGCACTGCTTCCGTCCCGCCTGTAGGAGTGGCCTTATCAGTACTCTTAGCTCCACAGCTCCCACCTGCCCTCAGCCTTAGGTGCTTAGTTCTGCTCCCAGCTGAGCACCTTCCGTCTCCCGCCTGTAGGGGCGGCTGTAGGCCACCGCTGTGCCCATGATCCCACATGATTGGTCACCTTTTCTCCCTCAGAAGCATGGTGAACTCTGTCTCTTCTCTCCTTGGATCTGTCAGTTTGCCTTCAGGGACCCAGAAGTCCCACCTATTCCTTCTACCCAGCAAATGGCACATGGCTTCTTTACTGACAGATCAAGAACCAATTGGGGAACAGGATCTTAGCATCAGCACTGCCCCTACATATTATTGGTGTGATTACCACACCCAGCTCATTCATAGGTCTGTAGAAAACTGTTTTTATTTAATTTAATTGATTGACTTTGAGCAACTGATTAGGTCTGCTAGAGTAAAATTCAAATGCATGTAAAACTAGACTGAACCATCCATTAACTTAAGTAATTAATTGACACTCAGGATAATTAATTTGAACTAGCAAATTGTGATCAGGTTTCTATTTTCAGTATTGGCAATGCTATGTCCTCTTTGATGTTTGAAAAATAGCCAGTCAAACAGTTTGATGATGTTTCCTGCTCTTCTCAGCTTCTACTTCAGCTCCTAGATTGTAGACAACAGAGACCTTCTTTGTCTTAACTTATGGAAAGGTGAGCTTATTTGAGAGGTGGAAGATTTCACAGACATCTGAAAGATTGCAGACGCAGAAAAGACCAGCCTTCTAACACTGGAGAGGGCAAACTCAAGATGTAGAGGCTAGAGCAGTGGCAGGAAACACCTACCTCATGGATAAAACTGCCAGCAGGAATGGACCCAGCACTTCATGCAGTTTCTCTTCCCTGAAGCGTAAGACTCAAATCAAGGGCTGGCAGATGCCTCAGCAACTTAGAGCATGTATTTCCCTTCCACAGGACCTGAGTTTAGTTTTTAACACTAATATTAGTTGCCTCACAACCACCTCTATCTTGATTACTAGGAATTTGGAAATTTTCTTCTGGCCTCCAAGGACATTGGACACATGTGATGCACAGCCATGTACTCACACACACACATGCACATAAAAATTTTAGGAAGAGATTCAAATGTGTAAATGGGTCAGGAAAAGTGTTAGGCTAAGTGAGAACAGGTATCTGATTATTCTAGCTCAGGCTTGAGGTTTCTAACAAGGCCAAGGGTTTCTGATTCATGTCTGCAGTTTTGTGTGTGTCTGTGTGACATTTCAGTCGCTCCAGAAGAAGCCAGAAGACCTCTACTGTATCCTGTAATCTGTTCCACTTTAAAATGAGGCAAATCTTTTCTTCTTTTCTCCCAGGTTGAGGAACATGCAATACAGGATTTGCTGGTTTTCTATGAGGCATTTGGCAACCCCGATGAGTTTGTCATCGTTGAAAGGACACCACAGGGACCAGTGGCAGTGCCTATGTGGAACAAGCATGGGTGCTAGCTCACTGGAGAGGACACTGCTCCTAGTTGTGGTTACCCTGCCTACATGAAGAAAATGCATGTGCAAGCGTTCTTAAGATTTGTTAGCTCAGTGTTCCCGTCAGAGCAAGAGTGGATATGATTTCTTCCCGTAGTTTATAATGTTTGTATGACTAATGAGACATTTATCAGAATTGTGATTTTAGTGACTGTCATGTGTAAATGTGTCAGGAAAAATGTTAGGCTAAGGTTGCTTGGATTGTTTCTTCTAAATTACCTAAGGAAAATAGGGGTGAAATTAAAGCTTAGGAATAGTTCACTAAAAGTAATTTTTCACTTGAGAATATGGGTGATTTAGAAGAACTTGCCACACGTGTTTTTAAAGAAGACATTGATGAGCTTAAGGCGGAGCCTCAATCATTACTGCTGATTCACTGATGGCCAGAATGTTCCGTTTGCCTGAGTAGATGTCTCTCTTGCTGCTTTTTCACTGGACTGCTCTTAGGCCTCTCTACAGTTGCTGGACGTCTATGATCATAGCTTCTGTGGGAGATTTGGATTCATAGATTCTTTTTTTTTTTTGGTTGGGTGGGAAGGTAGTAAGAGAGGACAGACCTACTTGTGAAAGATTCAGTGTCTTAAGGTGTTAAGTTTCTCTAAAATAAGCATAAGATTGCTGAATAGTTTACCAGAGTGGTTGTTTATAATTACTTTTTAGTCTGTATAATCAGAATTTCTGTGAGCCTGGATTATATGTATACATGGAAATTTTGGTTATTTTCTTTATAGTATACTGTTTGGTTTTGAATGTTTAAAATTAAAAGAAAAACCATTTTAAAATGTGTGCTTCGGTGTGTAGACCATGAGAAAGCTAATGCTGAAGGCCTGGGAAGAATCCCGACCAGAGATAGGTCGACAGTTCCCGCCTGACTTCAACTAAGGGGAAATTGGTTGGAAGTAACTAACTCGGTGTTTTAGCTCAGTTCCACCCACAAGCAGCAGCCATGTGAGCAGACGTGCAATAAAAGTAATGTTGATCCACTTCACTTCTCATGTGTGTGTTTGACTCCATGTGTAGATTGACACTAGTGCTATCCACAATTTCCAGCTATCTGCAATTATTTCCCCTCAGAGCCACACTCATGATCAGTTGTGTATGTGTGTGTGCATATTATATATATATATATATATATATATATATATATATATATATATATATATTGTTTTAACTTGGCTAAAAATCCCATTTATAGGATATAAAATTTTATTTTATATATATGAGTAATTTAAGAAAAATGAATTTTATGATGCCTATGTGATGTCAGTAAAGAAGCTTTCCAAAGTCCTTGGCTTGTCGGGGTTGATACTCTGAAGACATTGTAAAGGGTGTTTTTCTTCTGATCCTCCATTCTGTCTGGGAAGAACCCTCAGGAATCCTGTGGCAGTGAAGGGCCTGAGGGTGTGCTGGGGCTGACAGAGAATGGGGCTTTTGTTCTTCCTTTATAAACCATGACCAGATCGCTTCTCCTGTATGGTCTCTTTTATGTAGTGAGTTACTGTGTGAAATTTCACATGGGAAAAACCTTCTGTGAGAAAAGTGAAAGATAAGCCTTGCTGTGAACTTTGGTTTTTCATGAATGAGTCCATGAAGGTGACAGCTGATATATCACCCTGAAAACCCCGGAGGATGATGGGAGTTTTTTTTCCTAACAGTATATTCCTGAAGTCACCCATCCATCTCTATCTGCATAGCTTCAAGCAAATCAATAGAACTGAAGAAAATCTGTGAGTCGCCAATTTGATCGTTTGGATAGGTCCTTCAAGCCTCACCTAGACAAGCCCAGAACTTGAGTCTAGAAAGGTGATGCCGTGTGACGGAGAACCAGCAGGAGAATGTATTAAGATATAAAAGCAAGAAAACTGCCAGTCAAGCCAAGTCAATTTGTTGACTAATTAAGTCTCTAAATTCTAAAAACATGCCTTTTTTGGAAAATCCTGCTTTCTGTGAACAACAACTTGGTCTGACGGCCAGCCGTGGGTGGGCAGCTTGTCTGTAGCTCTTCTGAAGGACATGGTGATATATATTGGCTTACCTTTCTTTACTTTATATACGGAAGGAAGTGAAACCCAGAAAGTGCCCAATAAGAATGGCGTCTTCTCCCTTTGTAGTATGGTTCCCCTTTAACTACAGCAGGCTGTGTCTTTGAAACTGCCATTTATCTATAACAGTTCACCAAGAAAAAATATAAACAACAACTTTTGCACATAGGAATATAAAGCTTGTTGTCCAAAGACTTCAGCTTTGTTAATACAGAGATGTCTTCAGGAAAAAGGAGAGCCCTCTCCTAAGGAGAAATGGAAGCAGTGAGCTGTCTGTACACGCTGAGGTAACCTCAAACTGTGACAGATACCAAAGCCCCTGTCTTGGTTCTACATGTGTTATCCACCTGTACACTTTCTGAGCTGTTTCTCTGGTTCTTGGGCAGCCATTGGCTTGTGTTGAAGCGAGACACTCCTATTCCCATTCTTTCTTGAACTGTAGTCCTCCACCCTCCACCCGAATCACTCTGGCCGAAGCTGTGGTTTGTGCCTAGCCTCTTCCTCATTGTTTATGTAACCCACACACTTGGTGGTCCTCCAACGTCTATCACGACGTCTCATCCATACCGTCTCATCCACACTGTCTACTTAATCTTCCCTATGTTTTTCCTATTGCTCCTACTGTGTTTTCTGTGTCCTTTAAAACAAATTCAAACATTTGGTCTCAGGATCCATTTACTATCTTTGTTACATTTACTTATTTGTAAATGTGTTTCGTCAGCATCTGTCTGTACACTGCGTTGCCCACAAAGGCCAGGAGAGGGCATCAGAGTGCTGGAATTGGAGTTACAGATATTTCTGAGCAGCCATTTGGGGGCTGGGACTCAAAGACAAGACACATAGCTGCTGTTTTCCTTGTTCTGTGGTGGATTTTTCAGGTAAAGTCTAAGGATATTTTTTCCCTGATGTTCTGAACTGGAATTCCTACTGCATGCTAAACAGTTCCTGCAAAGCACCTAATTGCAAAAAGACATCTTCAGTCCTTTGTCTTCTCAGTAGCCAACAGCCCCAGAAGATGCAACCCTTTTCTGGCACTAGACTTTTTGTTTGTTAGCTCCTCGTGTCTAGCAGGAACGTTCTTGAACTGTTAATAGGATAGCTCCATTTTAATACTTTCTATACGTGTGTAGTTTAGTGCAGTAGGTTTCTTAAGACTGTGGGAAAGACTGTCTTTCCTCCCAGTTTCCCTCTTCTACTCTGTCTTCTCATCCCCCACTCCAATTTATTCCTTCCTCCTTTGTAATTTCTCCTCTGACCTCTTATTCCAGTGTATCCTATCTCCCCTCCCCCAAAAGCCCCTGTCTACTACTTCTTAGTAATTCCCTGACCTCTGTGGGTATTCTGTTCCAAATGAAACAAATATATCTAAAGATTCAAAACTAAGTTCCACAAATGAGAGAAAAATATGTGATGATTATCGTTCTGGATATGGGTTGCCTCGTTCAGAATGATTATTTCTGGGTCCACCTATTTATGAATTTCATAATTATTTTTTTAATAGCTGTAAAACGTTCTGCTGCATAGATATACCATGTTTCATTACGCGTCCGTATGTCGATGGACGTTGGGTAGGGTTTTCTGACCATTTAGGAAGCTTCTAGATTTCTGCTGTCTAACTTTGTGTTCTCACCTGCAGAGGCTGGTTCTGTAAGAACAGCTTCTGAGGATTCAGTGCACAGGGCACCTGGACCTGTGACTGATTTGTGAGCCCCTCACATGTTGACTCCACCCAGATTTAGAAGATCCATCAATTCACTCATGAGAATATCCTGTAAGGACCCCAAGAGAGGAATGCCAACATTTTCAGTTTCTTAATAAAATCCACTTGACTGGCCAGTCGCTTTTAAGGCAATGGTTTTCAACCTTCCTGATGCTGAGAACTTTTAACACAGTTCCTCATGTTGTGGTGACCCCCAGCCATGAAATTATTTCCATTGCTACTTCAGAACTCATTTGCTACTGTTATGAGTCATAAGGTAACTTTGTGTTTTCTGATGGCCTTTGGCCCTTGTGAAAGGGTTGTTCAATCCCCACTCCAGGGGGTGAGACCACAGGTTGAGAGCAGTACCCCTGCTCATCTCTCAAGGTAGATCTGGAACTTTAGCTTGGTGGTCTCTTAACTCACAAGAAAGGACAGCCTAGGGGCACGGACCTGTAATTTGAAAAGGACTACTCAGAAAAGCAAACAACAGCAGCAAAAACAAAAACAAAGTAAAAGAAAAAGAATCGGGAGAAAGTGCAAGTATAATACAAACAAAATGAGAAAAAATATGATATACAAAAGCACCTTCATAAAACCACGTTTGTCTGATACTACTAAGTGCTTTAGCTCAGCCCTTTGGGTTCCTGTTCATTTTTAGCCATGGACTCTGTCCAGGTTGTATACTGTGTAGATTGACAAATCTGGAATTCTGCCTCCCGTGTGCTGGGATTACAGGCATTCACCAGTATGTCTGGCTCCTTTGAATGCACTTTGTTAGAAATAACAGCTGTTCTAAAAATATCTCAGGATGGTCTTAGTTAATAACTCAATTGAGCTTTTGTTAATTTTACATTTTAGACAAAAATCTGTCTCTAAGGTATGTCTCCCTGTCCTTGAACAAGTCCTGTATGGATTCTGAAAATAAGTTTAAAACAAATTACTAGTCACACTTACCAGAAAGAAACATTCAGCTTACAATTCTAATATTCTCATTTTCAGATTGGCAAAATGGAAATATCACTAACTTGGAAAGAAAGAGAACCATTGGCGACACACTTGGGGTTTCTCAGTCCTTTGTGCTGTTGCTGTAAAGTGGTCATGCCCTTGATTCATTGGCCAATCATAGTGGAAATGGGGAACTTTTAGGGAAAGAATGGCTTAGAGTGAGGTTGGGGATTTAGCTCAGTGGTAGAGCTCTTTGCCTAGCAAACACAAGGCCCTGGGTTCGGTCCTCAGCTCCGGAAAAAAAAAAAAAAAAAAAAAAAAAAGAATGGCTTAGAGTGTGGTTCCAGTGAGATGTCTACTCTTAGAGCTACTCTTCATTATTGCTGTCACTGACAAGTCTTTATTTAGATCCCACAGAGTGTAGGCTTCAAGGACAGGGAGGAGGCTGGGGGTCTGATGCTCTGTGGGACTTAGGAGAAAGTAACAGAGCATCCCATCAGGCTGTGCCGGAAACACTGGAGTTAAAGGAGGCCACTAGGACTTAGAGGATAGGTTGGATCTTTCACTTTTCAGGTTAGGAAGCCCTACAAAGTGAAAGTCAGGATTATTAAGATTTTTTTTTGTTCCCTTTGATTTTATTTGCTCTCAGATTCTGTGATCTTCAGAGTTCAAAAGCAACTATATACTTTATGCAATACATATAACACATGTAAATAATTACATATAAATGCATATATGTAACTGGATTGCATGCATAATTTGACAAAGTTTGATTAGGGTTTCTTTCACTAGTAACATGCTCTTGTGCCACGTAGTAAACTATTACTGAATTCTCATAAATTCTACTGTAATGCCCTTCAATTCAGAAATAGTTTACAAAAATAGCAAGCATTTTAAAGCAGCAGTTTTTGTGTAGTGAATGTAGGGCTCCTTTAAATGGACTGCTGATTATGACAGAGTACTGATTTTATTTAAAAAGCCCCATGGTGAAGTTAATTTGGGCATTGTTATGTTGGACAAAGATCTCTGTTTTCAGGGCTGCTAGGAACCTGTAAAATGCCACTGTAATTTCTCCCTTTTATTTGCATATTTCTTGGGGGAGCCCTCTGGGAGATTATTCTGGATCACTCTGACATTAAAGTTTGATATGGAAGCTATGGAACTAGTCAAACTAGTAATATTTAGGCTTAGATTTTTTTAAACCTACTTTTAATAAGGTTTTCAAATGTTTCACATACACACACACACACACACACACACACACACACACACACACACACGCACACCCTTTCTGGCCCACTGTCAGAAAGTAGGAGGGGAGAGGGGTAAGGAGATGTGGGCCTGTTTAGATGTAGTTCTTTGGAGGCAATTTCAATTTCCGTTGTCAGGATACCAGCAGTCCAGTATAATAGTGTCAGGATACCAAACAAATCAGCAGCAGTGGCACGATCCAGCAGAAACAGCCAGGCTTCCTCCACATCACAGGAACAAGTCAGTGAGAGCAACCATGAAACAAAATCAAAGATCAGCCAAGACTAGAGACCAAGGAAGCCATTGCAAAGCTAGCAATGCAAGCGTGCAGTCACTGGCCATTGAGTCCTATTTATACTCTTCAAACATCATGTGTCTGTCCAATGGTCTTTCCTCAGCAAAATACCATGTGAGTCTGCATCACATGATGCTACCAGAAACTTCCACTTGAGTAATACTTCTGCCTCTTAAAGGTCTAGGTTTTGTGTGACCAGCAGGTATATTTTGAGTATTTTTCCTAAAGAAGGACACGTTTATACTCACGCACACCTTGTACACAGATGTTCTTTATCTGTTGTAATAGAAAAATACCAGAGGTTACCTAGATCCCCCTCAGCCTAAATCCTTTGTGTTGTAGGTGATCATTTTTCAGTCTTTGCTACTATTTTTTTTTTCACAGCCAGAGGACGAGTATCACTTCTGAGATGGAGAAATAGTCCTTGTATTACTATACACTGCATACTTTGAGGTATAGTAATAGTTCCTACTTGAGCAGAGTATGAAATACTGCTGATTTATATAAAGAACATGGTAGTTGGTGAAACAGATCGGAAATGCAGCTACTGCAGTTCTTCAGCAGAGCAAGTCTGGAAGAACAGCAGTTAGAGCCCCAGAGCACAGCTGCTGTGTAAAACAGTCTGGTCTCTTTTGTATTAAAATACAAATTTGCCTTGGTTCGTGATTATCCTTTAGTTTTCATAGAAGTACTGCTGAGATCACATGTGTTTCATGTCTCGCTGTCTCCCAGTGGTTTCATAAAGCATGCTTCCAGTTCCCTTATCAAGCACTTGGAAATGCATCCTTAGTTTCTTCTAACGGGAGAAACTGGCCATCAAAGAGTTACCTAAAAACCAAAGGAAAGAAAACAATCACCAGAAAATGTGTGGCAATGAAAAGCTTCATTTTAAAGCTTCATTTTAAGTATGAACAACAGGTCCTAAACACACACACACACACACACACACACACACACACACACACACACACACACAGAGAGAGAGAGAGAGAGAGAAACATTACCACCACCACCACCACCAACAACAACAACAACAAAGACAAGACAAAAAACAATTCTATAAAAACAACCTGGTTTCAAAACAGGGGAATCAACTGCTATCTCATATGAGGGAGTAGATGTGGCAGATAAGCTCATGAAAACATGTTCATTAGCTAGTAGAAAAATAACAAGTAAAACCACAATGGCCTACCATTGCATACCTACTGCCATGGCTAAGTAAACCAAGAAATACTGAATAATGAAGACAGGAGGTTGCAATGGCAGAAGGCAGGTAAGGATGAGGAGATGAGTGGGTTTGGGATGCATGATGTGAAACTCACAAAGAAAACACAACACACTAGTGAAAACATCAAGCGTTGCTGTATACCTGGAAATGCTGGTTTCTTAGTTGCTGGTGGGAATGAAAACCAATACAGCCATTCTGGAGAACTGCCCCTGGAAGTTGCACCTGAGTATTTTTTCTAGAGGAAAAAAAAAAGTTTATACAGAACACAAAACTTGTACATGTTCTTAGATTAGCTGTGATAGGAAAATACTGGGAGCTGCCTAGCTCTCCCTCAACCTACATCCCTTGCATTGTGGGTGGGTTGTTTTCACCCTTCTTACTGTTTACTTATGTAGCCAGAGGAGGAGGAGAATGGGCACGGTCCCTGCTACAGTTTGCTACAGCTGCTCGGCAAACTTTGATTCATAGGCCATAAAAAGAGATGAGCTGTTGGGGCATGACTCCAACCTGGATAGACCATAAGTGCTGTAGGGCTGCTGAAAAGGAAAGCCAAAATATACAATAAAAATATTGTGCATGTGTATACATATATGTATATAAAAATACATTATTATCAAAATAAAGTTGTGGAGGATAACAGATTAGTAGTTGCCAGGGGATAGGTGTCAGTTACAGCAGGGTCAAAATACAAAGTAACCACCGAAAAGAGGTGAAATGGTTGTCTGTCTCTCCTGCGTAGGTGGTTACCTGGAGACATTACATAAAAGTGCTCTAAAATGAACATAGGCTTAAGGATGGAGACAGTAAAGCAAGTAATAGACTGATAGCACTTTCCTGCATATATAGGATTTCTGCATTCCTATATCTGTGATATGCTGTAGTTCTACTTAGGATGTTACTGGTGGGGGGAAGTTAGTTGGCAGTTGTCTGGAACTGTAGTATTTTTGCATCTTTCTATGAGACTATAATTACTTCAAAGTTAAAAGCCTGAGGGCTATGTAGTCCCTCAGGCTTTGAGGACACAGTAGTACAGAGACGAAGAACTTGGAATCCTAGAGGCAGTGAGTGCTATGTCCATTTATTTTCTTGACAGCACCAGGGACAGGAATCCGTTCTCGATATTGGTTGGTAAGAACCATCAAGGCCCCATCTCCACTAATGCCTGTCTTTGTAGGCAGAGAACTTACTACACCAGGGAACTAATGGAAGACATCAAAGGGCGACCTAAGCAGAGCTCCAGTGTTGAAGACGAGACCACTCTGAAGGATAAATGAGTGAACTTGGGGTTAAGCAGTGTCTTCAGCTTCTATTGTGGGTGTCAAAGCCATGACCAAAAGCAATTTGGGAAGGAGAGGGTTTATTTCCTCTTACACTTTTACTGAGGTAAGTTAAGGCAGGAACTGAAGGTAGGAACCTAGAGGCAGGAACTGAAGCAGAAGCCACGCGGAGTGCAGCTTACTGGCTTACTTCTCAGGCTTCTGGTCAGCCACCTTTCCTAGAACTCCCGGGGTCACTTACTCAGGCATGGCACCACTCACAGTGGCTGGGCTCTCTCAGACCATTAATCTCAAACATACGCTAGACTTTTGCCTACAGGCCAATCTCAGGAAGACCTTTTCTTAGCTGTGGTTCCCTCTTCCCAGGTAACTAGTTTCTGTCAAGTTGCTGTGGTATCTCTTCCACATGCTTTCAGTTAATATGTAACTGCAAAGTTCTGTTCTTCGTTGTATAGCAAAACTACTGATTTACTAAGAAATATAAAAGTATATTTATGTGGAATCAAACCACATCTGGTGAGCAAAGTCTCTCTCTCTCTCTCTCTCTCTCTCTCTCTCTCTCTCTCTCTCTCTCTAATTTGAATGTTCTTTATGGTCACTATGCATGCTTTTTCTTGTAAGAAGAAAGAGTTTTTGAAACAATTCCCAAGTAACCCTCCACCCGACATATTTAAATACGGGGGCTTAAATTCTTTCTGACCATGTATCTCTTTCATTCCTTTCTTAGACACTGAAAGCAGGGGGAATTTTTTTTCTTCATCCCTTTCTGTGTCCCAAGATTCAGGAGACTATTGGCAGAGTAAGTGTGTCTGGTGTGTCTAGTGAACCTTTACTCCCCGTTAAGTGTGAGCATGGGAACCAATGTCGATTGCTGTATTGAGAGTCCCTTCTTTTCTACCTTGGACTCACATAGAAAACAGCTCTGTGGCCCTGCAGTTACCCACACATAGCGGGTACTCAGACATCTATTCTGACTTCAGTATTAGAATAGCTAGTTACCCAGTCCCTCTTCCTTGCATGACACCAATATCAAGAAGTATTTCCACAGAAAGAAGTATGTCCAAGTTCTTCTGTCTTTACCCTGTGACTAGGAGGGAGGGAAAGGAGAGAATTCAGGAGCAGGACCTAGAGGGAGTATTTGTGCTCTGTCACAGTGACAAGAGCCGCTGAGTAGTCAGGACAGTTAGTTCTGTTCTGCACACCTGTCCGGAAGCAATCCCATACTTCACCAGCTGCCTCTTTCCCCCACGGTGGGACCACGTCTGTAAAGTCTACCTCAGAGGGAGGGAACGTGTACTCCCATTGCTCCTTACAGAAAGCACCCACTGGGGTGGCGTGTAAATAGATGCAGGTTGTGCAAATGCTGTGGGATATTTAACTTTCTTCCTGGAGCTAAGACTCTAACAGTCATCTTCCTCGCCATATTCATTAGCTTCTGCATAAACAGTTGAACCATGTTACATTGATGTGGGACACTGCCGTAGTTCACGCTCTTCATTAAACTGGACATATGAATAAAAAAAAAAAAAGCCAAACAGTGTGAACAGATTTAAGAAGAAATTCACTTGCTGGTGAACATAGGAGTCTTAAATTTGGCATTTATTTCATGAACATTTCTGTTAGAATATAATTCTGTGATCCTAGATATCACAATGGCTGTATCTATTTTAACAATGACACTAATGACGATAAAGGCCAGGATTGTAATTAGTATGAATGTCAGAGGAAGATTCTGATGACTCACATAGTGAATCAGGGCTGCTTTAGTCCATTTCTGTTCCCATAATAGAATCCCCAAGAGTGGACATAAGGAACAGAAGCTTTGCAACCTCGTGTTCCTAGAAACAGAGAAGCCCAGGATCCCGGGAATGTCCTCTGGTGAGGGTTTCCTGCTGGATCTTAAAATGATGGAGGGTATCACAAAGTAAGACAGAGCGGGTGGGCCAGAAAAGGACTCACTCGTCTAAGAAAGCCAGTCCAGCAGCAAGCCATTCATCTCTGTCTTGAAGACAGAGCCCACGGGTTCCGGGCATCTCCCACAGCACCCCACCCCCACTCCTGCCAGTGTCACTGCCCAAGGAAGCAAGTTTAATTTCTAACTAGTGATCCAGTACTGCAAGTTTCTGTCATATAAGCTGAAATTCCCACACTGATAGAAAAGATAATCGTTGTTTGTTTGTTTTTAACTTTGAAGAGAATGTATTTAAGAGTGGTGCCTAGTTTTCTGCTTGGCAGTGATAGGTGCATTTTATGACCTGCCTTCAAATCATCTAAAACAGCTCCGTGACTGAGTATGGATGGTCAGGCCTTGCTAACCACAGCGTGTTTTAACTAAAGAGAGCACATGAATTCTGTTTGCACTCTGGAAATCAACAAGAAATCCCAAATCAAGCCGATCTGAACACTGAGTAAAGGGTTTAAAGGTCTGGGGAAATTTGCTCATTGGTTAAGAGTGCTTGCTGCTTTTGAAGAAGCCTGAAATTTGATTTCCTGCACCCACATGAGGTGGCTCACAACTGGTACCTGCAGCCCCAGGAGATTTGTTACCCTCTTTTGGCTTCCAAAGACATCCACACACAAGCAGACCATATACATCTAGGTAAGAATAAAGACATCTTTTAAAAAATGTCTAACAATCAGACGGGTGATGAACTGCTTTGCGAACAAGTCTTCATTGAGGTAACCTTTCCTTGACTAAACCCAGCCAGCAGATTGCTCACAATCAGCAGTTCAGTTCTCCGGATGGAAAAGTGTGAGACCCTTTGGTTTGGTAATCTAACGCCATCTTCATTATTGTCATAGAGGTGATTGCATTCTCCAGAAGATTATGTGCAGTTGATCTTGTGCCCCAAATGCCTTTCATTGCAAGCTAATGCAATACACAATACCAAACAGTAGTTTGCCTTCACCAGAACGTACACACACCAGGTTTCAACAAATGCTTGACTTCTTAGGAAAGTGCCTTTAGATGGAAAGGCTTACATCAAAAAGGGTCTGAGGAAGTGATGTGTTTCAGCTTAACATGGAGGAAAACATGGTAGAATCCTGGGAGCACTGATGTTCTTTGTTTTGGTAGTGAGGACTGGGTGTGTGTTTTGCGGTGTTATTTATGCCATAGCATTGATGCTGTGGTTCCTGCCAAGGCTGGACCCCCAGTGTATGGAATTCTTGGGGGGGTGGTAATGGGGGGGTGGATATTCTGTGGGAATATCCTGTGTGAGAATATTTTTTCTTAAAAGAAATATCTTCTTTTTTTCTCTCTTTCTCTTTTTCCTTCCCCCGTCCCCCAGTAGGAGTTATAAAAATAGGTGATTCCATTCAGTAGGGGAATACATACTATTTCCAAGACTGAGACATCCTGCGAGAAACAGATTTCATGAAAGAGTTTGTAGAAGATTTAGCAGTTTGACAAAGACCGCTCAAACTGAAGAGCCCATGTGGTCTGGGTCATGATTAGAAGCTCCTCTGCTTTGAACATAAGAGAACCAAAGATTTCTCAGTTCTTCTGAGGTACCACTGATGGGGACTCCTGGGGACCTGAGCACCGATTGTCTTAAAGGAGGGCTGTGGGAACTTGAGCTTGGTCATCTGTGATTTTCGAGTTCCATTGTAAAGCAGGAGGGGGGTCACTCAGACCTGAAGAGGGAGTGCTAACCTCCCTTGCACTTGTAGACTCTTGTGAGCACAGAGTCCTAGACATCCTTCCTGGCATGCTAGAAATAGCATCCAATTCTCTGGCTATTTCTAGACGAAGTGAAAAACGGTGGTAAGCAGAAGGATTGTCACCATGCAAACCCAGGACATATGGGAGAAGTTAAAGATGTGGTTTGCCTGTGGGTTATAATGAGTGTGGGCAAGATGCTCATTTACCAATTGTAAAGAGTGCGAATGTTTGGGCTTCTAACTGGAACTCTTCCTGGGACTTGCTTTAACTTGCTTTCTAGTTTCTTAAAATAGCTTCGGAACCTATAGTTGAGATATGGACAGTAAGAGTCACAGCACTGACTTTCCTTCAAGCAAACTGCATCAAGAAATAAAGTTGACTCACACGCAAGCTTTAAACAGGACAGACTCACAGCCTGTCAATTCATTCCCATTGGATTTGGACTTGCATGCATGTGTGGGGTGGGTCGTCAATGTTTTCTGTTAGTTTTCGTTAGGAAAGGGCTATCACCTGATTTATACTCTTACATGGTGAACCTCTACCTAGAAAGGCAACTCTAGCCTCCCCGGAAGCCATTTAAGCTGTTATTCTTTGGAGACATTTGTCATACCACATTTTTCGGTCCCTCTTTCCTTAAAGAACAACTGTGGGAGCCAGTATCTCGGGGACTTGTCATGAGTCAGTGAGCTGTCACCTCTAGTGTGAGCTATTTGGAAGTGTCAGTGAGCTGCCACCCTCGCCATCCCAGATAGCACGTCTTTATCACTTGCATCATGAGTTGTTTTGTTTTGTCTTAAAGCAAATCTCTTTCTTTCTCTCTCCATCCCCACAGAAGCAGTTATAAAAATAGGTGATTCCATTTGGTAGGGGAATCACATCCTACTTCCAAGACGGAGACATCCTGTGAGAAACAGATGTCATTAAAGAGCCCGAAATGACAGGCATGGTTTAGATTTCGCCTCGGAGAGGGAATGCTGTCCCCAGGTATCAGACGACTAAAACGATCCCAAATGTTTTATCTGATGCCAGCTGTGGGCCTTCCGATAAATCACCCACTGCATACACTCAGAGGGTTTAGTGCAGTGAGCCCTTTCCACCTCAGAAGATAAGCAGTACCACCAGAAGGAGTAGTTCCCTCACGCCCTGTCCGTCACACACTTCCTGTAGCATCCCACTGCAGGCTCAGTGTGGACAGACCAATAAACTGCCCACTGGGACCATGATTCCCTGAGAGCTCTACTCATTCATTCCTACTTATTTTCCTTGGGACCTGGTGAGTCATCTTTTGCGCCATGGTATGTTGGTTGTGTGATTCATTTCAGGCTTTTTTTTGCTCCCCCAGTCTCAGGGCAATGGCTCACTTGGAGGAACAGCACGCTCATCTGTTAAATGTCATGGTTCACAACATGGCACTTCGTCAGAGCCCCGCGCTGACTTCTCAGGGGATTAGCGTGGTTAAATAGGAAGATGACAAAAGAAATTGCTTTTGTGTGGGTGAGACTATCCAGGCCTCTCAGGCCTCCCAGGCATTTATTTTAAGACAATAACTTTCAGAGCTCTTTATGGTGATGACACTGTCAGCCTTTATAATTCCAATCCCTTTGCTTTTATCAAGAGACATATGTGCCTCAAATGCAGAGCGTGAAATCGGTCTCCGCCTAGCACGTCCTCAGAACAAATGTGATTAGCGGCTCTTCCCATTTTCTGATAGCTTCCCTTCCCCTCCCTTCCCTTCCTCCCCTTCCCCTCCCTTCCCTTCCTCCCCTTCCCCTCCCTTCCCCTCCCTCCCTACTTCTTTTCCTTCTCTTCCTTCCCTTCTCCCTTCCGACTTTTTTTTTCCCCTTTTCTTTTTGCTTTGTTCATTTTGGAGCTAGCAAATTGCTTCTCCTTGTGTGCTCTTTAAAATTTATGACAAAATAGTTTTTCCACAAGAAGTATTGCTAGTTCCATCAGAAGGGGAAAAAAAAATGATTCCTCTAGTATGCTGAGGGATGGCGGAGTTGATCTTCTCTGGAGCTTTTAAAGAAGCTAATAGTGGTTGTTTCTATCCAAGGAGCAGAAAAAGACCAGAAATGTCTCATGGCTCTTTCGGCAGGAGAGGGTAAGCACGGCCTCTTTTCTACCTTGGCCACGATTCCTAATGGCCAGGCTGGCTGGGGTCCTCAGGCTCTGTTGAATTTTCTCAGCAGAACAAAGAAAAATATTTTTCCAGTTGATTTATTTAATCACTGATTTTTCAGAACAAATTTTAGTTAGTTTTCTTTATTTTTTTTTTTAAACAGGGGTAAGAGTTGGCTTTTCCTAGATTAGGAAATAGATTATAAGACATGCTTCCAGGTCATAAAAACAAAAACAAAACAAACAAACAAAACAAAAGCCACCTCACAGTGGGATGACACTGCTGAGACTCAAATGCCTGGCAAGTTTAGGGAAAATGGGACAGGAGGCGATTTCATCTTGTCACTCCGTCACCCAGTGAGCAGAAAGGCCTTGTCGTCTGCTCGGCAGTCGTCTTGAGTCCAGAAATGCTTTCTCAGAGAGCTCCTGCCTAAGCAGTTGCTGCTGAGGGAGGGACAAGGGACCACTTCTGCAGCTGCAGCCCAGGGAACCAAAGACACGGCATGCCTTTCCTGTGTGTTTTAAATTAGCTTCATCAAGCTATAAATATTTTTAGTAATTTCTAAAAAAAATGAAATATTTCTGTCTACACCAGAAGACCAAGTTGTGCAACACAAATTAATTTCTTATGGAGGTGAGCACTGAAGAAAGGCATGGCGGTGTTCCCGACTCTGGCTAGTCAGATTAGCATCACTTCTTCTTTTTTTTTTTTTTAATTTTATTTTTTTTAAAACTTCAGTCAGGATTTCTCTATGTAACCCTAGTCATCCTGGAACTCACTCAGTAGACCAGGCTGGCCTTGAATCCAGAGTTCTGCCTACCTCTGCCTCTGGAGTTGTGGAATTAAAGGCATGCACCGTTATGTCTGGCTCGACATCTATCTTAACCATGGACAAAGGAAGAAGTGATGAAGAAAATATTAGCTAAAACTGAAGTTTTGAGATGAACAAACTTGAGGGGAAAAGACTGCTGTGAACTGAGGGTGTTTGTTTTAGACTTCGGGATCATTTTTTTTAAAAGTTTATTTTATGTATGTGAGTGCACTGTAACTGTTTCCAGACTCAGCAGAAGAGGGCATCAGATCTCATTACAGATGGTTGTGAGCCACCATGTGGTTGCTGGGAACTGAACTCAAGTCCTCTGGAAGAGCAGTCAGTGTTCGTAACCTCTGAGCCATCTTTCCAGCCCTTCCTCGATCATTTTTAATGTTAAAACTGGAGTGTTTGTTAACCGGAATTCTGTTAATGCCTTTGCAATGTTCCTTGGTTATTATCCTTTTGTATCCACAGTCAAGACAACCAATTGTTATAGAGCTGATACTGCTCAATAATCCTTGCTATCTACTGGGCCCAGAGTGGGAAGGAACAATGCAAGCAGGAACAGCTTACAGAAGCAGAAATTCTACCACATTCACATTTATTATTTGTTGAGCTCTTTCTTGCATTATGAAGGAGACAGCCAATAGAAGTTTTGCAATCTTGTTCTTTTAGTTCTAACGATCACTGAAAACATGGGGCAGTGGGAATTGGGGTGAAACAAATGGGCTGGGTGGAGAAATTCAGAGTTCGCATCAGTGTAATTAAGTGTAGAAAGCTTGAAAGATTTGGGAGAAAATGGCTGGCAGAAATGCAAGGCTTGGATTATTATGACAGTGAGGTTTCTCCTCTGGAAGCAAGATGATCAGAAGTGACGGTATGTGGAGATGAGTGTATGTCAGCCATGATTTTAATGCTGGAACTGGGTCTGCACTTACATGGCTACAATACACTGCAAAATTAAAACAGCCCAGATCAGAACTTTCTAATTCCTATTTCTTACTCCACAAACATATCTTGACTATATTTCTCTTTCTTAATGGTGGGAAACTCAAGGAAACTCAGTTACTCAAAGGAAAAAAAAACATGAAAAAACGAAAAACCTCAGAGTAATTCTTAGTTCTTTTTTTATTTGCTACTTCTTCAACCACAATATATGTCAATCTACTTCCAAAATATATCCCAGAGATGTCTCTCTTTGTCTCCATTGCTACCACTGTCCACCTCAAATAGAAGGTTAAGCCGATGTTTTAATGTTTTAATGACATAATCCTAATTCTCTGTTCTCTTTTGAAAATAAAAATAGGAAACAATCATCATAATATGAGGCTGCGAGGCTTCCGGGCTCTGGGCACCTGACGACGCCTCAGAGCCTTCTGTTTTCCATCTCTGAGCCTTGAAAAGCACAAAACCCCTGAGAAATCTCTTCTTGACACAGCAAAGTAGGATGCTTAGCGGCTTTGGGCACGGTGGGCTTTCTTCTTTTGTGCTGGGGGTAGGGCTTATGAGTTAGACTGTTTATGGGTCTCTGGAGGAGTGTTCTTTATTCCTTCCCCATTTCTTTCCCCACACCCCCATAAAACTGTCTTTAAGCAGGGAACCTCGGAACACAAATTCTGCGGTACTGTCATTTGCCAGAGTGGGACTTCCCCTTGGGAACACTTGTAGAGGGAAGAATACCAAGGTGACACTTTCCCAGTCTGTGCCGAATTCAGTTTAGAGACGACGAAAGATCAGAGCTAACCTTTTTCTTATTCCTTCTTGTAGATGGAACTAAAACAGAATTTTGTAAGAGTTCATTTACTACGGTAGAGGCTGTCTTTTCTCCAACGTGAGTCTTTGCTCCTGGTTGACAGTCATTGGGTGTAGCTGTGTGGGTTGACCTCTCCGTTCTTGATTTCTGTCTCCACGAGGCTGAGTGTGTGCCAAGCCTATGCTATTTTGTCTTATGGCTCTGTAGGATAATTTAAAACCAGGGCATCATAATGTCAGTAGTGTAGCTGTTCTTCCTTACAGTCGTGTTGGTTATTTGGGCGTCGTTCATGTGTCATCATGCAGTTTTGATTTGCATTTACTTGATAGCTGAAGATGATAAACATTTTTCATGCTTTTTTTTTTTTTCTATTTGTATTTCACCCTTTGAGAATCATTCGTCCATTTTTGCTCTAGGAAGGGTCTCTACCATTGTGATAAAACACCATGGGAGCAGCCTCACAGAAGCAGAGGGAGGGGGCATAGGAGAGGGGAGTGCCGGGAAAGGGGATAACATTTGAAATGTAAATACATAAAAAAATCCAATAAAAATGCAAAGAAAAGTATTGAGGAGGAAAGGGTTTATTTCAGCATAGAACTCTCAGGTCTCCATCACTGAGGAGAGTAAGAGCAGGAAGTGAAGGCAGAACCCCGGAGACACGATGCAGAGGCCATGGAGGAACGCCACTTACTGGCTTGCTCAGTTTGCCTTTCTCTAAATCCCAGACCACAAACCCAAGATGGGCTGGGATCACCCGCAGCAATTACGAATCAAGAGACGGCACTATAGACTGACCTACAGACTGACCTACAGACTGACCTACAGACTGACCTACTCAGCTGATGCCTTTACTCAGCTGACAGTTCTTCCTCTCAGATGACTGTAGCTGTGCCCAGTTGCCATAGAACTAGCCAACAAATTTCTTTTGTGGATCTATTAATTTGACTCTCTGGTTTGGGGAGATTTTTGTGTTCTTCATAAGTATTAGCCACCGTCCAGATATGTGCTGACAAAGAACTCCCCCATTCTGTACGCATCTTCCCTCAGTTTATAATTTCGTTTGATGTAGAGATGCTTTTTAATTTTATGCAATTCCATTTATTAGTTCTTTCCATTACACATTCTTTAAGAAAATTATGGCTTATGTGGAGATCTTGAAATATTTTTATGAACTTTCACTTTCAGGTTTTGCATTAAGATCTTTGATATGTTTTGATTTTTTTCTTTTCTTTTCCTCTCTCTTTCTCTCTCTCTCTCTCTCTCTCTCTCTCTCCCCTTTTCTGTATTACTCCCTCAGGAACCAAATTCTAGTCAAGGTGTTAAGGGAAAGGAAATTTTGTTGGGCACGTTGTGGGGCGTGTAAATTGTAAATTCATCTAGTCACTATGGCAACCAATATGTAGGCTCCCTCAAGAATATAAAAACTAAAATAGGGCCAGTGTGTGATTCTGCTCTATCAGTCTTGGGAAGATATCCTCACGAGTCTAAATATACTACAGAGGCACTTGTTTGTCTGTGTTTTTGTAGCACTACCCAAATAAATCAGACGATGTTCATCAGGTTGCTAAGGGAAGTGCAGCACATACACCCAATGGTATTTTAAATAGTTATAAAGAGTCAGTTATGTTATTTGAAGCATAGTAAGTGGAACTGGAGATCATTATTTTAAGCAAATTTCAGAAAGGAAAAAAATCACATTTTTCATATGTGTTGATTTTAGGTATGTATGAATATATTTTCTTTTCTGAATCTGTTTCTCTGGCTGGCTGTCTATCTGTCTGTCTGTCTGTCTACCTGTCTGGCTGTCTGTGTGTAGATGTGTGTATGTGTGCATTTGTGTCTAACAATAATAATTAAAGAGGATATCTTAAATTTAAGCATGAGGGATTGAATATGGTTAAAGTATGTGATACCTTGCCTGAAAATGTCTAAGGAACTCATGTTGTACAGTGAATACAAATAATAAAAACCTATCAAAAAGGATTTAATTTATTTCAACTGCATATAGTTAAAAACTCTTTTCAAAAAGAATTCAAGACACAACCCACCTATTTAATTTCAACTCTACTAAAATTGAAGCTATTTTGTTTGCTTGCTTCTTTGTTTGGTTTTGACAGGGTTCTATTATATAGCCATGGCTGGTCTGGACCTTACTACTGTGTAAGCCAAGCTACCCTCAGACTTGTAGTGATTTATCTGTCTTTGCATCACAACTTCCACCCAACCCAGCATGAAGACCCTTTTAAGGGGACCCTACCCCAGGGAAAAGGAAGCCAAATGACAACTATCCTTCATAAAGTGAATTAACAATCAAGAATGTATATGTAGCAGGAGGGTAAAATTGCCTGATACCTGAAGAACTTAAAGTGTTTTAAGGAATCCCTAAGTATGTTTTAGACAAAAAATTTAAAAATGTGACGTAAAAAAACTAGACAAAATTTTTACCAAGGTAGCCTAGCTTTTATTTCTAGGAACATACATGTTTTCATTCTTCCCGAATCCAAGATAATTTGAACATACTTTTTATTTGTTTAATTAAGACAGAGATTAGTAAATATATGGACTTTATGTTGACATTTTAAGAAACTACACTAAAAGCTTACTCATCTCTGCATTGGCAATTACAGTTTTGTTGCTGTTCCTGTGTGACTCTGATTATCATTAGAATATGTTTTCTAAAATTCTTTATAGAACACAAGAAAACAGAGTAAACCTTACAGAGTAGAAACCTCTAGACAGTGGCTTTGCAATCAGGAAATCAATAGCTTTAATATAGTGTATGGGACTCATAGACCCCACTGATGGACAAGATGCTGGGAAACCTAGTCAATTTAAAATAATCTCTAAATTCTGTTCGACAATGAAGTGATAATTGTTGGACTTTCCTGAGGTACTGGAGAAGATAACAGATCTAGTGATAGCAGAGGAGAGCAGAAGTTCTAGTTGGGTATCTCACAGTGGGACGTGGGGTGTGAAACATAATTCTGGAAAGGATGTGTGGGGTAATGGACCGCTGTCCCTCCACTCTCTCTCTCTCCTCACCCTGGGTGGTGCTTCTCCCATTTGGAGGGCTCTGGCTTCCAACTCGGAGAATAACAGGTTGGATAGTGTTGTCTTAATTGGGTAATCTTTCCTCTGCTATCTGACATTGCTTTATTCAAAGACTTCATTTAGAAGAAGGTCTGCAAAATGGCATATAAAATATTTATAGTCTTATTTTCTGTGAGCTTCTAAAGGAAGAAGTCTTTCATGCCCTTCTGAGAATGCCAAGAAAGCTGCCAAAATCACTCTTCCTAATCACTCTGAACGCCATGGTTTGTGGATACGGAGTTAGAATTGCCCCAGTGACTTTTTCAGCGTTAGGGGCATTACCTTAAGGATGAAACTGAGAACATGAGTGAATACAGAGATTGAAGAAGTTAATCTCCCAATGATATCATTGCGTGTCACTGGATCTGGGGCAGATACCATGAGCAATGTGAACATGTCTTGGAGCTGATGGTATAAACCAGAGGAAAAGTAATTAGAGGAAATAATCGCAAAGGTGGCATCCTTGTAATGGGTTCCCCAAGAATAATGAGAGTTTCCAGAGTGACAGAGACACTTTCTTCATGGGCAACAGGGGTGTAGGGAGACTATTTTATCTTCTGAGAAATGAGAGTAGAGCCATATTTGCCAAGGATATGAAACTGTCTCAGATGTCCATCAACAGATGACTAGATAAAGAAGGTGTATGACATATACACAATGGAGTTTACTCAAACCTAAGAATGAAATCATGCCATTTTCAGAAAAAAACTAGAGCTCATTGTATTAGAGGCAACAAGCCAGACTCAGACAATACAACATGTTGTTTACTCAAATGTACAATCTAGATTACAACAAAAGAAGAATTGAAAATAAAAGAGAGATTATTTGAGAAAAGGAGGGAAGCCAGAAAGAAGTAGGAGTCAGAGAGAATAACAGGAGGTAGACATTGCCAAAGTACACAGAAAAAAGTGTGAAAACATCACAGTCAAGCCTTTGCCTATTCAATGAGCATACACTTATTTTCTTAAAAGTCCTTAAATATTTCCCTTCTGTAGAACAGAAATGGTCTTCTTTTAGGATCTTGGGAAATTATACATCATCTTCATGAGTTTACCAAACTCTTTGGAGTAAACTTCTCTACCAAATTCTAAAGATTTGCTGTGATGTATTACGAACATTTTGCTATGCATACACGAGGTTGGAGAAGCAAGGGATGGGAGTGTTCCTTGTGCTGCAAGTTCGGGGATTAGGACACTGGATGTGAATTCTCTTAAAGCTAGTTTTAGCCAAAAGGGAAATTTAAACTTTTTTTTTTTTTTTTACAGAAAATCCAAGGACACATACATTAGTTTTCTTCTGACTCAGAGCACCTATTCGCTGACGGAATTTACATCTGGGTTTGCCATCGACGCTGTCCTTCACTTTCTATTTTTATAACATTTCCTCCAGTTCTTTGATTATAAAACCTTTGTCAAGAGTTGGAAAAATAATTATAACACTTACCCAAAGTTATAACAAAATACATTTCCTCTAAGAATAGACGATGAATAAAATATCTATTCTAATTCTTTGCATGGTTTTATAATGAGCATCAGGTTGAGGAGCTAAGATGATATTTCAAGACGATCAGTTGTGACTAGTTAGAATGTAGTGGGAGGCTCTTATTACAATTCAATTACAGACTTTAGCTGACAGATAAATTCAAGTTAATTAGAGTATTATGAAACCATGTGGAGGAGGGGAGCGTGGGCTATTGTTTTGTGAATGCACTACTGTGTTTGTATTCATTTTAGATAATGTAAAAATAGGTTGCTTTGCATAAAGCCACCTGGGGACTCAAATTGCAGCTTCTTTGGTGCGTGGCTTCACCGAAAAGCCAGCTGGTCCACAAGGCCTGCCCACAGAGCTGCCTTCAAATCCTGATAAGAGCAAAAGATAATCTTCATTTGGGCGACGTTTTTCTTTTCTTTTCTTTTCCTTTTTGACTGGAAACCTTTACTTTTCAGCACACTGACTTCCTCTACACAATACGTGACAGGAAAAGACATAATCCTTATAAATAAAAGTTCTTAATTTATGGAGGAAAATTAGATGCTTAATTTAACATACCTTTTCAATTAGCGTGATTTCTTTGCAGTGAAGTTGAGTTTTATTTACTTAGTTATTTATTCCCTTTATATCTCAGTCTCCTTCTCCTCCAGTCCCCTCTTACACAGCCCCTCCTCCCATTGTCCTCCCTTTCTCCTCTGAGGAGGGGGGAGGACCCCTGTTGGCACCAACCCACCCTGGCACATCAAATCACTGTGCAACTAAGCACATCCTCTCCCACTGAGGCCAGACAAGGCAGTTGGGCTACTATTAACTCCAGGTCATTTCTACTATCCACCGGCCGAGGAAGCTTTGGCAGAACTGAGAATAATAACAGTTTTAAGTTAATGTGTTTGAGGATGCTTCATAAAAGAATAAAACTATACATTTAAACTACCTTGCAGGTACTTAGTTAAAACAAGGTTTCTATCCCTGCCTATTAATGTAGTTATGTGAAGTTATGGAAATGCATATGAGATACATGCATAATTTGTAACAAATTAAGAAATATATTTATGATTTAAAAATAGTTTACTCTATTTTATTTCTGTGTACATAACTTTAAATCCAAACACAGTTCTAACTCGTATAACCATGTATGCTATTTATATACTTCTGTCTATTTTATTAACTATAAAATAGTGTGTATATAACTGTAATATAAACATGTATGGTATACACACATGTGTCTGTGTGTTTATTTCCTTTTGGGTATCTCTGGAAAACCAGATATCTATTATATATAACATATTTTATATATTTAGTGGTAGGGGCAGTGGCTGGTGTAGACCAGAGTCCGAGCAGCTATAGTCTGGACCTAAGGAGACTTCAAGGTAGTTCTCTGATGACAGCTTCATGTCACAGGTGTAAGAGTATCTTTTGAAGACACGGGACTCACTTGAGTGAGCCTTCCTCTCACGATATTTGATATGGATTTGCTAAGATGGAATCGTTCTAGGGAGTATGTTGAAAAGTATTTTGACCTCCTTTTGAGTTTTGGCCAGGAGACTGACGTTTATAAGTAATTAGCCAGTTTGTTATTATAGTAGACTACGTTTATTACTCTAATTTTAATTTTTTTAGTTGGGGCAAATGATCTCTGGCCCATGCCCAGTGTGCAGAAATGAAGGGAGAAAGTGCAAGAGGTGAGGAGAGAAAATAAGTTCCCAGTCATACATTTGTGTCTTTTCATCCCCATCCCCCAGCCCATACACATTTACTTATTTGAGTATGTGTTCATGCATGCATGCATGCCTGCATGTGTGCAAACGTGTACGTGCATATGTGCATGTCTGTGTGTGTACATTTCTTGGACTCATGTGGTGGTCAGAGGGCAGCATGTAGGGCAGGCTGGAGTCTCCTTTCCCTCTGTGAGTTTTGGGGTTCGGACTCAGGCTTGCAGGTTTGGTGTAAAGCCCTTACCAGCTGCACCTCCTCACCAGCCTCCTGAGATGTTTTTTTCCAAGAAGAGAAGGCCGTGCTTCCTTACTGGGATTTTAAAAACCTCCCACCGGTGTCATAGTTGGTTCAGAGATAGCGGAGAGTCAAGTTGCTATTGGTTTGAAACTGTTTGCTTCCCATCAAACCATCTAAGCCTTGGTGTGGTGACACACTGGCAGGGACACAAGGAGAAGCACACAACCCTGCCAAATGAACTGATACTTGAGCAAGCAAGACCTGTGGCCCCTGGGGACTCCAAATGCAGGAAGATCACCCAGGGTAGCACAGAGGAGGAAACCAGATGATCTGCTTCCTTCTGAGAGACGAATGCTTGGTGTGTGTGTGTGTGTGTGTGTGTGTGTGTGTGTGTGTGTGTGTGTGTGTTGTGTGTGTTTCTCATCTGACAATCCAAAGTTTTAGACAGAACACAGATTTAGTGATTTTTTTCATTTAAATTTTTATTTTTTGCAAATTTCATACATGAGTATGAACTCATATAATTTCCACCACTTTTGTTTCCTTTAAAATCCTACAACTAAAGGTTGGGGATTTAGCTCAGTGGTAGAGCGCTTGCCTAGCAAGTGCAAGGCCCTGGTTTCGGTCCCCAGCTCCAGAAAAATAAAAAAGTATGCAGGTCCTTGTGTCTCAGATGTGACCCCGTTTAGAATCAGCCTCGGTGGCCAACAGGCTACTTCACCAGCACTATTTCAGCTTCAAGTATCACTGTATGGAGAAAGACTTCCTACTGTGGGTAGAAGAGGATAGAGTCATCAAGGACTGTCTTCAGAACTTAACGATGGCCTTCTGAGACTGCACATGGGACATATCCCTAGGCCCCTGTCTTCAGGCCGGCTTGTGGAAAGAGCCACTGGAACAACTCTGGTGCCCGGTGGAGACATGTGCTCTGTTCTACCTGATTTTTATTTGTGCCAAAATTACTTGCAGCTGCTCACAGCAGTGATGCGACAAGATCGTGCCTCAGCAGAAGGTAGCCTGTAGGGTGTTGTCTCTGTCTAGTTGGTTTTAGCCAGTGCTGTGCTGCTGTTGTAGGAGTAAGGGTGGCCACAGGCATTGCAGAACAGCCCAGGACTGGCCTGTCAAAGTGATTTCTTCTAGGACTCAGAATCCTAGAACTTAGAATACACAGGTCAGTGATGGAGGACGAGGCTCCGGGTGTGTCATGTTCGTAAGGAGATCCCTGAGGACGTTTTAATTCTTTTCTATCATTGTGGTCAAACACCATGGCCAAAAGCAACTTGTAGAGGAAAGGATTTACTTTATGTGGTACTTCCAGGTAGTATTCCATGACTGGGGAGAGCCAAGGCAGGAATCTGGAGGCAGAAATTGAAGCAGAGGCTTTCTGAATTGCTCTCCATGAATCTCTTAGCCTGCTTTCGTATAGCACCCAGGACCACACTCCCAGTGGTGGCACTATCCATAGTGGGCTAGACCCTCCCATTTACAACGTTAATGTGGAGAAAACACTCTACAGACGCGCCAGCAGACCAATGTGATGGATGAAGAACCCCAGTTGAGAGTCTCTCTTCCCAGGTGACTATAGTTTGTCTTAGGCTGACAAACACTGACCAGCACAGGGTGAGCTACCCTTCCCACTACATGCAGAACGAGTTGCAGGTGTCAGCAGATCTGCACTTGGGTTGTATCAGTTGCTGAAACAGTGATGATACACACCAACAATGCATTTGCTGCAAACCTGGACTCAGGGTTTCATCTAGGACTGAAATATTAGATATTGACTTTCAGGGCAACTCGAGTAGACTTTCTGGAAAGAGCAGTACAACCAAAGCCTGAAGATGGAGATGGAAATAAACATCTCACTTTCAATTCTGAGAAAATTTTGCACAGAGTTTTCAGGAACCATAAGCTCATTCAGCGGTAAAATTAAGGTACCAAAAATTGACCAGGTTATAACAAGTATGACTGACCTTGGCTGGAGAGTTAAAATCAAGTTTTGTTTTCTGTTTTTTGTTTTTTTTTTAAGTTATTCCCATTTTCTCCTTCATAGCACTTCTACCAGAGTGAGGCTTTAATTGGGGAGGAGGGAGAGGCAATCCAGAAGGAGAGGGTGGAAAGAGGGATAAATAACACTAAGATGCTTTAAATGCACACACATACATGTGCACACATATGGCATTGTTTATATTTTTATATATAGTATTGTCAATATATATATATATATATATATATATATATATATGTTGATAACATTACTGGGCATGAGAAACCTTTCAAGTTGTTGCTCACTGGAGCCCAAGAGACTTCCAAAACAATATGTATCATCGTTGCTACCGTTGGTTACCCTCCAGAACTTGAAGGTAAGTTCCTATTGCTGAACATACCATGTACTCTGGACATGAGACTTGGGAGATTTGAGCTAGGATTGGCTGGAAAACCTCCCCCCACTAAGGACTAACTTCCACTGTACTGCTAGGATATGCAAACTGGGAAGGGAGGAAAGAAAGTCCCACCAGCTGTGACATCTACAGAACCAACAATGACGAGCATGGCAAGATATCTCTAAAAGTGTAATAGTAGCACTCATATCCTGGAGCTAAACACCAGCTGTCTAACTGGACTCAATTCCTGGACAATAGGGTAACAGTGGGACTCATGTCTGCTACTTAAACACTAACTGTTTCTGGTTAGTGAGGCCGTGGATCTTAGAGGAAAAGCTACTGCTGCCTTTCCTGAAGCAGTATAATTTCTAAGTGCATTCTACATATAGATCCTTATGATCACAGATAAGTATAGATCTCATCCCTCATCAAATAAGCTTACTTTACAGCAGATAGAGGTCATTATAGGAAGCTACACCGGTCAAAATGCAGACAATGATTGGCTGTGGGGTGCCCAGCCCTAAATGATCATCTACAACACAATTCCTACATCTAAAGCTCGAAATATTGTGGAAGAGGGTGTAGGAAGATTGCAGGAGCCAGAGGGCCAGGAACTCCACTGTGAGATTGGGCCTTTTAGATGTGACAGGGAAGCACCCATGAAATCTCAACAACGTGAATGTCTAAGCAAGACCTGAACAATTCCAACATCAGTTGAGATCTGTCTTTGTTAGGGTTTCTATTGCTGTGATGAAACACCATGACCAAAAGCAAGTTGAGAAGGAAAGGGTTTGTTTGTCTTACACTAACACATTGCTGTTCACCACTGAAGGAAGTCAGGACAGGAACACAAACAGAAGCTGATGCAGAAAGCATGGAGAAGTGTTGCTTACTGGCTTGCTCACCATGACTCACTCAGCCTGCTTTCTTCTAGAACCCAGAACCACCAGCCCAGGGATGGTACCACCCACAATGGGCTGGACGCTCCCCCATCAATTACTGATTAAGAAAATGCCTTACAGCTTGATCTCGAGGAGGCATTTGCTCAATTGAGTTTCCCTTCTTTTAGATAACTCTAGCACTCATCAACTTGACATAAATCTAGCCAGCACAAACTTCCAACCTAAGTGGGAGATCATCACCATCCTTATGCCTAGATGAAAACCTATGGGCAATTACTAACCACAGAGATTGGGAGAATTAGTGTTCTCTAGGAATGAACCCTGCTGATTCAGAAACATACATGCAGGCAACACCGTGTGAGCATGAAGGGTGTAATCACATTTTAATTAATTTAATTACAAAGATGTTGCTAAGCTGCAAGAATGCACAGAGAATATTCTTATAAAAGATCAAGGCTCATTCAGGTTTCGTCAGCACCTCTGCTCTTCCTTTCTCATTCTTAGGACAAATGCTGATGCCCTGGCTGAGATACAGAGCCTTAGTCAAGAGGAAGATCAGAGGGGTAGTCATGAGAATGGAGTCTGAGGAATATGTCAACTCACCCTGTGTGTGTGTGTGTGTGTGTGTGTGTGTGTGTGTGTGTGTGTACTTAGACAAATGTGTGCTTAACTGTGAACAAGCCCATGGAGGCTAGTCCTTTTTGGCTCTCCATTTATTTTTTGCCTGAATATATAAGGTTGTGCACTATGTGATGTGTATAGTGCTTACTGAGGTCAGAAGAGGACATTGATCCCCTGGAGCTGACTCATGGATGGCTATAAGCTTCCAAGTGGGTGCTGGGAACTAAACCCAGGTCCTCTGCAAGAGCAACTAGAGCTCTTCACTGCTGACCCATCTTTTTGGGCCCTCAATCTAGTTGTTCTGAGACAAGATCTCTTATGGTATCTGAAGCTTGTCAGTTAGTCCTTGGAACCCCCAAGCCCTGAACTCAGGTCCTCTAGCCTCCTACAAAAGAGTTGGATTATTCCCATTCTCCTCGGGTTTTGACAAGTGCTCCTGCTCCCTCCTGATGAAACCATTTCCCAGGAAAGGACTGCCCTTCGGCATCAAGTTATTCCTGCCCGTCTTCCAGTTCACAGATCTTCTCTCTGCCTGCTATCCTCTCTCTTTCCTGATTCAACCTACTCTCCTCTTACCTTCTCTTCTGTCTCCTTCCTGTTGCTTCCTTCCCCCTCTCTTCCTTCTGGTTTTCCTGATTCTTTGCCTTGTCTTAGCTTGCAGACTGCAAACGAGTGGGAGTGGGGTGTTGTGTCCTCATCATGCTGAAAGCAATCAGCTCTGGTTGCACTGTGAACTCAAGGAGACAGCTGCCCTTCCTTCCTTCCTTCCTTTCCTTCCTTCCTTCCTTCCTTCCTTCCTTCCTTCCTCCCTCCCTCCCTCCGTCCGTTCTCTCTCTCCCTCCATCCCTCTCTTCTCTCTCTCCCTCTCCCCCTCTCTCTCCTCCTCTCTCCCTCTCTTCCCTCTCTCTCCCTTTCCCTCCCTCCCCTCTCTACCTTCTCTCCTTCTCCCTCTCTGTCTCTCTTTCCCTCTGTCTCTGTCTCTGTCTCTGTCTCTGTCTCTGTCTCTCTCTCTCTCACACACACACACACACACACACACACACACACACACACACACACACACACAGAGGACATTGCTCTAATGCCATAGTGTGGTGTTTCTACTTAACATCTGAAAAGCAAAATGAATTTCTTAGATTTTCTGAGAAAATTCTCAGCAGCAGCAGATTTCCTTCCCTTTGATTTTTATACTATCATTACCATTTATGTCTTAGTTTTGGAATAGTGACCCTAAAACACAGGAAAAATAAAAAGGAAAAAGAATGAAGAAGCCTAAAACCCAAAGAGTTCCTGTCTCCCCTAGCACTAATTGGTGGCTTTCTGTTAACCTCTCCTCTATGGCTGGGAACATAGAGGTAAGATTCCATTAAAATCAGAAGTTGAAAGGATCCTTCCACTAAGAGGTAGGTCCTTTGCGAACACTGTTCTTTTGTTTGAGAGACCCTTTACAGCATCTGTCATTACAAAACTGACTTCAAGTAAGAGCTAATAATTAGCACAATGGATACTTAGTATTTGTCATGTAAGTTTTTAATAACCTTTAATCTCCATTAATCGTGTAAATTCACCAAGAATGCCAATGTATTCAGGAGCAACCATTTCTTAGGGTGATTTGTAAACCCACATAGATCACCCAATTTTAACAAATTGTTCCATAAAGTGAAAGTAACTTCCAACGTACATACACATAAACAGACGTGGTGTCTGACTGTGATCCCAGTGAACTGTTAATGCAAAGTCTTAGATGCTGCTTGTTCTGCCATGGAAAAGTAGCTTAGGTTTTCTATTATTAATAATACAGCAAATTCCCTCACATATCCATGATTCTGAAAGGCTTACAAAGTCTCAGTTGGTGGCACTGTTATGGTCTGTAAGACACCAGTAAGAGGTGCAATGCCTGTGGCAGTGAAATTTGTTTTGTTTTGGCTCAGTACTTATCCCAGCATGGACCAAATTTATAGAAAAGATATTTGCCACAAGAATCAATGGATCATAGATCAAAAAATTTTAATGCATACTGCTTTGGGAGTTAAAAAAGCAGTCACTTTGAAAGACAACTTCTGTTCCCTTTCTGCTGCACACACTGTCCCCCTCCCCGTCCCCCTCATGCTTCCTTCCCTCTGCGGTCTACACTAGCACTTTCATTTGCAGGCGTGTTCTGTGATGGAAACTCGGATTTTCCTCTTGTGGGGTGAAGTTCCTGTGTGTGATGTTCAGGATGAGGACCAGGGAGCCTTACAGCCATTTACTCCTGCAGCCTGCTATGGAGGAGTGGACTGGAGACTCCATTTCAAAAAACAAGGCTCTGTTTGCATACAATTTGCATAATTAGAAGCCCGATATAGAGATCATCTAAAAATATGACTTGCATTAGATTTCTCAGTACAAAAGAAAGTTAATATGAAAAATTGAAAGTTTCACACCAATTTAATAAGCATAAAAGTCAGAAGAAACCCGACCCTGGACAGAACTGTTACTGCCACATTGAATGGTCTGTGTGGTTTTCTCTCCTTTGTCTGCTTCAGTCATTTATGACCATAAGGAATACGTGTAGTATCGTGAATGAAACAGAGATGTCCAGATAAGTGTGATTTTCAGATAATCGATAAAGGTCCTTTTAGTGTTTTATACATCCCAAAGATTATGACAGATTATTACATTTATGACAGAAATGTTTTCATTGTTTATCTGAAATCCAAATTGAACTTGAGTTCCCTATTCGTATTTGTTAAATCTGGAAAATGTAGGCAGCCGCTTTTCACAGCAATATTTTAAAACTACAAAACAAAGCAGAAATGTAAACCCTAGGCTCCCCTGTGCCAGTTATCCCTGGCTCACTCTGTAAAGTCACGAATGAATAATTGGATCTAACTTGAGTGTTTTCCAAACGAACATGAATGGAAGTGTTTCAAAAAGTACTGCTGTCTTTAGCTCCTCTGGGTCTTCCTGCCTTCCCGAAAACATTTTGTTAATACCAACAAAGGCCAGAGAAAAGCAAGCCAGGAGCATCGTTGAAGTTATAGATTTTCAGGCTGCAAAGAATTTGCTAAAATATTGATGAGGCGATCCAGGCTACAGACAACTTATTACCTTCCAGGAGCTGCATCTGCCTGAAAGGACATGTGTAGGTGCGTGCGTCCACTCTGTCTGATGAGAATCTCATTGACAAGGGGTGGGGGATGGATATTCTCCAGCCAAAGAGTTGAGCAAGTTTCTTTGCCTGTCTCTACTTCTGATGGATCTGAGGGAATCATCTGCTAAAATCAAATGGGAGCGCCGCTGCTACTTTTCTTAAGGATTTTCTGTGCTCTTCTTGCTACCAGGATACATGCATGAGTGGAGGACTCCGTTGGTAGAGGGCTTTGGCTGTGTCAAGGGGTAGAGAGAGAGTAACTGGGGTTGGGATGACTGTCAGTCAGACAAGATGGAGGGAGCACATCCTGGTGTTTCTAGGTAATAGTACTGATGTCACTATAATAACTTACGGGCAAGATGATAGTCAAATGGAGTTCTAAGATTTGTTAAGCAAAGAAGAGTTTTCTAACAAAACATTCAAGGCTACTTTTCTTCTGGTCTTTTCTTGTCCAGAGTCAGTGCAAGGAGATGCTGTTACCATGGGAGCAGTGGCCTCTTGCTAAATTTCAAGGCCAAGAGGACTTCCCATACATTAGAGAAGATAAAAACATAACTGCAAAAGGACTTAGTCTCTCTCTTTCTCTTCTGACTTATACTCAAAGGACCAGATATTCTTTGGACCTTGGGAATAAACTCTCTTTGACTCGTGGCATTTAGTTGAAGGAGAGGGACTGTCTCCTGCTTGTTGTGGCTTCTCTTTAGCCTTGAAACTGAAGGATACCCAGATAGTTGTGTACATTCCCTTAAAATGTCATCGGTCTAGAGAAGACCTATTATTAAACCGTTGACCTGCTTTTATCCATCTGCTGGCCAACCTCAAGGTCATGCCTAATTAAAGAGATCCTTTTCCTGTCTGGGAAGCAATTCAAAAGAAAATTCCTTCCATGGATGGATCTCCCCAGCTTTTACTACCTGATCAGGGTCAGGAGTAATCCCGTTCTGTTCCAGGGGGACAGGGGGCTGTTGGAGAAAAAAAACAATAAAAGTCTCAGTATTTGCCTTCAGGGAGCACATCTGGTTAAGAAAACAGACTGTGGAAAAGTGGTTTCAGGTTCAGAGTATTAGCAAAGCCCAGATGTGGAGATGGAAGGCTAAGGGCTTTCTATGTTGGGAGTGGTGTGAGGCAGTTTGCTGGAAGAGGTTGATGTCAAGTCTAAGGCTGGGTATGTAGTGCTGTGGGAGAGCCCAGTGTTAGCAAGGCTCAGGGTTCCAGTCCCAGGATCCCAAAGCCAAAGCAAGCTACTGAAGGCCAAATGACCTGTAGGATGCTATTGAGATAAGCACTGGCAACATGTGGGATCAGGGAGGTGGTTGTATGTTTTGAAAATGCAAATCAGTGTATCTGATTTTGGAGCAAAAGAGTAAATAAGGAGGAGAGTGGGCAAGATCTTGAAGGGTTGTGAATTGTGCCATGGGATTTGATTTTTGTATTGGGCTTCTTGAAGAGTTTATGAATATCTGGATTGTATTTAAATTTCAGAAAAATAACATTCGCAGTAGCAACAATTAAAAAAAAATAAACTAGAGAGGGTTAAACAGAGACTGGAAGATAAAGGCAACAATGACCAGCCCAGATGCACATGCTGTTTACAACAACAGACTTGTGGAGTGAACGGGGCTGGGGGAGGCAAGCCAAATAACTCCCACGTTACTCATTTGTGACATTGATGGATGTTGATCTTATTCACAAAGAGGGAGCAGAAGGGTGAACTGACTTGAGTTAGAACTTCAGCATCTGAGATTAACATGTGTGGAATACAGAAGTCTTCAAACTTAGAACGAAGGCTAGTTGAGTCATCGAGTTCAGATCAGAAGCATTTTAATATTGAGATCTTCCATTAGTCAGATCTAAGGGTTTTGAGTCTGGAATCTCCCTGGGGATTTAGGAGTCCAGTGGGCGGGGGCAGGTTTCAGTACGCTTTTCTGTTTGTTTGTTTGTTTTGAGCAATAGCCCTGGCTGGCCTGGAACTCATTTTGTAGACCAGGCTGGCATAAACTCATATAGATCCACCTGCCTCTGCCTTCTGAGTGCAGGAATTAAAGTGCCACCATGTCAGTACCAGCATACATTTTTTCCCACAATTTTGTGTGTGTTTGTGTGTGTGTGTGTGTAGAGAGAGATGACATTTTAAAGAAATGTACACACACACACACACACACACACACACACACACACACACACACACACACCCCATGGCATGGATGTGGAAGACAGACAACAACTTTGGGGAGGTGGTTGTTTTCTTTACCATGTGGGTCCTGGGGTTTCAATTCAGGTTTTCATGCTTGGGAACAGACGCATTTACCCACTGAGCCATCTCACCAACCCTCATATATAATTTTTAACATTACCTTACATGGCATTTAAAAGATATATAGATTTTTATTCATCTATATTTCTTATTTTTAATATCTCATTATGGTCACAACCAAGGAAAATAGTAAAACTAATGATATTCTATTTTATAGCAGAGGATGTCAGCTAAATGGCCTAGCTTAAAGTTACTCTGGCCTGCTGGGACTCCTGTCACAATGGAGTCTCTTACATTACAGTATTACATTGCATAACTAGCCACACCCTCCTTCCTGGTTGGCAAACATGATCACCTTCAGAGTTTTCCAGCCTGGAGATAACAAAACCCACAGGAAGAGGAGAGTGCAGTGTGACTGTCCTGTGGAACTAGAAAAGTCCTTATTTTGTTGCAAAGTCCATCCCTCATTCATGCTTGTTATCTGGAATAGGCTGTAAAAAAATGCATGCTTGCATAAAGATTTCAGTTACCTGGGTTCTAGGTAGTTTCTTTTGCTGCCAATGCAAATACAGTAGTACATTGTTCTTCATGGGGCTCTTCTGCTTCGAGTGAAGGCCCTAGAAATGGGTTTGGTTAGAAGGATAAGAAAAGTACATGGGTATGTAGTGATTACTGTTCCTTTTCTTATGTTAAGAAGCTGTGATTGGGCTGGTGAGGTGGCTCAGGGGAAATTTGCAGGGTTTCTGGAGACCTGGGCTTAATCTCTAGAAGCCACACAAAGGGGAAAGGAGAGAACCTACTACGTGAAGTTGGCCTTTGATGTCCAGTGTGGTTTTGGTACCCATGCATGTGCACACACACGCGCACACAAACACTAATGATGATGGTGATGATGATGAAAGAAGTTATGATTGCCCAACCTGCTGCTAACCTTTAATTGCCTCCCCTATACCTATGGATAAAACCTTAGATACTCTCTGAAAGCCTCTCAGGGTTCTTCAGGGCTGGCCAACCACTCTCTCTGACATCTGCTGATCAGGCCACCTCTCTTCGCATCTGGCCTCCCTGGAGACACCTCTTGAGTTTCATAACCTACATGGGTCTTTCAGTTCCTTCTGAACTTCTAGCCTTGGGCAGACCATCTTTACCTCACTTACTTCTAGATTCCTGGAAACCCTGCCTAGACCAGCAGCCATGGCTTCACTAGTAGGTGTACCAGGAATGGAGTGGCCCTTGGGTTTTGTGACATAGCTTTATCTTCAGGTTTAAAAATCTGACGAAATATTGCTCTTGAGCTTCAGGCTAGGCTACTTGCCTATTTCCTTGGCATTGTTTAACATTTAGCTTATCTGTAACTTCTGCTCATAGATGATAGTACAAACACATTTCCTCACAAGACCAATTATCATGTTCAGTTTTGATAATTTACCATAATTAGAAGTTATAAGAAGTTTGTAAATTCTTAAGAATCCTTTTGCATTAGAATCCTTTCTTTTGCCCAGGCCCTGAATATGTCTATTTTATCCCTTTTCTCACCATTGCTTTTATTTTGTGACCTCAGTTCAATACCATATCTTCTTTGGACTGAACTGTTATAATCACCCCATCTTTTCTGCCTCAGGACCCCTATGCAAATGTTCATCCTGACCCACCATCAGACATGTAATGTCTGAAGAGAACCCTCTAAATTTTCAGGAGAATTCTCAAACTACACCGCTAGAAGTATTGGAATTAAGACAGCAGGCCCTCAAAAGACACAGTCCCTATGTACTTGGCAGGTCCTCGTGAACAGTGGATTGGTGGATTGGAGTCAGTCAGAAAGCAGCGACTCTGGCTTATGCAGCTGGCATTTCATGTACTGATTAAAATTCTGTCTCCCCTCAGGATAAGATTAAGAAGGAAGAAACTTCTGTGCAACTGTCTTAAACTATATTTATACCTAGGGCTACGTGGATTCTCCCCAAATTTTTAAAATAAATCTTTGGTATTGAGGCTCCTCTCCTACATGAAGTCTGCAACATCTATGACCAAGATACTGAAGTGCCCGGCATCTGGAATAGCATGCTGGCTAGCTTTATGTCAATTTGACACAAGCTAGAGTCATTGTGGAAGAGAAAATGCCCCACCAGATTGGCCTGTGTACAAACCTATGGTGCATTTTCTAGCTTGATGATTGATGTGGGAAGGCCCCGCACACATGGGTCGTACCACCTGTGGGCTGTGGTCCTATGTTGAGAGAGAGCAGGCTGAACAAACTCTGGGGAGCAAGTCACTAAGCAGCATTCCTCCATGGCCTGTGCTTCATTTCCTGCCTTCAGGTTCCTGCCCTGCCTGAGTTCCTGCTCTGACTTTCCTCAGTGATAAATTGATATCCCAAGTGGAAGTGAAATACACCCTTTCCTTCCAAATTGCTTTAGGTCATGGTGTTTATCACAGCAATAGAAACCACAACTTGTACACCTATCTGAAATGAAAATGCATTCCAGGGGCCTTTATATGTTTTTGTGCCATGTCTGTTAACTCTAGTCCCTCATTCAACTTTGCATGCCCATGGCTCAGAGTTTCGGAGAGAAACAGAACACGAATGGTGTAGCTAGAAGTCAAAGCATGCTCTCTGAGATTTACTTGGGCTCTTTTGCCTACTGAACCATGCTCAACTAACCTTAGAAAGCCTTCCATTTTCTCTCTCCAAGTGATTCCAGTTTCGTCACTTCTACTTTGCATAATTTGACAAAGTCCATTTGACAGAGAAGACAGATTCTACTGCATGTTAAGCACACATTTAATTCTACTCAAAACCGAATAAGAATGTGTCTTTTATTTTCCAACATACATTTTCAAACATATCTGGTTTAACAGATGTCCTCAGTTTTTACAAGTCGATGCGGGTGGCCATGGGAAGAAGGAACCCACACAGTTGAATGAATCAGTGCTGGAGAGCAGCCTGCATTATACACAAATCCTCCCCTTGAAGGTTTGTGTTCATCTATCACCTCAGCTCTCAGAGCCAAGTAAGCCCAAATCTGAGCATTAGCATTAGTTCCTGGACTTCACTCTGGGGTCTCCACCTACTCAGGAAATGGTCGCTAGGAAAAGAATCTGGGTGGGCTGAGTATGACCTCTCCCTAGCAGAGCATGGGTTTGATATTGTGCTTCAGGAAAGGGTCAATTGCTGCATTTACACCAGAAACTTCTAGCACAGCAGTTGCAGAGTCTGTGAGGTATTAAGATTATTTTCTAGTGTTCTGACTTAGTCTCTTTGTGTCTCTTGTCATGCTGTCAAGACATTACTAAAATGTCAGCATTTTTGTATATCTGGAAAACCAGACTCTCTATAGCACATTTTTTTTTGGGGGGGGGGGATGTGTTGTAGGGACCTTGTGAGATTAAGAAGGAAATGTCCATTGCATGGATTGCCTCCACAAGCCTTAGCTTCCTGTAGGATTCAGAATTCTTGTTTCTCCTTCTGTCACCGGTCTCTGATAGAGAAGTCAATTTTGATATCCAGTACCACAGTAGAGTCAGGGCCAGCCTGCCCCTAGTGGAATTTCCAGGCTTGCCCTTCGGCAATAACTTAACCATAACCCAGTGAGTTGCCTTGCAGTCAACTGCTTTGGCTGAATGATTGGACAACTGTTATTCCCTTTACGAGCATAGTGGACTGTGTTTGCTTCTGAGGCCAGAAAGCTCAAAATCAGTTTTGGCATTTAAATTGTGATAATCTTTCTTAGTTAAGGCTTGTCACTTTTAAAGCTGTTTTGCTCTTTGACACTCTGTTTTTATTTCATCTTCATATTTCACCATCTGCCTTCTTGAATATTTGGAAATAATAGGCAAATCACTGTCAAAAGTACCTGGGCCTCACATCGGGTGTGAGTCATGAGAGATTCCGGTCATTTAGTACTAAGAATGTCTATGCTGGGAAGGAAGATGGCAGTTTAGTGGGCAAAGTATTTGCTGCTCAAACATTAGGACCAGTGTTCAAATTCTTAGCATCCACATAAACGCTGGCATGACAAAGGATATCTGTAACCCCAGGACTGGGAGAAGCCAGGTGGATCCCTGGGGAGTGGGGCAGTCCAGGTGACATGGAGAGCTACAGGGTCGGCGAGAGATTCTGTAACAAAAAATAAGGTAAGGAGAGATTGAGGAAGAAATCCAACCTTGACTGACCTCTGGTCTCCACATGTACATGCGTGGGCATATACAGGCACACAGACACACAGACACACAGATACACAGATACACAGACATAGACACACACACGCACACACACACACACACACACACACACACACACACACACGGGGAGAGAGACAGAGTCAGAGAGAGACAAAAAAAGAGAGACAGAGAGAGACAGAGAGAAACAGAGAAAGACAGAGAGACAGAGAGATGAAGACAGAGAGAGAGAAAGAGAAACAGAGAAAGACAGAGAGAGAGAGAGAGAGATGAAGACAGAGAGGCAGAGAGACAAAGAGAGAAAGACAGAGAAACAGAGAGAGAAAGAGACAGAGAGAGAGACAGATACAGAGATAGAGACAGAGACAGAGAGAGACAGAGATGACAGACAGATACAATTATCATAGGATCTAGTTCTAGGGAAACACTTCAAATTTTACAATGGACCAAAATCCAAGAGTGTAGACCAATAAAAAAGTCAAAGCTGCCTTGGAAACAGGTGAGGATTTGATAGATGCACTGCCTATCAGCAGTGGGACTGGTTAGTTCAGCTGCACTGTGGTCTCAGATCCCTCAGCTCTATAGACGACAGAGCAGCTAGAGACAGCCTTTGGTGCAGATGATCAGAACGGCCCTGGCTGAGACAGGCAGGGCTTCACTGTCTCAAGCACAAACAAGTCCAGAGTAAACAGCCCAAGACAGCCTTTCTGCTCGGCTACCATTAGCTCGGCTTCTCTCCCTCAGGTTTGTAAGATGGCTCCTACATTACCAAACATGCCAAGAAGAAGAAATATAAAGAGAGGAGCCGAGGCCAACTGAACTCCCATCCCTTAAACAGTTTCCTAGCAAGCCACCTGTCTACCGCCACTTAACTTATTACACCTGAGTCATTTGGTCATCTAGAGTTAGAGTTACAAGGGAAGCCAGGAAACCGTGTGCGTGCCTGCTTGCATGGGGTTTAGCCTGGATATTTTATTTCCCCTGTTCAAAATTAAGTCCCCATTACTAAGAAAGAGGGAGAAAGAGATACTGTAATCTCAGGCCTTCTACAGAGAAGAAGATGAAGGCATATGGAAATGAGAACACGAAATCTTTCCTCAGCTTTCTGGGTTGCTCTGTTGTTCTCTTCAGACACTAGAAGAGGACATCAGATCCCATTACAGGTGGTTTTGAGCCATCGTATGGTTGCTGGGAATGGAACTCAGGGCCTTTGGAAGCGCTAACTCTAACTGCTAAGCTAGTATCTTGCCAGCCCCTTGAATCAGTGTTTTATTGCTGTGAAGGTATACAATGACTATGGCAACTCTTATAAAAAATGGATTTAATTGGGGTTTTATAGGGATTTGCTCCAGTGCCGCAATGTATTTTAGTGCAAAACATTGGCCTCCTAGATCTGGTTGCCCTTATTCGAAATTCTCAAGCACACCAGCCTTTGTTGTGTGAACCTTGCTCCCCAAGTGAATTGGTCAATAAAAGGCTAACACCTGTGATTAGGTGATAGAAAGAGATCGGCGGGTTTTCACTTACCCGGCTGGATAGTATAGGGAGAGACAGAAGCAAAGAAGAAAGAACACAGAAGAGGAGGAGACGACCATGAGAGGAAATGGACCATGAGCCATGAGAAACAGCAGGCAGCAAGGAACCTGAGGTTGGGATGTAAGTTAGAATAGCTCAAAACCTGCCCAATATAGGCTTACGGCTTGTAAATAAAATACCTGAATTGTGTGTCTTTTATCCAAGCTAGATAGAATTTATAATTCTATTTACGGAGCTGACTTATAGTTCAGAGGTATTGTCTATTATTATGACAGGCAGACAGCAAGAGGAGAGAAATATTGGTCCTGGCTTGGGCTTCTGAAACCATGAAGCCCATTCCCAGTGACACCGTACCTCAAACAAGGCCATACTCAAACAAGGCCACGCCTCTAAATCCCTCTTAAGTAGTACCACTCCCCGATGAGTCTACGGGGGAAAGCACATTCTGCACTCCAGTTTCTGCCTCTTCTTCATTGTTTGTTTGTTTCCTTTTTGGATGACGAATATAAAAAAATAACCAGGTAATATTACTTTAAGCTATGTACCTAAAAAGGTTTTTCTTAGTTAATTTTTAAAGTCCCCACAGTTAAATGGGATAGAGAACATCAAGGTTTCTCATATAATTTTTAAAATTTCTTTCAAGTAAAAATTATTGAATTTAGTAGTTTCAAGTCCCTGGGCAGCCTAGGCCGAATGCAGACCTGTTTAGTGACTGCAGTAATTTACACTGACAGGTTACCCTGGACTAGCCCATCTCTAGATTCTGAATTACTGTAGGTATCCATGAGCTATGGTAGAAAAGGAGCGTAGGGACTCTGAGAGAAAATCACATCTGATGCTCAATATTTCATTCCCACCCAGAACCTCTAAGTATGTTCTTCCCATCACTATAATTATATCTATAATTATGATGAAGCCTGTTGGATGAAGTATTCCAGAGACAAGCGAATCTGAGACAAGTGTGTTTTATGGAAGTATGATCAAAGGAATAGAACAGTATTTATGGACTACAGTATTGATCGCGTCTCAGCATTTATGACAACCTTGCAAGCTTGGAGAAGTTGGAGAAGGCATCAGAAACATCGTGGTTGACTCTGCAGTAACAACAGTAATGAAAAACAAACCTCTTGTTTTTATCATAACCATCCATACTTTTCAAAGTGCTTTAGTTTATTTCTAGTTTGACCACAATCTTTGTAGTGATAGTTTCTGACACTGTTTATGGTTAGAACAAATCATTACTGATTTTCCTACAGGAGTCATAATGGGATTAACAGTAGATGCCTCTATGTGATCTTAGTTACGTGAAAGGGGAGGAGAAAAGAAAGCTTACTCTATAGTACATTGCAGCCCTTAACTTTTCCTTCTAGGAAGTCTTAATTCTCATTTAGACTGTGATTGTTAGAATGCTATATTTTATGGAGGAAGGGTGTCTCTATGTAGTCCTAGCTGTCTCCACTTCCCTATCCACCCAACTTTCATGTTTTTTCTCTCTTTCCTTTCCTCTTTCAAAAACAAAAGAAAAAACGAAACTAAAAACAAAAACAAAATAAAAAACACATGAAGGAAGACCCAACAAGACAACAACAAACAACAAATGAACAAACAAAACAACAACAAACACCAAACCAAACCAAAACGAAAACCAACCAAGCAAACCAAAAATGCTGCCCCCTGGTTCTTTGTTGGCAATCTACTGGAAGTGGTTTATATGACCAGCATCACTCCACTGGATAAAACTGGCTTTGCCTTTTCCAGTAGGTATCAATTGCAAACAGCTCCTTTGTTAGGGGTAAGGAAGTGGACACGAGTCCTATCTCAAAGCAAAACTGTTTTTGTGTTAAGCCTAAGTGATTGCCATTTATTATTTTGCAGATACCTGAAGCTTGTGGGTTTAACTTTACAAAGACAAGGACAGAAGAAATTCAAGGTGGCTGTATTCTCTCACCAAGATTATGTGCTGTGTGTCATATGCAATGGGTGAATATTGAACTGACACAGAAATTTGATTCAGATAATGGAATGACCCACCTCACACTACAGGAACAGAAGTATGACAAGAGAATAGTGCAGAGGGAGGGGCACATCAAGGTCAATGAGTAGGTGATTGCCATTGCTCTCAGTCATCCACCAGAACTATTTGGTAAGACTTTTGCAGAGGACATCATTCACTCTGGATACAAGAAACAGAGAAACTAACCTGGGGCTGGTCTGGTAGCTTCCTCCCTGATAGCTGGCTCTCATAGTTCTGGAAGGGGCTATTCTGGGTGCAGGGGGAGAAAAGACACCAATGGTCTCTCCTACCTACGTACCCTGTAGACTATACTATCAACATGTCAGATAAGATGTGCCCACTGTTACAATACTGTCAAGAATACTTTGTGGTTAACAAACTGCTCTCCAGTTGTATTTGATGCTTGTTTATTGGGAGAGAATATGTATCTGGTACTATAAATTTGCTCAGAAGATTATGAATGGAGCAGTCACAGGCTTTAGGAGAGACTATTACTGATGTGTTATAGAGTGGACACATAGTCAAACTTCACCACAAACACGTATAACGAGACCCACAGACTACTGCTTATCTCAGCCTGGATCAGAGAAGCTTCTTTTGCAGAGTGATGGAAAATGCAAGGACTCCACCTGGTCCAAGTTCTGGGAATAAGCAACTACTGAGATCTCATCTCTAAACAAGATCTCAGCTCTAAACACCCCAAATCTAAACAATATCATGAAAGAGGTGGCCAAAAAAATGTAAGAATTAGAAGATACATAAACTGTTGCTGTCTTCAGAAGAACCTTCTCATATATACACAGGGGCACAGACAGACAGACGCACACCATGTCACTAGACATGGGATAAGATCAAGTTTTGATTGAAAGAAGAGAGGAATCATCAGGAGCTGATGAGGAATACAAGAGGGTGATGGGCATGAGTGTGGACACAATTAATTTTAAACATGTACGTAACTGTCAGAAAAGATTAGCACAAAAAAGAAGCCTGTTGGTTAAAAGGCTGTACTATCTGCAGCATAATCTTTTGTTTTTCAGTTTTGAATGAAAGTTTATTAAGTATATAGCAAGTCAAAATAAAAAAAACAAAAAACCAAACAATTGTTGGATGTGGATAAATAGACAGACACATAGGTAGGTAGTTGGTAGGTAGGTAGACAGATAAACAGACAGGAAAGCACCATCAAATTGTGTGCTTAAAATATCCAGCAGAAATGAACTAGCGATGCCTCCTTGTGTCTATAGCTGGAGAGAATCTAAGACAAGATAGAGCATCTCTTCAGGTGAGGGGGCCGAGCCAAAACAGGCAATCAAATAAACTGCAGAAAGGTAACGTCTTCAAGTTGGGAGCTTACAAACATCAGCAGAAGCTGTCTGAGGCTACCCCATTAAGGGGTACTTCCTCATTGAGAGTCCCAGGCAGATCAGTGTGCCCACAGACGGAATGTCCAGGTAAACGAGCAGATAGCAGCGAGTAAAGGTCACCCTGTAAATCCAGGGGCTTGCACCCAGCAGAAATTGCCTGGGGAATCTGAAGAGGTCCAATAAAGTTCCTCATTGAGCTTCCTCCTTGGTGAACCACCCATGGCTGAGCCCTCAGCATCCCTTTCCCACCGCAGACACTTTTATAACATGGGATAAACAATGGTAACATCTTTTGGAAATTGTTCACCTTCCAGCTGTTTTCAGGGACATGGTGTTATGACTCTTGGGCTGTTTTATCCTTCGTATCAGAGACTTAGGGGAGGTGGCTCATCTCCAGACAAGGAGGTCTTGGAAGGTTCTTTGAACTGAGTATTGGGTCGGAAATAGGAACAGGGGAACAACCTTGCTTCCAGAGCCAGCATCTCAGTGAACTCAGATAGCACATGAACACTCTCCAATGCAATGTACAGTACAACTGGAAACCCTTCCCTTACAGGCTTACATGTAAGGGGCAGATCTCATGCAAGGAAAGTGCATAACACACACATCTGGGAGAAGGTGGGTGCTGCTTTAGTGACCCATAAGGTCATGGCTCCTTTCTACCACTATTCACAACCCCTGGTTGAATTATTTTGTTCTGGGACCTCCAGAACAAAGTCTGCAGCCCTCAGCATATGCTCTCTGGACTTCCATCAAGACCTGAATTAATGTGCAACCGATCTTAGTTCCAAACACTTTTTACTAATACCTAATCCCACGTTTCATTTTTAATATGAATAAGCTCTATCTCCTTGAGATAGAGCAAAATAATATAACCAAAGGTATTTCTACACAGTGACTGGCCCAAATTGGGATCTATCCTATGGGTGGGCACCAAACCCTAACACTATTACTGATGCTATGTTGTTTTTGCAGACAGGAACCTAGCATGGCTGTCCTTTGAGAGGTTTCATCAGTAGCTGACTGAAGCAGATGCAGAAAACCATTATAGCTAACCACTGAACTTTGGTTGGGGACCTTTATGGAAGAGTTAGGGTAGTGATTGAAGAAGCTGAGGGGGATGACAACCCCATAGGAAGACCAGCAGTGTCAACTAGCCTGGAACCATGGGAGCTCTTAGAGACTAAGCCAACAACCCAGAGCACTAGCTAGCCTGAGGCCCCAGCACATACAAAGCAGAAGACTGCCTCTCTCAGTAAGAGAGGATGCACCTGATTCTGTAGAGTCTTGATGCCTTAGGGAAGGGGAATGCCTGGGGAGGGGAAGGGGAGGAAGAATGGGATGAAAAATCTGAAAGGGGGTCCAAGAGGGAGGACTGCAAGGGGACAACATCTGGAATATAAATAAGTAAAATAATTAATGAAAAATACATTATTCCTGATGAAACTTATAAAAAGTCTACTCTAATACACTGTTCAGTTTAAGGAAATAATTAACAGACACTGTGGATTCCAGTTATCCCTTAATCTGTTCAAAATGGAGCAGGATGTGAATGAGGACTGTAGGACACTTTATTTTTCCATGATCTTCATATCTAGGAAAGTTATAAAATTTTATGGAAAATGAAGGGGTCACATACTGAGCTTTAACTAAAATTTATGGCGAGAATGAAATAGTTGCAAAACCTCAGTTTTGGCACTGTAACCTAACCCATTATTTTTCTAATAACTCACAGTCTTCATAAGAACACAGTTTTATGTAGTTTACAGAATAGTTTCTCTGAGAAAGAGGATACAATGGCTTAGATGACTCTTTGTCCCAAGGATTCAGGAGTTGGAGTTCTAGGCCCAAGAGCGGCCATATTGGGAGGAGATGCTGAGATTTCAAAGTTTAGTGGGAGCTCCTTGAATGTTGATGGAACTCTCTTGAATAAAAATAGGAAAGTATGTGAGAGTTTGAAGTAATTCATACAAAAGCAGGTTGTCAATACCAAGCATAATTACTGAATGGCTTGATGTATGCTGCCTGGACATAGGACCTCTCCTTTCCTATGTGACTCACCTTTTGTGATTCGTCTAGTGAGGTCCTTAGAAGAGTTGGCACCATTCTTTGAACCTTCCAAGTATAAGGAGAACAAACTTTTTCTTTATAACATAGATGGTTTCAGATAGTTTGTCAGAATAGAAGAAAAACAATAAAAGCTATGTAAAGAAAATTGTGATGTATGCTATTAAATGTTCTCTATACTATTATTCTGATTTTTTTCCCCCACTCTAAAATAGTAGTTTGTCCAGAATTCATAATTTTCTGTCATTGGAAGTTGTTCAAAATTCAATCTAGTCCAATCTCAAGTATAAACTTTTGTTCTCAAATATAACCAGTCTTATAACCTTCTCACCTCGTAGATAATTTATATCATCTTTGGAGATCGATTCTTGTGGACACTGAAATTAGTTGTGCTGCCATGATGCACATTGAGCGATAGGATACAGTAGAGAAAATACTGCAAAGTTCTGATCCTAACTCATGGAACACCAATATACTTGTTATTTTGAACACCATATACATCTTATCTTGTGATTTGGAAGCACAAAATGACTAGTTAAGAAGTCCTTCTACCTGTCATTGTGTCCTCCAGAGCTCATATGGAGACAGCACTGTGTTGTTGAGTTCATGATAGTCTGACATTCTTGATTTTAGATATGCTTGCTTCTGATGAATACTAGAGCCAGGCCCCTCAGGATTCTGGTTCTCTCTTCCTATCTATAGGGGAAATATTAATAGAAATAAACTACTCTTGCAGTTAGCCTCTAGGTGACAAATGATACCCATTTCTTCTCTGCTCTGGTAAACACACCAAGTCCTGCCCATCCCCCCCCTGGCTGGTCTCTGAGTTTCCTTAGTGAGAGATCTAGTCTCTAATTCCTGAGTTTTTCAGTTTGGCTTTCTATGGGTAAGTGTATTGATCACCAGAATCCTAAATTGTTGAGGAAGAGAGAAGGGAAGCCCAGGCAGGTCACCTGGCTACACCCATTCACTCAGAGTTAGAGGCAGTTACATCTTGGCATTTGGAGAAATTCTCATTAGATTCTCTGAGTGGACCTTAAGGATCCAAAACTTTGAATGATAGTTTTGGAAATTTGGGGCCTGGGGCCAGAGATGAGAGAACAACTTCTCTAATGGGACTCTACGAAGTCTTAGTGAGCTTAAATTAAGCCTCTGTCATGCATCTTTTCAAACCTATGGAAGTCTTCATGTGCTTAGTTAGTATTTCAGGGTTCAAGGAACTATGGTATTAGATAACAAAGTATGATTAAACAAACCCCTTGTCAGGTTGAGATGGAAAACATCAGAGGGAAGAAAATCATCTTGAATACAGTTCTTGGTTTTGTAATGGGTTCTGCAAGTGATGTCACCATCTCTAAGGCACTTCATGCCATGTCGAGTATGATATTAGGCTGTCAGTGCTCCTGTCATAATAAACTGCTATTGAGCTCTGATCATGTTCAGAACCTCTAGAGGCTGTGGCAGAGCTGGGTGTCCCCACACTCTGTGACAGAGCAGTTTTAGGCTTCTCAAAGTTTTGTTGCCAGGTGCCTCTCTGCCCTCTCTTTTCCCTGGTCCCAGCTGAGTGATCACCTGCATTCTGTGGTCTAAGTAGTGTCTTAGTTTTTCTCATTTAACTGCAAAAATGCACATGCATGTTTCTGGGGTTAGATGATTGTTGCAACATTATAAAACCAGGTATAGAATCCAGTGAACTCCTTGCTGGGACAGTTTAAGACCTACTTTTTCTATTTTCTATTATTTACTTGTGTGATAGCCACACATCTCTAATGCAGCACCAAGTCAGAACACTTCTCTGCTGTTTCACCTACAGGGCTTCAACAAAGTCCTCTTAAGCCCAGGGTGCTAATTCATCGAAAGTAGTCTCAGTTCCTCTTCAAGTCCACTTAGGCAAACACGACACAGCTCAGCTGACACAGCTTCTCTCTACGGAAGGAAAGTCTAGGGGTTCAGTTTGGTTCCTTTAGAACAGTTACCACAAACTTTGGCTTCTTTCACTTGAGAAAAATCACTCTGAAAGACCTCACTGTACTACACACAGGAGCCTCTAATTCCATACTGTATCTCTGAAGACATTGAAAGGAAACAGCTCTTGTCTCAGCTTGAGTAAAGGGCTCCACCTTAGACAGCACATGACATAAAGCCTATCAAGTAGTCCCCAGGAAAATTTCTAAATAAGGTTACAGAGCCAATGTGTTCCCTTAGCACTGAACGTTTGGTTTGGAAACTTGGACTCTGATCTTTGCCTTGGAATCAGCCAGTTGTAGAGGAAATAAAGACAAGTAACATAAGGGCTGGCAGGGCAGATTGAACAAACATAGTTAGAGCACATTAAGACAGTTACTTTAACTTTATAATTGAAAAACTTTATATACTTTCAGTACATACGGTGATATTTGGAAAAGTTTATATATTGTTCAATCACTAAATCAAGTTAACTCATGTGCTTTACCATATATATCTACTTATTTCATAGTGAGAACACAAAACTGTAATATGACACATTGCTATAAACTATAGTCACAGTGTTGTAGGATAGACACTGAGTTTATTACTGTCTAAATACAACATCATGACCTTTGACCAATTTGACCAATGTCTTCCTCAACCTCTCCTACCAATCTGCTCTTGGTGATCATCACTCTGCTCTCTGATCCTCTTTTTTTTTTTTTTTTTAATGCAGAATTTTTTTCTCCATCTTTATTAACTTGGGTATTTCTTATTTACATTTCGATTGTTATTCCCTTTCCCAGTTTCCAGGCCAACATCCCTCTAACCCCTCCCACTCCCCTTCTATATGAGTGTTCCGCTCCCCATCCTCTCCCCATTACCGCCCTCCCCCCAACAATCACGTTCACTGGGGGTTCAGTCTTGGCAGGACCAAGGGCTTCCCCTTCCAATGGTGCTCTTACTAGGCTATTCATTGCTACCTATGAGGTTGGAGCCCAGGGTCAGTCCATGTATAGTCTTTGGGTAGTGGCTTAGTCCCTGGAAGCTCTGGTTGGTTGTCATTGCTGTTCATATGGGATCTCAAGCCCGTTCAAGCCCTTTCAGTCCTTTCTCTGACTCCTTCAACGGGGGTCCCACTCTCAGTTCAGTGGTTTGCTGCTGGCATTTGCCTATGTATTTGCTATATTCTGGCTGTGTCTCTCAGGAGAGATCTACATCCCATTCCTGTCAGCCTGCACTTCTTTGCTTCATCCATCTTATCTAGTTTGGTGGCTGTATATGTATGGGCCACATGTAGGGCAGGTTCTGAATGGGAGTTCCTTCAGCCTCTGTTCTAAACTTTGCCTCCCTATTCCCTCCCAAGGGTATTCTTGTTCCCCTTTTAAAGAAAGAGTGAAGCATTTGCATTTTGGTCATCCTTCTTGAGTTTCATGTGTTCTGTGCATCTAGGGTAATTCGAGCATTTGGGCTAATAGCCACTTATCAATGAGTGCATACCATGTGTGTTTTTCTGTGATTGGGTTACCTCACTTAGGATGATATTTTCCAGTTCCAACCATTTGCCTATGAATTTCATAAAGTCATTGTTTTGATAGCTGAGTAGTATTCCATTGTGTAGATGTACCACATTTTCTGTATCCATTCCTCTGTTGAAGGGCATCTGGGTTCTTTCCAGCTTCTGGCTATTATAAATAAGGCTGCTATGAACACAGTGGAGCATGTGTCTTTATTATATGTTGGGGCATCTTTGGGTATATGCCCAGGAGAGGTATAGCTGGGTCCTCAGGTAGTTCAATGTCCAATTTTCTGAGGAACCTCCAGACTGATTTCCAGAATGGTTGTACCAGTCTGCAATCCCACCAACAATGGAGGAGTGTTCCTTTTTCTCCACATCCTTGCCAGCATCTGCTGTCGTCAGAGTTTTTGATCTTAGCCATTCTGACTGGTGTGAGGTGGAATCTCAGGGTTGTTTTGATTTGCATTTTTCTTATGACTAAAGATGTTGAACATTTCTTTAGGTGTTTCTCAGCCATTTGGCATTCCTCAGCTGTGAATTCCTTGTTTAGCTCTGAAACCCATTTTTTGATAGGGTTATATGTCTCCCTGTAGTCTAACTTCTTGAGTTCTTTGTATATTTTGGATATAAGCCCTCTATCAATTGTAGGACTGGTAAAGATCTTTTCCCAATCTGTTTGTTGCCATTTTTTCCTAACAACAGTGTCCTTTGCCTTACAGAAGCTTTGCAGTTTTATGAGATCCCATTTGTTGATTCTTGATCTTAGAGCATAAGCCATTGGTGTTTTGTTCAGGAAATTTTTTTCCAGTGCCCACGTGTTGGAGGTTCTTCCCCCATTTTTTCTTCTATTAATTTGAGCGTATCTGGTTTGATGTGGAGGTCCTTGATCCACTTGGACTTAAGCTTTGTACAGGGTGATAAGAATGGATCGATCTGCATTCTTCTACATGCTGACCTCCAGTTGAACCAGCACCATTTGCTGAAAATGCTATCTTTTTTTCCATTGGATGGTTTTGGCTCCTTTTTCAAAAATCAAGTGACCATAGGTGTGAGTTCATTTCTGGGTCTTCAATTCTATTCCACTTGTCTATCTGTCTGTCTCTGTACCAATACCATGCAGATTTTTTTTTTATCACTATTGCTCTGTAATACTGCTTGAGTTCAGGGATAGTGATTCCCCCCCGAAGTCCTTTTATTATTGAGGATAGTTTTAGCTATCCTGGGTTTTTTGTTATTCCAGACGAATTTGCAAATTGTTCTGTCTAACTCTATGAAGAATTGGGTTGGAATTTTGATGGGGATTGCATTGAATCTGTAGATTGCTTTTGGTAAAATGGCCATTTTTACTCTATTAATCCTGCCAATCCATGAGCATGGGAGATCTTTCCATCTTCTGAGATCTTCAATTTTTTTCTTCAGAAGCTTGAAGTTTTTATCATACAGATCCTTCACTTGCTTGGTTAAAGTCACACCGAGGTATTTTATATCATTTGGGACTATTATGAAGGGTGTCGTTTCCCTAATTTCTTTCTCGGCTTGTTTCTCTTTTGTGTAGAGGAAGGCTACTGATTTGTTTGAGTTGATTTTATACCCAGCCACTTTGCTAAAGTTGTTTATCAGGTTTAGTAGTTCTCTGGTGGAACTTTTGGGATCACTTAAGTTACAATCATATTGTCTGCAAATAGTGATATTTTGACTTCTTCCTTTCCAATCTGTATCCCTTTCATCTCCTTTTGTTGTCTGATTGCTCTGGCTAGGACTTCGAGAACTATACTGAATAAATAGGGAGAGAGTGGGCAGCCTTGTCTAGTCCCTGATTTTAGTGGGATTGCTTCAAGTTTCTCTCCATTTAGTTTAATATTAGCTACTGGTTTGCTGTATATGGCTTTTACCATGTTTAGGTATGGGCCTTGAATTCCTGTTTATTCCAGGACTTTTATCATGAAGGGGTGTTGAATTTTGTCAAATGCTTTCTCAGCATCTAATGAAATGATCCTGTGGTTTTATCTTTCAGTTTGTTTATATAGTGGATTATGTTGATGGTTTTCCATATATTAAACCATCCCTGCATGCCTGGGATGAAGCCTACTTGATCATGATGAATGATTGTTATGATGTGCTCTTGGATTCGGTTTGCCAGAATTTTATTGAGTATTTTTGCGTCGATATTCATAAGGGAAATTGGTCTGAAATTCTCTTTCTTTGTTGGGTCTTTGTGTGGTTTAGGTATAAGAGTAATTGTGGCTTCATAGAAGGAATTCAGTAGCGCTCCATTTGTTTCAATTTCGTGGAATAGTTTGGATAGTATAGGTATGAGGTCTACTATGAAGGTCTGATAGAATTCTGCACTGAACCCATCTGGACCTGGGCTCTTTTTGGTTGGAAGACTTTTAATGACTGCCTCTATTTCTTTAGGAGTTATGGGGTTGTTTAAATGGTTTATTTGTTCCTGATTTAACTTGGGTACCTGGTATCTGTCTAGGAAATTGTCCATTTCCTCCAGATTTTCAAGTTTTGTTGAATATATGCTTTTGTAGTAGGATCTGATGATTTTTTGAATTTCCTCTGAATCTGTTGTTATGTCTCCCTTTTCATATCTGATTTTGTTAATTTGGATACACTCTCTGTGTCCTATGGTTCGTCTGGCTAAGGGTTTATCTATCCTGTTGATTTTCTTAAAGAACCAGCTTTTGGTTCTGTTGATTCTTTGTATAGTCCTTTTTGTTTCTACTTTTTTGATTTCAGCTCTGAGTTTGATTATTTCCTGCCTTCTACTCCTCCTGGGTGTGTTCTGACCCTCTTATTGTAACTTTTCTAGTTCCAAAAAATGTGGTTTGAATGAGAACGACCCCCAAAGGTACATGTACTTGAATTGTTAATGTCCAATTGGTGGAACTGGTTAGGAAGTATTAGGAGGTGTGGCTTTGTTGGAAAAGATGTGTCATTGGGGATAAGCTTTGAAATTTCAAAAGCACATGCCATTCTCAGTGTTGTTGGCTCACTGCATCATGGCTGTGTCTCAAGATGTAAGCTCTCAGCTACCGCAAGTACCATTCCTGTCTGCTATTATCACCACCATGATAGTCATGGACTCACCTTCTGGAACTGTAAACCTCAATAAATTCTTCTGTATGTTGCCTTGGTCATGATGATTTACTACAGCATTCGAAAGTTAACCTAGGGTTGGAGAGATGGCTCAGTGGTTAAGAGCACTGACTCCTCTTCCAGAGGGCCTGAGTTCAAATCCCACAACTACATGGTGGCTAACAACCTTCTGAATTGAGACTTGATGCCCCTTTCTGGTGTGTTTGATATAATATATAATAAATAAATAAGTCTTTAAAAAAAGGTAACTAAGAGAACAAATATGAAATAATACAATGTCTAGTGCTCCCCATACCCCTGTTTTGGGTGAAAATACCTTGTACTTTGCTTTTTAAGAGTTTACTTAGGTTATTTTTATTTGCCAAAATGTAAGAAACACATCCACTACTTTATACTAAGGTTAATACCCAATGTCACATTTGGGACAGTGATTTCAAGAAGTCTAATTGTACCCTCTGAAGGGGATCATGAGACACCCACTTCACTGTTCCCTGCTCAGATTTCACAGGTCATAGCCACAGGGCTAGGATGGTGCAGTGGTAAACTTCAGCTTTCCACTGGTTTGTTATAGAAGCTGGCTCAAAAGTAACAGTGAATGAGTCTCTGTGATCCTAGGGGTGTCAGCAAGAAGGCACATGGGGCTCTTTGACAGCTGAGACTGTTCCGTGTTGCTCAGTGAAGAACAGAAGTGCAAACTCAGAGATCAAAACATCATCCAGGGCCAGAAAACCACAACATGAACTCCGAAGTAAACATGGCCAATATTAGTCAAGACTTTAAAAGTTTGGGGTCTTATGGATCCAGATGGGTAGACATCATTAAGGTGTGGACATAAAGAAAGCTCCCTCTAACAAACATTTTTAAAAACAGATACTAAAAGCATCTTATACGTAAAATTACAAATCTGTTTACCTTAGGAAGGGGACGGCTTAGTGGATACAGTGCTTACTTTGTAAACAAAAGGATGTAAATATTCTCTCCAGAACTCACTTAAAATGGCTGGCATAGTGACATGTATTTGTAATCCCAGGGACAGACAGGAGGATCCCTGTGGTTCACTGGCCAGCAAGTTTAGCCTAATTGGTGAGCTCTAGGCCCATGAGAGTCTCTATCTAAAAAGGAGGTAGGCTGTGTTATAAAGAAGACACTTAAGTTTGTACTCTGTCCTCCTGTTTTAGTCAGTGTTCTGCTGCTAGGAGATACCATGACCACGAACACCCTTATAAAAGAGGAAATTTAATTGGGACTGGCTTACAGTTTCAGAGGTTTGTTATCAGCGTGGTGGTATGTAGGCAAACATGGTGCTGGAGAAGGAGATGAGAGTTCTATATTAGGATCTACAGGTAGCAGGAAGGTCAAGACACTTGGCTTAGCTTGAGCTTTTAGAACCTCAAGGCCCAACCCCATGGACATACTTCCTTGAACAAGGCCACACCACCTCCGATGCCACATCTCCTACTCGAGTAATGCCACTCCGGATGACCATCAGTCAAATGTATGAGCTTATGGGAGCCATAGTTATTCAAAGCATCATACTTTTATTCCCCTTATACACACAGACACACACACACACACACACACACACACACACACACACATACACACACACACACACACACACAGAGTAGCAAACTGCTAAGATTGAACAGTGTTTAAATAATCAGTCATTTTCCCCCTACAGTCTAAATACTGGCTTTGATAATCCTGTATGTTAACTGAATAGTAGAATTATTTATTATAATTTTAGGATTATTATATTTTTGGACAGGAAGTCTGCCAGCGAGGTCTATGTGATATTGTGATCCGTGGTGCCTTTGGCCAGAGGATGTTTTCTGTTCATAGATACTACTCTTCATCTGAAATGATTTATAACTCAGAGTCCTCACATGTAATAAACAACTGGTCACTCACAGTCACATCCAGAATATTGTCTGCAATTCGACTAGAACCTTCAACTGCCTGACCCAGCCAAATAAGGGGTGTTGAAAATGTTTGAGATATTCTCAGAGTGGTTTTTATTGAGTCTAGGGTCTCCTGATTGGCAGCTACATGCTAAGCTAATTGACTTGATTTTGTTACTGATTAAAGAGCCAGGAATAAGGACACCCATTATCATTAACTAGAAAAACACATCTTGGGTATTCAGGATGTTGGCTGGAAAGTGCCTTTCCCTGGTGCCAGAGCTTCAGATCCATAGCTGCCTTTGTATTGTTTTCTCTTTTATCATAATAGCTTAAAATTTTCTTTTAGATAATCCTTCCTCTATACTCAAGTGTCTTCAGTTAAGCAATGATGAAGGACTGTTAGGTGTCACCTCCACACTTGGATGTTGTATTGTTATTGCACTGGGAGGCTCTTGATCAAAAACTTCATCATTTTATGAACTTCCCATTTGCCAGACAGAATGAAGAATTTAGGGGAGACTGAGAGGGATTACAAAAGTTGGGGAAGGGTAAGGAACAGTCCCACACTTACCCCTAGTTGCCTAATATTTTCATATCAGAAAGAAGTTTAACAAAGGGGACACACAGTTTTTACTGTATATGAAAATGGCATATAGACTTTCAAAAGAAGTAAATACATACACATGCAACAATAACAGTTAAGGAAGAGGAGGCCGGGAGTTTGGGACAGAATGAGGAAAGATCGTGGAGAAGTTAGGGAAAGAAAGAGAATGAAGGGATGTGGTGTAACCGTATATTACTATAGTTAACTATAAGTTCTTTATTTTCTTATTGCAAGTATTCCTTATTTGTTCAGTTTCCTGTAAATAAGCAAAGATCTCATGGGACAGCAATTGCAGCCCTCAAGTGTTTCTGATTGACTGGCTCAGCAGTTAAGAGCACTGACTGCTCTTCCAGAGGTCCTGAGTTCAATTCCCAGCAACCACATGGTGGCTTACGACCATCTGTAACGGGATCTGAGGCCCTCTTCTGGTGTGTGTCTGAAGACGGCTGCAATGAACTCATATAAATAAAAATAAATAAATATATATTTTTAAAAAAGGACTGTCAAACAGCTAACAGGGCCACACTTACTGCCAGCAGGAGCTGTTTTGAAGACTCCCCAGTTGCCTAAGAAAACTTCACAGGATCCTAGCTGATTGCTCCAGCTTCTGAGGAGGCAGCCCCAGTCAGCATTGAGTTCGCTAATTTTTGTCTGTCACATGACAAGGCAAACTCCAGATGATTCAGCAGCCATCTTCAATTAGTCTAGAGAGGTGGCTCTTCCACAGCTGCTCTACCAGAGGAAATGCTGAGATCAATGCTGTGATTGGCGGAAACCGAAATCTCATTAGTCTGTAAGGTGTATTGTGATTGGTCTATATCCATGCTGTCATTTCACGTAGTTGTGCTGTGGTTGGTCCAAAATTCAGCCCCCGCCCCTATTTATCAATGTAGGCTGCTGGGTCCACTTAGTGTGTTGCCTGGACAGCTTTCTCTTGTGCTCCCTCCCTGAGTAGCACGAGGCTCACCATTGCGTATTTGCATTGGGAGGCTCCAGATAGAGCTGCCAAGTGGATTTGCTTGCATCTTGTTAGTAGTAGAGACTGGGCTGGTAATGAAAGAAGCCAGAGTTGAAAACCCCAGGCAGCGATGAGGGCGCAGGAGAGCGGCAAAGGCAGGGGCAACGGAGCACCAAGGAGGCTGAGCTGCAGACCCTGGCAACAACTAACTGCTTGATAGCTGAAGAGGAGCGGCAGTTCACAAGAGTGGCCAGAGTGAGAATGAGAAGGGGCATGAAGTGGGGAGGATGGACAGATGAGGCAGAAGAAGGACTGAAGGCTGTGATGAGCCAGGCCAGGCGCTCCGGGCCCAGGTCACTGGGAAAGTCACACAGAGCTGGTTGGCCCTTGTGCCCAAGGGTTTTTAGACTCCTCTGGTCCAGGAGCTGAACACTGGCAGCTGTCATGGAAGGGCTAAGGAATCTTAGGGGTCAGCCCTGCTGCTCAGCCAGCTGCTGCCGACGGCTGAGGAACCCTAGAGTTCTTTGCCCATGTAAAAGCTGCAGTTATAGCTGGGTACCGTGGCACACATTTGTAATCCCAGCACCCAGGATGCAGGAAGATAAGTGCGAAGTCATCCTGGGCGACAGAGTGCATTCCAGACCAGCGTGTCTCAAAAAAGAGAAAGGAAAGGAGAAGAAAGTAGAAAGAAAAAAAGAAAGAAGAGGGAAGGAAGAAAGGAACAAAAGAAAGGAAGGAAGGAAGAAAGAGAAGAATGGAAGAAAGTGGGGGCGGGGCAGAGAAAATACAACACGCAGAGACTAGAATCCTCCTCCTGAGGTCTGCGTGGGACAGGTGCTAGTGCTGCTTCAGTTCCTGTCAGCCTGCCGCTGCAGTTCGTTCCTGTTGAATGCAGAGTCGCCAGAGATCTGAGCTTCCCCTGACTTGTGATTTCCATAGGATTAGGTCTCTGATGATTGTTATATACATCCATTCACAACAGTTTCTACAACCATTAATGCATGGTATGTTAACTAACAGGATTAGAGGTAGGAATTGTCATGATGAAACATCTAAACGATGAACTGGCTAGAATTATTTCAGAGGAACTTTCTGGGATGGTTTGGATGAAAATGGCACGCTTAGAAGATACGGACTTGGTAGAGTAGGTGTGGCTTTGTCCGTCACTGGTGATGGACTTGGAGGTTTCAGAATCTCAAACCAGGCCTAGTGCTTCACTCACTTTCTGCTGCCTGGTGATCCAGATAGAGAACTCAGTTCCTTCTCCAGGACCGTGTGTGCCTGTGCCTTGCCACACTTCCTTCCATGTGATGTTGATGGACTAAAACTCTGAACTGTATACCCACCCCAATTAAATGTTTCCTCATCAGAGTAGCCATGGTCGTGGTGTCTCTTGCCAGCACTATAAACCTGAAGACATTTTACTCTGGTAAATAGTTTCTTGTGTCAAGAATCGACAAATGGGATCTCATAAAACTGCAAAGCTTCTGTAAGGCAAAGGACACTGTGGTTAGGATAAAACGGCAACCAACAGATTGGGAAAAGATCTTTACCAATCCTACAACAGATAGAGGGCTTATATCCAAAATATACAAAGAACTGAAGAAGTTAGACAGCAGGGAGGCAAATAACCCTATTAAAAAATGGGGTTCAGAGCTAAACAGAGAATTCACAGCTGAGGAATGCCGAATGGCTGAGAAACACCTAAAGAAATGTTCAACATCGTTAGTCATACGGGAAATGCAAATCAAAACAACCCTGAGATTTCACCTCACACCAGTGAGAATGGCTAAGATCAAAAACTCAGGTGACAGCAAATGCTGGCGAGGATGTGGAGAAAGGGGAACACTCCTCCATTGTTGGTGGGGTTGCAGACTGCTGCAACCATTCTGGAAATCAGTCTGGAGGTTCCTCAGAAAATTGGACATTGAACTGCCTGAGGATCCAGCTATACCTCTCCTGGGCATATACCCAAAAGATGCCCCAACATATAAAAAAGACACGTGCTCCACTATGTTCATCGCAGCCTTATTTATAATAGCCAGAAGCTGGAAAGAACCCAGATGCCCTTCAACAGAGGAATGGATACAGAAAATGTGGTACATCTACACAATGGAATATTACTCAGCTATCAAAAAAACAATGACTTTGTGATATTAAGAGGCAAATGGTTGGAACTGAAACTATCATCCTGAGTGAGCTAACCCAATCACAGAAAGACATACATGGTATGTACTCATTGATAAGTGGCTATTAGCCCAAATGCTTGAATTACCCTAGATGCCTAGAACAAATGAAACTCAAGTCGGATGATCAAAATGTGAATGCAGATCGCTCATGAGAGACACAGCCAGAATACAGCAAATACAGAGGCGTATGCCAGCAGGAAACCACTGAACTGAGAACAGGACCCCTGTTGAACAATCAGAGAAAGAACTGGAAGAGCTTGAAGGAGCTCGAGACCCCATATGTACAGCAATGCCAACCAACCAGAGTTTCCAGGGACTAAGCCACTACCCAAAGACTATACATGGACTGACCCTGGACTCTGACCTCGTAGGTTGCAATGAATATCCTAGTAAGAGCACCAGTGGAAGGGGAAGCCCTGGGTCCTGCTAAGACTGAACCCCTAGTGAACTAGACTGTTGGGGAGAGGGCAGCAATGGGGGGAGGGGTGGGAGGGGAACACCCATAAGGAAGGGGAGGGGGGAGGGGGATGTTTGCCCGGAAACCGGGAAAGGGAATAACATTCGAAATGTATATAAGAAATACTCAAGTTAATAAAAAAAAAATAGTTTCTTGTGCATCACTTAGCTGCTCCTTGGCATTAGCTGTCATTGCTCTAGTGTTGATGACGGGTGGGGCTGCTGTCTTTCAGATGGTTATGGAGCGTCTTGTATGGATCTAGTTAAGATTTCTTCAAATTGTGGCTCAAAGTGATGTTTCTCTCAAGATCAAACTACATTGCATCGTAAAAGAATAGTGTGTGTGTGTGTGAGTGTGTGTGTGTGTGTGTCAGAGAGAGAGAGAGAGAGAGAGAGAGAGAGAGAGAGAGAGAGAGAGAGAGAGATGTTTTTACAAGTCACAAAAGGCTGGCTTTCTGTTTTATTATTCTTTTTGTTTTTGAGACTTTTGTTGTGTTGTCAATGCCTCTAGACTAAAAAGGAAATGGCTGGAAACTTTTATACTTCCTTTTAGAAGCAAACAAATAAAATATATCAATATTGCTAAACAGCAATGCTTGTCACATTTATCCACTGCTTATGATGGAGCAGATGCTACACTGAACATGGTTACATTTGAACACTGCTTATTATGTCATTTCATAATTAGATGCCATAGAACTGCACGTCAAGGAAACAAGATCGGGGCATGGCAAGGTGGCTCAGTGGGTAAAGGTACTTGCCACCAAGCGTAACAACCTGAATTTGCTCTGAGACTTACATGTTGGAAGGAGAGGACCAACTCTTCTTGCATGTTATCTTCTGGTTTCCACATTTGCACAATCATACAAACACATACACACACATACAACACACAACACATTCTTGCACATACATATTCATGCATGCCCGCAGACACATATGCATGCAGGTACACACACACACACACACACACACACACACACACACACACACACCACACATGCACACAGATGCCTGTGCATACACACTAAATACATTCAAAAAGTGGTGCTAGGTTTGAGGTAATAGAGACACAAATAATTTAAGCCATTTCTCCCTTAAAGATAACAAGTATTTAAACAGGAAAAAATAGTGAAAATAAATCTTTGAATGTACTGGAAAATGACCAAAGATACTTAAATTACTCTTTAAAAGCATTTTAAAACTAAATTTATTCGTAGGTTATAAATGAGGGTTGTGCATATTTGAGGAGCCCCCAAAGATGAGGTCCGTGTTGTATCCTTGTAAAGTTCGCACAGCTTACGGGAGAACATTGTATAACATTGAACTTCGAGCAAACATGCATATCTTCCCAAATACTGATCATGTCTTCATGATTAAACATCGAGAATCCTTTGCTAAACATTCAGAGCATTGTTCCCCGTTATAGCGCTGCCCCCTGCCCCCATAATTGTGTACAGTAAAGAGGACAGGCCCACCCCATACTGGCTCACAACTTCATCACCAGTACTGAAATGTGTATGTATGTGTGTGCTTGCATGTATGTGTGTGTCTACAGCCCCACACAGGTCAGCATGCTTGCATGTTCGCATGAGATAAACTTGTGTGTGCCAGTATTAAACCTTAAGCTGTACTATTTCTGCATAGACATGCCTATTAGAGTTCCTATTTCATAGAAGCCACATTTATGACCTCTGGAGGTCACACGACTCTGCTACGTTCTAGTTGTACTTTTGCAGTACTGGTGATTGAACTGAAGGTCTTGTGTCTGCCAAGCCAAATGTTCTCACATGCATCTCCAGCACTTGAAAGTTTTCAGTTCATGGTTTCACTATTAGCTTAGACGTGCTTTGAACTCACTCTACAGCCCAGGATGGACTCCAGTTCATGATCCTATTACTTCAGCCCCCTTTATGATGGAATTTCAGGTGTATACCAGCGTGCCTGGGCTTTTATGATGTTAATTTTTACTAGGGAAAGCAGTGTTTCAATGTTTTATTAGTGGAAATAATTGAACTATAATTTCTATTGCTTTAATTCTCTCTCTCTCTCATTCTCACTCTCTCTCTCTCTCTCTCTCTCTCTCTCTCTCTGTGTAAATGGAGTTTTAGAAATATGGTAATTTTTCCTTTGAGAATTTTGAGACAGTTTTTAGGTTAGTTGGGTCCCGAGTCCCCTCCTCCACAGGGCTCAGGCTGCTCAGGGAGGCAGTACAGGAAAGTTTGTCTGTGTCTACCCCACACCACCACCAGGCGGCTGTCAGACTGTGGGAAGCCACAGGACCCTGCTAGGCTTTGAGGGGAAGCACGGTCTGGGAGCAGGACATGGTTGGAGCTGGCACTGGGGTCCCCAGGTCTGCAAGGAGGCCAGGCCATCGGGTTCTCAGGCTTTTGGACATCCAGGCACTGCTGGAATGCCTCGAAGAGCTAAGAACAAAGTGGAGGTCCATGGGGCCCGATCTAGCCTGGGGACGGGGGCTAGACTGCAGTAGGTTTCGGGCTTGGTGGTGGAGGTAGCTGGCAGTGTAGGGAGGCTTTCTTCAGGAGATTAGATGGAGGCTCTGTAGGTGAAGGCCTTCTCTGTGGCTCCCCACAATGGATCCCGATGAAAAGAGACAGTCTATGGTTTTAAGGCATTTATTTCCATGGTGGAAAGTGGATGAGTAAAACTGTACCCCACTTCTCAGAGTTGGCCTGAGATTAAATACCTTTTGCAGGGAGGAGCGTCTGGGAAGGGAAATTCATTGGCTCAGCCTCCAGGCCTTTAGGTGTCTCATTATAATGGAGATCTGTCTTGAGCCTACATGACCTGTGGTCACATTCTCTACCTGTGGAGGGGCTTAGGGGGATGTCCTTTACATGACTGACAGCCACAAATCTATAGAGGGCTGAGGTCTAGTAATGGGCCTGGTTTCCTAGGAGTCAGACGAAATGACTACTGTTCTTTTCAGGGTGTCTGGGGTTCAAGCCTCCTCATCCCTGAACCAGAGTGCCTTTTACTGTCTTACTTCTAGTCCAAGGTGGCCTTGAACCTTTTTGCCTCAGTTTCCCCAGCACTGGAATGACAAACTGGAGGACACCATGCCTACCCCACATCCTGAGATTTTAACTGGAATGTTCTGCTTTTCAGCTCCTAGTTTTATGCTCTTTTGGATATGGTGACTTTATGGTACAGCTAACTTGGACCTTTCTTAGTAAGATGCTTGTTATCTTGTAGCCTTGTTGGTCATTTAGAAACCATGCTGGATGACCTCAGCTACTTCCTATAGAGGCTAAGGCAGCCAATCGAGCAACAAACTCACCAGGTTTTTGTAGGACTGTCATTTTCTGGGATATTTTCAGCCATCTCAGGGCCAGCTTCCAAAGTGAGAGCAGCTTCCGAACCCTAGAGCATGTTGACATTACAGGGAACATGTCACCTGCTTCCCTACCCTTTGCTATTCTTTCTTACAAGAAAGACTCTTGCCTATGGTTTCTGTATATTTTACATCTAATTGACCTTTCTACTTTTTTCATGTGTCTACCACATAGTATGCTACTTTTTCTAGAGATTTATGAGTAAAAAACTTTTCTAAGATAGACACCTCTCTCTATCCATCTTCCTTTGATGAACTAAAATAATAATATGATCTATTTAAAGTTATCTTTCATCTAGGTATCTATTATCTAATGGGATAAAGATTAAGCATTCTCTTTGGAAGAAATGGCATCCCTTGTAGGCTCTGCAAGACTTTTATATACTGTGTTATATGATGTAATAGAAGGAACTAAAGGCAGTAAGAGGCAGGAAAATATGTTACTTGTGTATGTGTATGTATATAAATGTTCATGTTATATCCATGTATGTATATGTATATGTGTGCATTTGTGTGCATGTGTACATACATATTTGAGGTGGCACTTTTTTGATATATCAGGTGATGAAGACTCACATAGTATTTTGCTGATACAGAATCACATGGTGTTTTACTAAGGCAAGACCCATGGAAGAATAGGTGATATTTGGAGAGAGTATAAATAGGACTTAGAGGATAGATAGTGATGGTGTGCTTGCATAGCTAGCCTTGTAATGCCTTGTAAGTCTCATGTCTTTGTCTTGTTGATCTTCATTTTGTTGAGAAAGGCATGGCAGAAAACTTCTTCTGGAATCCTCAGTTGATCTTGGTTGCTCCCACTGACTTGTGCAGATTTGGTGGAGGCCTGGATGTTTCTACTGGATCATGCCTCTGCTGCTGATTTGTGTTTGGTATCCTGACATTACTGAACTAGTTGGTATTCTGTCAAACAGAGATTGTCCCCGCAAAAGTATTTTTAAATAGATCCACAGCCCCTTGTCCTATTTACCATTTTTCTCCCTTTCCTTTAGATAGTGGGTAGAAGTGGGGGGGTGTCAAAGCATGTGTAACCCTTCATTAAAAGTAGGTTTAAAAAAATCAAAGCCTACATATATATGAGTTATATTTGTGTACATGTATATACACATATGCATATATTACAGTTTGTGCTTATATATGTTGCTATGGGCTTCTGTACTTCTTGAGTTTTTAATCTCAACAAGTAATGAGAAACTAAAGCATATTGTTTACATGCACCTAGATTTACAGGAAAATATCTCAAGTAGTTCAAAGAGGGAAATGATCACTTTTACCAGGGAAGGTGAGGTGATGAAATGAGAAAAGGAAAAAGAAGACACTGGAAATAAAAATGACTTTGGTAGGTGAATGAAGCATTGTTATTGGGCCAAGAGCTTTGCACTTTATGTAAGGAAAATAAGGAATCGAATCATAAATAATTTCAGCAAGATACAGCTTGATATGCTATTCCACAGATAGGCAATACCATAAGCCAATGTGTAACTGGAACTCAAATGGAGACCCACCCAGATCCTAGGAGTAGTTGCATAGATTTCTGAGTACTTGGATTGGAAGGCTGATTGAAACACTGTGTGTTTTGGAAAAGGGATCGGCAAATGGTGTTTTGTGTTCTTGCTTGAAGGATTTGCTTTCATAAATGTAATCCCAGAGACTATTTAGAAGGCTGTGGTATAAGTGGGTTGGAGGATATTTTCAAACCCAGGTGTGAGTAAGAACTAGAGAACAGGCCAAGAACCTCAAACAGCCATTTCCCCAGGAGTGCGTGGCTGGGTGTGTTCTCTCAGAAATCCATCTTCCTTCTTTGGAGACTTGGCACTCTTGAGTAGTGACTGAGTGACTCTTGTTAAAGCCAGACAGACAGAGATAATCTGAGGGGGGTTTTGGTTCTGTTTTTAACTCTTTTTTTTTGAAAGACTTGCTATTCAAAGTCTTTGACATGACAGGGGCTAGTTGGTGGCTTTCAGTTTTCAAGGAGGTTAATGTGGAACATCCATCCAAGTCCAGGGCTCTGCCTGCTAAGGCCTGTGCAGCTGCAGGGCTGTGTTCACAGAGCTGACTCCTTGTCTCAGCTATGAATCTGAACCCGCTGTGACTCCAGTTTTGGCCAACTGAGCTACCCTATGTCTGCCTCCTCCCCACACCCCCGCTACAGCAGTTGGACACTTCATGAATTAATTCCTATGCTCCTGTCTCCAGGAATAACATTTATTTTCATCCCAGAATGTCCCTCAGTACTGACGCTGTCTGACACATTTGATTATTCGTGTCCACTGCCTCTCCTTAGAGAAGATTGCTCCTTCCCTAAGCCATCTTTGAGTCAATGAGATCTCCTGATTATTCTTTATATATTTTATATATTTTATCTATGGAGTTCTTGCTTGTCTTCTAAAACATGAGTTCAGTGAAGCTAGGAATTTCTTTTAGTTACAAAGTGGTTATCTAATAGACCCATGTCAATAAGAAAAGGAGTAAACTTCTGAAAATACGAGATGAAGAAGACCTAACCATAATCATAATGACATAATCATAGTGACAAACATTATTTTGTTCTTCACCCTTTAAAGGGGAATTCAAATACAAGAAAACCCCCAAAGAACAACAGTAACACAAAACAAAACCATGAGTGGCTGAAGCTTGGCCTTTGTGTTTCTTTTTAAACTCTTGAATTAATCCTTAAGAACTTTGACCTGCAAATTAGTTATACATTCACCACAAATATACTTATTTTCCAATTTTTGTCATTCAGCTCTAGGATTAGTAAGTCCATTCATATAAATAAGATGACAAGAGTATTATTAGGAGTAATATTTTGGAAACAAAACTTTTCCCATAGAGATCATTTTAACCTGGATGAGTAAATGACCCAGCAACTAAATGCTACTTGTAGCTGTGCTGTTAATAACTGCTCTCTCTAATGCTTCTAACACAGAGTAGATTTTTATTGCTATTTCCATATGTCCCGGCCAAATTCTTTTTTGCTCCCTCACAATAATTTCCACAGAGTTCTGGGAAGCCAACAGGTATGAGCTGAGTCTAAAATGCAGTTTCTCTGGGCTTCTGTGGTTCCTTTTTGCTCAGTAAGACATTACTTCCAACTCCAAGGGTCAAGATAATGAATCATTTTTTTTTAAAAAGAAATAGCCATTCATCTGAAAAGGCCAACATACTCTAGTAATATAAAAAACAGTTTAATAGCAGACAACGTGAAGAAGGAGACACCCTTAGCTGAGGAACCGCTCTGGCCCTGACAGGCATCTGGAAGAAAACAGAGAAACAGAAGCTGTTGGAAATATCTCCAGGAGCATCAGCCAGAAGGCGGTGATGTGGAATAAGCGTAGGTACAGAGTCTTCGCTTACTGATGTTCCAGATCCTGCTCACTGGACATCCACACTGAAACCAGTCTCTTTTGGACAACAGCCTGCCTGCCAAGAAAACAGAATGGTAGACTGCTTCTTACCCAGTGCTTTTGCATGGTGCCCGTTTCTTTGCTAGGCTATGGAAGGTGTTGATTCTGATTCTAGTAGGGTGGTAACTACTGTTTTTTTCTTTTTTAATTAAAGTCAACTCTATGAGAGGAAGGGGAAGGGGGAGGGACATGGGAGAGTTATATGGAGCACAGGACAGGGAGGGACAGTTTATACAGCTCCAGGGAGTAGTCTCTAGACTGGGTAAAGTTATCCTAATATATCAACTCTTTCAATCACTTGCTCATCAGACAAATGTTTAGCAGATTAGCAGAGAAAAACATTTGTCCTTTTGACTTCTTTGAGAGCAAGCAAACCTTAACTCTTTTAAACATGTTTTATTCATTTTTATGTGTATGGATATTGTCTGAGTGCCTGTAGAGTTACAGATAGTTGTGAGTCACACTGTGGGTGCTGGGAATTAAACTTGGGTCCTCTGGAAGAGCAGCCATTGCTCTTAACCACGGAGTAAAATTTTCCAGCCCCATTTTGACCTCCGTTTAATACTTTTTAAATGGGGCAATAAAAAAACTAGAACTTCAGGGCTGGAGACATGGCTCAGTGGTTAAGGGTACTGGCTGCTCTCCCAGAGGATATAGGTTTAATTCCCAGCACTACTATGACAGCTCACTTCAGTTCTAGGACTTCTGACACCCTCACACAGACATATAGGCAAAACAACAATGCACATAACATGAATAAATAAGTAAATAATAACAAAATAAAAGAAACTGGAGGCTCACTGCTATCTTTATTACTGTTTCTCAGTGAATTGACCTTTCTTTTTTTTTTCTCAGACAACATTTCTACTTTTCATAGACTGTCAATATAAAATTAAAATTATTCATCTGGGCTTACACCTTTAAGCCCAGCACACAGGAAGTAAAGGCACCCATTATTCAAATCCATGTAAATCGATCCATTCTTATTGCCTGTACAAACCTCAAGTCCAAGTGGATCAAGGACCTCCACATCAAACCAGATACACTCAAACTAACAGAAGAAAAAGTGGGGAAGAGCCTTGAACACATGGGCACAGGGGAAAATTCTGTGAACAGAAAACCAATGGCTTATGCTCTAAGATCAAGAATGGACAAATGGGATCTCATAAAACTAAAAAGCTTCTGTAAGGCAAATGACAAAATGGCAACCAACAGATTGGGAAAAGATCTTAATCTGTCCTACATCGGATAGAGGGCTAATATCTAATGTATACAAAGAACTCAAGAAATGGGGTACATAGCTAAACAAAGAATTCTCAGCTGAGGAATATCGAATGGCTGATAAACACCTAAAGAAATGTTCAACATCCTTAGTCATCAGGGACATGCAAATCAAAACAACCCTGAGATTCCACCTCACACCAGTCAGAATGGCTAAGATCAAAAACTCAGGTGACAGCAGATGTTGGTGAGGATGTGGAGAAAGAGGAACACCCCTCCATTGTTAGTGGGATTGCAAACTGGTAAAACCACTCTGGAAATCAGTTTGGTGATTCCTCAGAAAATTGGACATAATACAACCTGAGGACCTAACTATACCACTCGTCGGCATATACCCAAAAGATGCTCTAACATATGACAAGGACACATGCTCCACTGTGTTCATAGCAGTCTCACTTACAATAGCCAGAAGCTGGAAAGACTCCAGATGTCTTTCAACAGAGGAATGGATACAGAAACTGTGGTACATCTACACAATGTACTCAGCTATTAAAAACAAGGACTTCAGGAAATTCTTAGGCAAATGGATGGAACTAGAAAATATCATCCGCATGAGGCTCAAGAAGAAGGAAGACCAAAGTGTGGATGCTTCAGTCCTTAGAAGCAGGAACAGAATACTCACAGGAGGAAATAAGGAGACAAAGTGTGGAGCAGAGCCCGAAGGAAAGGCCATGCAGAGACAGCCCTACCTGGGGATCCATCCCATATACAGTCATCACAGCCAGACAATATTGCCGATGCCAAGTAGTGCATGCTGACAGGAGCCTGATAGAGTTGTCTGCTGAGAGGCTCTGCCAGAGCATGACAAATACAGAGGCAGATGCATATAGCCAACCATTGGACTGAGAATGGGGTCCCTAATGGAGGAGATAGAGAAAGGACTGAAGGAGCTGAAGGGGTTTGCAACCCCATAAAAAGAACAACAATATTAACCAACAAGCTTCCAGTGACTAAAGCACCTTCCCAAGAGTACATAGGGATGGACCTATGGCTCCATCCATATATGTAGCTAAGGATGGCCTTGTCTGGCATCAATGGGAGGAGAGGCCCTTGGTCCTGTCAAGGCTCTATGCCTCAGTGTAGGGGAATGTCAGGGCAGAGAGGTGAGAGGGAGTGGGTGGGTGGGGCAACACCCTCATAGAAGCAGGAGGAAGATAGTGGGTTTCTGGAGGGGAAAAATTGGGAAAGGGGATAACATTTGAAATGTAAATAAGAAAATCCAATAAAACAAAAGAAAACAAACCAAAACCCCAAACCCAACCACAAGAAAACCCCAGAAAACAAAAAACAAAACCAACCAATAGGAAAAAAATCCAAAAAACTATTCACACGATGATGGATACATGTAACATAAAACATAAATTTTTTTGCATAGGTATAACAAATGATATAAAATTAAATTGATATATGTGGAGTCTGGAGGGATGGCTCAGCAGTTTAAAGTACTTGTTCCACAATCACGATGACCCAAGTACAGATCTAAGAACCCATACAACCAGCTCGGCATTCCAGTAAATGACTAACTTCAGTTCAGAGGAACGGGAGGTAGAGGATCATCCTGGTCGTTGGCTCTTAGCTTCGTTCAAGGAAAGACGCTGCCTTCAAGTGAGAGAGGAAACACTTCAAGCCTTCTTCTGGCCTCTACATGTGCACATATGTATATGTACTCTATCACACAGAAATGTATATATTGAGTAATAAAAAGCAAAATGAAATATCTGGCTATTTTATAAAGCTTTCTAGGCCATATACACATCTAAATGATTAATTTTCCATAGGACTTATAGGAATCTGAAATATAAAAAACTCTTATGTGCACCTGGGAGTCACATAAATATTATTAGTCTGATGATTATCAGTTTAGTGGTTAATATATTTTGTGCTTACTATATGCCAAATACTGTGAATAGTTTAAATTGATTGATACATATTTATAAGGAAAGAACTGTTAGAAAGACACTTTTTTTTTCTTTTTGAGACAAGATCTCATGGGAATCTCTTAAGTGGAAACTTAAAGGTTCTTTGGAAAGTTGGTTGGATGGTGTTTTGCTGGGGCAAACACATGAAGGAAGGCTTTGTTAGAGTGGACACGGTGTGAAAGGCTAAGGCAGACCTGTGAAGGACCACATCCCTGAAGCAGGATGTTCTACTGAAACAAACATCTAAAAAGGCATGGGATAAAAGATTCTTTGCTAACGACAGACATGTATTGGTCCGCCTTACATTGCGTAGTTGAGATACTTTTGTCTGGACTCCATAGGAAGAAATGCACCAAAAACCTTCTGGTGGTGTGCTGAAGTTTGTTCCTGCTTTCAAGGACTCAGGCTGATTGGATGCACATGCTAAGACAAGACCTGTGCTGAAGTGGAGGGCACGCGATGTTTGGAGGGTATAAATGGGACTCCACAGAGTGACAGAGACAGAGCTTAGCTTGCTGGTACAGCTAGCTGTGCGATGCCTGTGTCTCTTGTCTTCGCTGATCTTTGCTTCCCTGAGAGAGGCTCAGCCAAGAACTTCTCCTGGTGATCCTTCTGGTCTCTCCTGCTGACTCAAGCTGAGGCTGGGGCCTGGTTATCTCTGCTGAATCGTGTCACTGCTGTTGCTCTCCCAACTCTAGTGAGCTGGACTGCTAGTGTATCCGTGAAGTGTTTACAAGTAGATCGAGCTGCTGCTGCCTGCTAACCTGTGAACTGAATTGTTGATTTCCAGACTATACAGACAGGAGTTGCTCCAAAGAACCTTTCTAAACAGGTCCACTTCTCCTGTATTCTTTCTTTTCCACTACCTCAGGTGGATAGTGGGTTATAAGGAAGGTTAAAGCATTAAAAAACCATATTTAAAAATGAAGTTAAAACATTAAAGTTACGGGCCTTGAACTCATTATGTAGACAAGATTGACCTTGAACTTATGACTGATACTTCAGTCTCCCAGGTGCTGCATTACAAGTGCACAATGCCACATTGGTTTATACAGAACTAGGGAGTGAGCCTAGAGCTTCCTGCATGACAGGTATGTATTTTTACCAACCAAGCTATGTTCCCAGCCCCTTAATCCTATTTTCTATCTGAGGAAATGGAGGCTCATGTTTAAACACTTGCCAGAATGATCCAGGCAGAAACAACTTTGCACTAAGTGTAGCTTGTCCGTCAAGGAGTCCTTAGCTCCCACAAACACACTGCATGGGTTAGTGATTTTGCAGTGGTATTTAGGGAGCATGTGACTTACCAGAGTCAAAGCCAGCTCTTGCCAATTTGTCAGAAGGGGCTCAGGCCAGAAAGAGGCATCTTGGGCATGACCACAGAGAGGTGGAAGAACAGAGACTTGTCACTCTGCTCCCGATCTAGTCACTCTAGTCTTTGAGGAATTTCACCATTTCCTTCTTTGGCTTGTGGAGCATGGCTATTTTTCATACTTACAATTCAAAGTCCCCACAGGAATGGTATGAGGAGGTTTGTCTTTTCCCTGGTACGTAGCCAGACAGCTGAGAGGAAATGCTAGAAGGAAGCCTAAGAATTTGAAGAAACGGTTGCCAAACGTACCTAGCATTCTTCCATTGGACTCCCTTTCTCTCTACTACTCCCTCTTTCTTACAATTCTATCTGATCCAAGAGCATTATCCCTATGTTCTTATCCAGAGCCATGATATCACTCATTAGACATCTTTAACCACAGCATGAATTCTCTCCTCTCCCCTCTTTTCTTTTCACTATACTTTTCTTTCTCCTTTCTCTCTGTTTCCCCTCTTCCTAGGTCTTAATGGAAAATTATCTTCTGTTTCTATTTTCTAAAAATATCCCTTAAGATAATCATCAAAATCAAACGTACAATCAATCATTAGCAACTTCTTTCTTTATTTTTCAGAGGAAACAATGAAAACAAACAACAAAAAACTCAAACAAAACAAGAAAAAAAACTCCCCAAATACCTACTAGGTACAGTGCAATTATGATTGCCACATTCCTTACAAATGTCTGATGAGACTTGGAGTCAGCAACTGAACCAGAGAAGAGAATTTGGCAGCTAAGCGATGATCACAATAAAGCGCTATGTAAGGAATCATTGTTGCAGGATGAACTCACTTGAGATGTGGATGGGAAATGGAAAACACAGCCACCACAGAGCATGATGTGGATGGGACTGGAGCTGGCTGCTTCTGCTGTGTGCGTGCTCATCTCCCACAGGGTACAGTCACGTCTGTAAATCATGCCTCTTACTCACCCTCCTGAAGTCATTAGTTCAACTTTTCCTTCTTCAGCTGAGTTCGCTCCGATGTTTTCATTCGGGCTGTGGTGTCGTCGCCTCGCCATGCTCTCTCACCATGTCATTTGTGAATTCCTCCAAATTAATGCTCTGTTTGAGGATCAAGGAGAGGGCTGTGGCTGCAAGTCTCTCCAAGTGAGAGGCGAAGGAGGACAGGCTACTGCATGTTGGTGCCAGCTGCTTGAATAGGAGCGCCATGCTTGGAGGGAAGCCATGTGGGTAGAGCCCTCTGAATGTAGAGCAGAGACACTGGACTTTAATAATCCTTTGGGGGATTTTACACCACATGCCAGAGCATTTCTAGACTCTTAAGTATTATTTTTGGTGTCAAAGCATCATATTTTGTTAACTTCACTAATGAATGGGATTTATTTTCAAAGCACCATGAGAAAAACATTGTCTTCTGCCACTTCTATTTGAAGCAACTTTAGCTATTCATTCATAAACTTTGTAAAGAATTAGTCATGGTTATATGGCCTCATGTAGAGCTGTGAACTCCCCCTCTGTGTGTGTGTGTGTGTGTGTGTGTGTGTGTGTGTGTTCTCTGTGTTCTCTCGGTGCCTTGAGTCCAGGCCACAGACCCCATCTGGGCACACCCATAGTGTAAGGCATCATTGCTGTGGAATGAACTCATTTATGATGTGGATGGGAAATGGGAATCCCAGTCTGTTTTTAGCTTCAGAATAATTCTGCTTTTTTTTTCTTTCAGTTTTTACTTAAATACTATTTAAGTTAAAAACACAAGCAGTTTTCTTCCCCACAACATACCTCCTTTCATAGTCAGCCATTTTATGGTTAAATTACCTCTAATTAGTGGTATCATCTTCCTGGAAAAGAACTTTGTGCTTAATAATTTTGGGTCATGTACCTGATAATCTTTTTACCATGGTCAGGTCACTAGTTTGAAATTAAGCATTCAGAATAAAATTCTGTCTTGTTCGCCTTATTTGTAATCCTGTTTTCTCCCAAAAGGACTTGTTGGAGATCACTCCTGATTTTCATAAGGGAAATATACTTACTTGCATTGTTTAATTTTTCCTGAAGGAATTCTGGATGTGCTTAAAGAACTATATTTAGGACATGCTCAGGCAACATCTGGATAGCTGGGACACAGCTGGCTAACAGCACAGAAGAAACTTGGTTCAAGCACAGCATATTGGTTGAGAAAGAGCCTGGGGCTTAGTTCTTAAGTCAAGAGGGAAACAATGTGGGAGGTAATTATCCAATCGAGGATATTGCTTAGTTAAAAGAGTTACCATGTTAATAAAAGTATAATGAGGTCAAGATCCCACGGGTCACTGTTCATTTTTGCCTATCTTCCCAAGGAGATATCTCCAGATGCAAGATGGCTTTAGTGAGACAGTTTTACCCCTGGCATCAGCTTTGCTAGAAAGTGGACATTTCCTTTCAGCAAATGCTGAGCCCGATACTGGTGTGACACTAGGAAAGTAAGTGTTGTGTGGGACTACATAGTATCTGACTGCTATTCTGGGCATGGGTGAGGCTTGGACGTCATGTTCATTTAATCGTCATATTTTGATTGCAAAACATATTAGGGATTAAGAACAACTTGATTGATAGATGTTTTAGAAACAATGTCTTGCTATGTAGTCCAAGCCAGCCCCAAAGTCATGGTGATTATCCAGTCTTTTGAGTGCTAAAATGTGAACAAGCTTCACCATACTTAGCATTGAAAATAAAGACTTTCAAAGGGTATTTAGTAATGAAGATTAAAAGAACAGAATTGCTTGTTCTTTGAAATTAAATTATATTGTCAATTAGAAGCAACAAACACAGACATCGGGGAAATCAGAATTAACCTGGGTCTTATAACTTATTTTCAACTTTGTGTAGTAGTTAAAAAAAATGATAGATGATGTCACTTCTCTACTGTGACCCACCAAAGACTCCTACTTCTCCATAACTAAACTGAAGTCCTTGCAATGTACTAGAAAATTGTATGAGTTCCTTGGGCTGCACGCATACACACACACACACACACACACACACACACACACACACACACACACACACGTACATACACACAGCCCTGTGCTTGGTGGCTTGAAACAGCTACTACTTATTTATTCACAGTTCTGAAAGATAGAAGTTCACGATTTGTGCTTGATTCTTTTGAATACTCTCTGGGGAAGTTCTTCCTGTTTCTCCTGGATCCTGGTGACTCCAGGTGTTCCTTTGCTTGTGGCCACATCACTATAATCCACTCTTGCTTTTAGTGGCTTATCTTTCTCTTATATGTTATTGAGAAATTGCTCTGGTCTCATAATAAAAATCTATTAAACTGTTTAGAACTTTAATATATCACAGCGGATTGCTTTTACCTTTGCTCTATGACAAATCAAGGAGAGAACAGTCATATAATGCTTAAAGAAAAAAAAGAGCATTTAAGCCTTCAGCAGGTTACAGCAAGGGGTGCTGTCTAGGGTTGCTGCAAGGGATGCTGCCCAGGGCTGCTGCAAGGGAAGCCTTTTAGAGTTTCCAAGGGATGCTGTCTTCATTGAAAAGAGCCTTTGCAATTCTAACTGAAAGAAGCCTAAGAACTTAGTGACACACATGTCCTCCTTTTCCACATGAAGCACTCAAAGCTTGTCACATCAAAGAAGCACAAAAGGTCACCCTTAGGAACAAAGACAATACTTAAGCTACTTTGGAGTCTAAATGAGGTCTATTTTTGAATTCCTTACTCTCTTATTATGGTCATAGAGAGTTCAGATCATTGAGGTTAAGACCATGGGTTTTCTCAGAAGTTGTGGAAGTGCCCACTGCCCCTGTGAAAAAACAGGCAGATCCAGCAGCTGTTCTCATCTGATGCTAGAATACCATGTTCTGCAGAAGCAAATTTTCTCTTTCCATGTGAAATAGAAAGTCTGTTTTCTGCACATGGAAACACAACAAAAGCAGTGAATAAACATGGTGAGTTTCCAAACGTTATCAGCAATATGCAAATCACCCAAGACAAAATACCACAGCCACATCTTTTCTGATTGTTCAGTTCCTTGAAAATGAGAATTATTCAACTTTGTAACTCTGTATTATAGAGAGGGTGAGAGTGTGAGAGAAAGAGAAAGAGAGAGAGAGAGAGAGAGTGAGAGCGTGCGAGAGTGAGAGAGAGAGTGTGTGTGTGTGTGTGTGTGTGAGAGAGAGAGAGAGAGAGAGAGAGAGAGAGAGAGAGAGAGAGAGAGAGAGAGAGAGAGAGAGACTGACTACTGAGACTACTGGTGGTCCTATACAAGAGGACAGATCCTTTCTCATGGGCCCACTCCTGTATCTTCATCTAATCATCATTATCTCCCAATGTCTTATTTCCAGTTCTTGGAGGTAAGAAGTTCAATATATATATGATATTCTTTTTCATTATCTTATTCCCTGCCCCATCTTTCCCTTCAGATTTCATTAGTTATAAGTAGGAACAAAATATAAGAATCAAGCAAACATTTGCTGGCTGTCCCTGTCATGGTATGCTGTCCCCAGCAAAATTAAGCATTTAAACATTTTAAATTTTTTAAAATTCATGTGAACCAGCAAACTTTATTTCAAATATTCTGGTATTTCCTTCTGTAGAAGAAATTATCATTCATCCAGAGACATATAGGGTTAGCAAAATAGACATTAAGGAAATGTAATTTAACCACCCTGAGATTTTAATTCTTGCCAGTTAGAATGGCTGCTATAGGTATATTATTATTATTATTATTATTATTATTATTATTAATTTCCAACAGTTTGGCTTTATTCTTAGATTGCTGGTAAAGGTTTAAAAAATCTTATATAATTTTTTCCCTCTATCTTTATTAAATTGGGTATTTTTTATTTACATTTCAATTGTTATTCCCTTTCTCAGTTTCCAAGCCAACATCCCCCTAACCTCTTCCTCTCTCCTTCTATATGGGTTTCCCCTCCCCATCTTCCCCCCATTACCTCCCTCCCCCCAACAATCACATTCACTGGGGGTTCAGTCTTGGCAGGACCAAGGGCTTCCCCTTCCACTGGTGCCCTTACTAGGCTGTTCATTGCTACCTATGAGGTTTGGAGCCCAGGGTCAGTCCATGTATAGTCTTTGGGTAGTGGCTTAGTCCCTGGAAACTCTGGTTGGTTGGCATTGTTGTTCATATGGGGTCTCAAGCCCCTTCAAGCTCTTTCAGTCCTTTCTCTGAATCCTTCAACAGGGATCCCGTTCTCAGTTCAGTGGTTTGCTGCTGGCATTCGCCTATCTATGTATTTGCTGTATTCTGGGTGTGTCTCTCAGGAGAGATCTACATCCCGTTCCTGTCAGTCTGCACTTCTTTGCTTCATCCATCTTATCTAGTTTGGTGGCTGTATATGTATGGGCCACATGTGGGGCAGGCTCTGAATGGGCGTTCCTTCAGCCTCTGTTCTAAACTTTGCCTCCCTATTCCCTCCCAAGGGTATTCTTGTTCCCCTTTTAAAGAAGGATGAAGCATTCGAATTTTGGTCATGTGTTCATGTGCATTTAGGGTAATTCGAGCATTTGGGCTAATAGCCACTTATCAATGAGTGCATACCATGTGTGTTTTTCTGTGATTGGGTTGCCTCACTCAGGATGATATTTTCCAGTTCCATCCATTTGCCTATGAATTTCATGAAGTCATTGTTTTTGATAGCTGAGTAATATTCCATTGTGTAGATGTACCACATTTTCTGTATTCATTACTCTGTTGAAGGGCATCTGGGTTCTTTCCAGTTTCTGGCTATTATAAATAAGGCTGCTATGAACATAGTGGAGCACGTGTCTTTGTTATATGTTGGGGCATCTTTTGGGTATATGCCCAAGATATTATTATTTTTAATGAGGTAGGTTAAGGCTGTGACTTTTGATCAAAACAGAGGACCAAAGCTTCTAAATCAAAGGATTCATCTGACCTTAGAAGGGGTTGAGATGATTGACTAGGAGAGTCTTGTGTTCCTGTGAACAATTAACAGGTTGTGTTTGTGCGTTTGAGGTACTTAAAAGAAATTGCTATTGAGCTTGTCTCCTTAAGGTAGAACCTTAAAGTTTTCCAGATACTATAACATTCCCATTCTGCGAACCAACCAGCATAGAGCCCAGCCACCCCATGTCCACACAGTTGCTCACTGTTGTCAACTAGAATGAGCTGCATGAGAAACTCATTTTCATCAGAGAAATCATATAATTTTAAATGACATTAATTTGTGTCTTCACTTCGAGTCAAGGATGACCTCTATTTCAACATCCATTCTAAACCAACCAAAGGCATTTTAGAACCACTGAGGTGCAATGGTCTTGGAGGACAATTACATCACTCTGATGGGGTATGGCTTCTCACTTGCAGTCAGGAGACATTTTGATCAAATGAAGGATTGGGAAACCAGATGGGCTGTATTCAACATCAGGGAATATTCTTGAATAATCAAGCCCGTGGGAATGCAACCCTGTAGGTCTTCAGCGACAACATTGCTTATCAAAGAAAGCAGTGGTATAGTCTTAGAACATAACTATAAATTATTTTTACATGTGCTCATCTGTCTTTCCCCCTCTTTTCACCTTCTCATTGTACCACTGCTTCAATCACCTGTGAAAAAGACAAATTACATGGAGTGAACTCTTTTCAACACAATGCATAGCTCCATATATTTTTTCCAAATTCAAAACAAAGGGACAATGACACAAGGCATAAAACATAACCTAGCAAACATCTTCTAATTAATACTTCGTCATGAAATCTGTGCTTCATCAAGAAATCTTTCTGCTTTTGAACAAGGAAAAGGGAGTGAAGATAGATTTTTTTTTACCTAAAGCATATTGCTAAGAATACATGACAAATTAAAATAACATCTGTGCACATTCATAATTTGGTTCTCACCTGGAAAGTATAAAATCTCGTGGATGTAAAATACCCTGGTGATTTTGGATATGTTGTATCTTTTTAAATATTTATGATTGATACCTGTGCATGCATGTGTGTGGATCAGCATGCCACAGTGCACATGTAGAAGTCACTGAACGATGTGGGTCAGTTCTCTCCTTCCATATATACAATATAAAAGGATCAAACTTGGGATGGCACGTTTTTGTGGCCATCACCTTTACCCACTGAGTCATCTCTCTGGCCCCACATTTGCAGCCTCCGCTTTATCTGTCATCCATAAAATGGAGCAGTAATGCTGAGGCTTACTCTCCCTCACACATGGGGCTCATGGGAGATATATCATGCACTGAAGTAGGAAGTATTCTGCCAAACACAAGTCACATCAAAACATACTTACACGCAAGATTTCTTAGTATTTTTGGTTTGTTTAACTTACTGTAAAAACTTATTGTATCAGTTCAAGAAAACAATATATTGTAAATGCTTGGGTTTTCTTTCCTTGTAGAAGAGTGCTTCAAAGAATATATTCTTTTGATTACAAAGAAGGTAGATGAAATGCAAATACTACTTATTAAAATATGCAACGTTCCCTGTGGAATAAAAGGTTCTCGTTTTCATTTCTTTGTTGTTTGGTAATTATATTGAAGAATAGCATTATACCCCAAAATGCTAATTATACTACTTGACAGTTTTTCTATTAAATGAATACACCTTGTAAGCAAACTCTATATTGAAAATCAAAAGAAGTTCCCAGTAGCCTGCCTCCTCACCGCTGGCAGTAACTGAGTCTTGTAAAAAGCACATAACATTTTTTGTCAGTTTTCATACTTTAAGGAATTGGAATAGAAAGAATAGTGTGTATGTGTGTGTGTGTGTGTGTGTGTGTGTGTGTGTTTAACTTTGTGCTGTGTCACTCACACATTTGCACAGCTACAGGGTGGTTCTCCTTGCTGTGTGAATATGCCATGTTTTGTTTATTCTGTCTACTGTGGATAGGCATTTGGCTAGTTTCCCTGAGAGAACTATTGCCAGTGGGGCTCCTATGAGCAGTCCAGTACTGTTGGTGCTTAACATATGTTCATGTCTTTTGATCATAAGGCACACATATGTTCAGTTTGGCAGACACTGCCCCCCAAAAGCCTTCTAGCTAATTAACATGCTCTCCAACAGGGTCTGCGCATGCCCAGGGCTCTGCTTTTCCTCAGCACCTGCCACCTTCCTTTCCTGTTGTTTTAGTCACCTACTCTCACTTGTTTTCAGTTGCATAGCATTGCAGGAGTTTCCCGTGATCCTCTGATGACTAATGAGGATAAGCAATCATTTACTCACTATCGTGCATCTGCATATTCCATTGCATGCAATATGTTATCAAGGTTTTACTCAGTTTTACATTTGGTTGCCTTCTTCAAAATTTGTAAAAATTGTATGGGTTTTGTTCAGGCAAGCACTTACTATATGGATGGAGGAGGAGTTCCAGGATCCCTACCCCTCCACCCCTAATAGAATTACTATTGGCAGCTGATGGCCGCAAAGGAAGGGCCCCGGGGAATGGCCCCATATCTATGTACATATGGTCATCACTAATTGGGCTCAGGAAGTTATCCGTAATGGAAATAATTAAAAACAAAGAGGAACATGAATCTTATGGGCGATCGATTGGGGACTTTGGGTGGAGTTGGGATGAGGTAGTGGATATTATTAAAAAGGCATTGTGCACATGTATATAAATTTAAAAGAATAAGCACAACCTATCATTTAAAAACATTGAAGAAATTCTTCCCACAGCCTTGAAAGCCTCCTCCAGCACTTGGATGCTGCCTGTTCACGCCAATGTTCTCCCCTTGGCAACACAGACTCTTAGAGTAGAATCGCGAAATTTACCATTTTTCCTTTACACTCTGTGCTTTTAAAATAAATAGCTCATTGCTTAGTTTATGGTTTTGAAGATATTGGCAGCTGGAAATCTTTATCAGTAGTAAAAAGCACTGACAGGAAAGATGTCCCCAGTGGTGAAGTAAATGTAGTTAGTGACAGCTTGCGGGGACTGTCAAGCTCATGGTCATCAGCTCCGTAATCAGCCATTCCAACAAGACAGGTTCTTTGTTCGTTTGTTTTTTTTTTAATATAAAATGGTGGGTTTATTTATTTCTCTTTCTTGTTCACTTGACTTCAATAATGTCTAGAGCAATGACAGTCTCTTTCTACAACCTTCCCCCACAAAAGGCAGAGAAGAGACGCAGACTGTCATTCGTGATTTTTATCATTTTGCCTGAATGCCGCTCTGACTCCATTTTCATTCTTTGCCATTTTTGGCCAGTATTAGAGTAAGATACTCACCCTTCACTATTTATGGCTTCTTCCTTTCTTTCTGAGTGACCAATACTCATCTAAGAATATTTTCAGTGTATTTTTTCACAATTTCATAACTACACTCACACATAAAGCACTTCGATCAGGTTAACATTCCCCATCACCCTCTCTTACTCCCCTCCCACTCCTGCTGACCTCTTTCCTCTGAAGTCCTCCTCCTACTTCTCTATGTTATCTACTGTGTTTAGTTGGCAGACGCATGAACATGCATGCGGGTTGTTTATCTGAGCAAGGGCAGTTTCCTAGTGGCTCCACCACTGGGAAATGTGCTACTCCTCCAGAAACATAAAGCCTATAGCCCTTCAGGGAAGGGATGGGATCTCATGAGCTCCTCTCTCATCCACGGTCGAAGGCTGATAATCCAATCTGGTGTAGAACGTGTTCAGGCCATCACATGGTTGTAACAGCCATGTCCAGAAGACTGTCTCACACATTCCTCCTCATTCTCAGGTTTATACTCTTCCCTCCTCCTGTTCAACCTTGCTCCATGAGCGTCAGAGAGGGTGATATAATTTCCCATGCAGGACTGGGCACTCAATAGTCATTTATTCACATGACTTTGAACAGTTGCGAGTCTCTGTATTAACTACTGCAAAAAAGGAGCTTCTCTGGCTGAGGCTGAGATCACCACTTATAGAGGTCTGTTTGACAACATTTATTTAGCAGAATGTTAGTAGTAGGTTTACTTCTTGGACTTAGGACTTCCTCAGCTGTGGGATTTTGAACAGGTGTATGGTTTGAACAGCCAGACATTATTTCCCTTCAGTGGGCTGGTCCTCAAGTAGTTGGTTACGCCTACATCAGTCATGCCACTATTATGCTAGCAATTGCCTGCCAGCTCGGTATTGTAGCATCCATGTCTACCATTGGATGAGACAGCTGACTTCTCAACAGTAGTAGTCTGAACAGCACTTTATGGTACTACAAATGTTAGCCAGCAGAGAGCAAGTTCCTAGTTCAGTTCTAGCTTAATATCTGTACGTCCTGATACCGAAGTGTGTGATGTCTTCAGCTGTAGGGCCTTATTATTTAGTTCTGATTGACAACCAAGAACATTGACATCGCTCTATATTGTCAGGATCTCTGGGGTCCTTCTTGGGTAACAACTCATATGGAAGTATCACGCACTTGGTACTGAGATTTTAATTTAAGAATTTGTGGATTCTGGGAACCACATTACCCACGTGTGCAGGGTACTACTATTCAAATTCTTTAAAAAATTTTTTTTTCTTGAAGTAAGTTTTCAAAGTAGTAGCTTTCCACCCTTAATTTTGGCTAACCCTTTCCCTGACTGCCTCTCTTCCTCTATTGCCTTCTACCCCACTGCCTCTTCTTCACCACCTTTCCCTCATTGTGGATGAAAACTTTTGCCCTCCACTGTGCCTTCCCTGTACTTTTAATATCACATGTATAAATGTCCAATATTCTTTAACACCAGATGGGAACATCTCCATAAATTTCCCATGGCCTAGTAAAGCTATTTCAGTCTAAGGATAGACTTAGAAGATGTGATAAATTCTAGTTGGTTCTTTGAGGTAGGAGTGAGTCAGCACGTTCTGACTAGATGGCCCATGCATGCACAGCAGTTGCTTCTGTATTTACTAACCTGGGAACCTGCCTGACACCCAGAGATGACCAAAGACAGTGTGTGATGGGGCAGCCAATTGGCTTGTGCCAACTGTGCGGGAAGAGCAATTACTGATGGGCGAAGAGTATAAAGGCACTCCCCACTATTACATTAAGTGAGTCTGCTTCTGCTTCTCATCTGACTCCCAGAATCTGTGTTGTTGATTGTTGATTCCATACCTTCTTGCACTCTACCCTCAAGGACCATCTTAGGGGGCCAAGGGCTAGGGCAACAGGTTGCCCCTCCCCCCTTTTTTGGTCTCATACGAGGCAGTCAAAGAACGCATGCATTCCAGCATCTAGAATTGATCCACAGCGCAGTATTTTTGGCTAATTAAATTTCTTGAGAGCTTCCCCACAGAGCTTGTTAAAGATGCAAATCTGAGTTGTAGACATACATTACAGCCATTCTCCTAATAATCTGTTAGAGTACCCTCAGGTGCCTATAAAATTATAGCAGACCATTGATAATTTTTGCTCTTTATTAAGATACATGGCTCAAAACAAACCTTAGGATTTATAATTTAAGCAATTGGATTGTGAGGGGGCACAGGATCACTGAAGGGCACAAAGCAAGGCAGAGTGCTGAGAAATATAACAGCCTAGGTAACTAAATGCCTTTGGTGGTTAAATACATTTAAAAAGTATAGCTCTTGGCTGTTTTCTGGGAATAAACTTCAAGTGGACCCCTGGGGGGGGTCTCCTTACAGTCAGTAGCTGCTTCCATTTCCTCAAGAACTCTGAAGGGTCTCAGGCAGTTTGGAAGGGTGTTAGGGTGTTGGATGAAGAGCTATTGAATGTTGAGGGGAACAGGTATTTAAGGGTTTTCTAATATCTTTTTCACAAGACATGGAGTCTTTTGGATATGTCTTATGTTTTGGCATTACTTGAGACATGTGACATTGATCTAACTTAAAACATGACATTCAAAAAAGGCTCCATTTGCATCTGCCTTCGATTCAAAGTCCATCTCCAGAGTGGTTTGTGGTGGCTAGCTATACAGCACCCTTGTGTTCCTGAAGACCCCAGTTTACAGAGCTCGGTGATTCCCTCTTACTTGTGGCTTTCCTTCTTCTGACCCAGGAGTACTAACGTAGGTCTTACTGACAGTAAGAAGTGTGACTGAAGAAAGAACACAAGAGCGGGGATGTGGCACACACATGCTTTTAATGACTTTTGTGTTCTTCTGGTACTTGGCTAGTTTTGTGAAGTCTTCTTTTAATCTGCACATTTCCTATGCCTTTAATCATGATGACTTGCACATCGAACATGATGAAGAAAGAGGAATGGATTGTGCTCGTGCAAGTCACGTCCTAGTGCTTATAGGTGGGATCCAATCCTTGTATCTAGAGCCTGATTGATTGGGTGTTCTCTGCCTTTGTTACTTGGCAGCTAGGAGTCATTGAGTTTTCTTGTGCCTGGGATTTCTTATATAAAAAAAATGCTGGTAAACTTCCATCTCCCTCACAGACCATTGTGAGCAGCAGCTGGGTTAACACATGTAAAATAGAACCTTACTTGACATATTGTGAGGACATGGCATTAGCTTTCCCAAAAATTACATTCATACTTTGTAGTTATTGGAGAGATCTTCCGGGCAGCCAATTGCTTGATTTGCATATGAATCCTGTACACTCTTCATGGTGTATATTTTTATTTTAGCTTATAATTGGAGGGATCAGGGACATGATTAAGAGTGGTGATTGCCCAGATCCAGGTTTTAAAATATAAGTCTTATCATTACCATGACTCTATTAATAGTCATTGAAGAAGGAGTTTAAAAGATGCATAAATGTGAAGTTATTATGTTATAAGGGAGAATCACAAAGATCTTGAAGCACTATGGACTCACATACCCTGAACCCTGTGTTACGGCTCTGTATCTGAGTAGATGGGGAAATAGAAGTAATGGTGTGTATTATAGAGGAGGGAGTCCAGGTCCCTGTGGATACATAGGGGTGGACACTGTTCAGAGACTTGCAGGAAGAAGGCTGTGTTCTAGTTACAGTCTGTTGTTCTGAAACAGCATTCAGAACAAAATTAACTTAAGGGGGGAAAGGGTTCATGTGCCTCACACTTCCAAGTCACTGTCCATTATTGAAGGAAGTCAAGGCAGGAAATAAAGCAGGAACCTGAGGTAGAAACTATGGAGGAATGCTGCTCTCTAGCTTGCTCACAGATTCGTGGTTTGCTAGCTTTCTTAAACAGTCTGGAAACACCTACCTGCAGACTGTGCCATCCACAGTGGGCTGGACAGTCCTTCATCAATTAGTAGCCAGTACAATGCTTCACTGATGTGGGTGCAGGCCAGTACGATATAGCTAATTCCTCAGTTGAGGTTCTTGATTCCAGGTGACTCTAAGTTGTTTTAAGTTGACAATAAAAAATGACCAGCCCTGGTTTTGATTTGTGGTTACTTTGTTATTTAAGTCCAGCTGTTCTCAAGAATGATGGTAGACTGAGCATGTAGCATGGAAAAGCATTCATTTTGAATGGATAAAGCCTTGGGTTGGAAGCCCATAATCACACAACAGAAAACCAAGAATGATGAAGCTGTGCTAACCCTTAAAATCTTATTCCCGAGGCACAGGGCAGAGAAAAGGCCATTGTTACTAACCATCAACTTACACTTATGAAGTTCTGTTATCGTAGACTTTTCTTTCTGTTTCTAGCATGTCCTGATGCTTGACTCTGGGGTTTTACATTTATCAGGAGCCCATTAAAACAATAGCTGGATGAATGAACGAAGAAATTTAGTTTGATTCTCTGCTAGCATCTAAGTACCCAAATTTAAAATACACTGTGAAATTAAAAGTCAACTTAACTATTTTAGCTACTGATCCAAATTAGACTAGCATTGGTCTTTAAAATAAAAGTTCTTCCAATTTAATATTGGAGATTTTACCTAAGGAATCCTAATCCTCTTTCCTTTTGTTGCTGTAAAACGTTTTATTAATTAATTTACTCTATATCTCTGTTGAAGCTTTCCCTTCTTCCTTTTCTCCCAGTACTTCCCTCTCCCCCTTCCTCTCTTCCTTTTTCCTCAAGGAAGGGGAGGCTGCTCTTGGATATCAACCTGCTTGGCATATCAAGTTGCCTAAGATTAGGCATATCTCCTACTGAGGCAAGACAAGGCAGCCCAGTTAGGGGAAAGGAATCTAAATGCAGGCAAGAGAGCCAGAGACAGCTCCTTCTCCAGTTGTTAGGGGACCTACATGAAGACCAAGCTGCACATCGGTTGCATATGTGTATGGGGCCAGGTCCATTCCATGCATTCTTGTTGGTTGGTGATTTGGTCTTTGTCTTTGACCTTGATCTTTCTGGCTGCTTCTATCCTTCCTTCCCCTCTTCCACAGGATTCTCAAAGCTCTTCATAAAGTTTGGCTGTACGTTTCTGCATCTGTTTCCGTCAGCTGCTGGGTGAAGCCTCTCAGAGGACAACTACCCTAGCCTCCTGTCTGCAAGTGTAGCAGAATATCATTAATTGTGTCAGGGATTGGCTCTCTCTCTCTCTTTCTCCTGGGATGGGTCTCAAATTGGACCAGTCATTGGTTGGTCATTCTCTCAAAGTATGGGTAGAATAGAGGGAGAGAGAACTGGGAGAGAGAACTGAAATGGTTGTGGGGAGCATTTCTGGACAAGCCAGAAACCTAGGACAAGGGAAACTCTTAGAAATCTATGAGGGTGACTCTAGCTAAGACTCATGGCAACAGGAATCTGAAATGGCCATCTACTGTAACCAGGCAAGTCTTCCAATGGACTGATGGGGACACCAACCTACCCACAAAACCTTCAACCCCAAATTTGCGCTGGCAGGATAAAGATGGAGTAAAACTTTTAAATAGAATAAAATATACAGGATAAAACAAAAACAATCACATTGACACTGCAAAAGGCAAATCAACAGAAAGAAAAGAGCCCAAGAGAAGGCACGGGAATCAGGGACCCACTCACTCCCATGCTTAGGAGTTCCATACAATTCTAAACTGGAAGCTATAATCTAATACATGGAGGACCTGACGTAGACCCCTGTAAGCTCTGTACTTGCTGCTTCGGTCTCTGCGAGTTCATATGAGCTTTTCGGTTGATTTAGAGAGACTTGTTCTCTTAGTGTCCTCCATTTCCCTCTCTGGCTCTTAGAGTCTTTCTACCTTCTCTTCTGTGGGGTTCCCTGAGCTCTGAGGGAAGGGGTTTAATGAAGATATATTATTTAGCTCTGTGTGTTTCAAGATTTCTCTCTGTCTGCCTTATTCAATGCAGAATATATACTAAGTATATTTGTGTAAAATGTAGTGCTTCTTATCACTGTATTTAATTTATTCCTTATGTTTATTTTATTCATCATGTCTACTATTGATTATCTGCCTACCCACTAGTTGAGATATATTTCCTTGAAGACTAAGGTCTTTGCTTTGTTTACTAATTTGTCCTAGGATCCTCTGACATCTTCTGTGAAGTATTTGCTCAACAACTCTTCTTTTAAATGATAATGGCTCCCTCTATGACCAAGGCAGTATGAGTAGTGCTTTGTATTGGAATTATGAATGATATTACTGTGACAGTAGAGGAACATTTGTGTATTTGTTGATACAAAGAACTTATATAGTTAATATAAAATACTACTAGCAGTAATATTAAAATGTAAATATACACACGTGGTTCCCCAACTTAATGATGGTTTGAGTTTTATGATGATTGAAACTAACATTTGGGTAAAAAATTAGTTAATATTAAATTTTAATTTTTTGTCATGAAGCAAGACCATTTTTTTTTGTGGTCCTGGACACAGTGAAACTCCTAGCCCTTTGCATGAGATATTAAACACTTACCAGATTTCTTATTAATGATGAGTTTATCAGTTTGTCTATGTCAAGAAAACTCATACCTATTTATCTGTTCATCTATCCATTCACCAATCACCTATCATCTATCTATCTATCTATCTATCTATCTATCTATCTATCTATCTATCATAAATCTATCTATCTATCATAAAGAGGTATGAACAAGTTGACCACAGTTTCATATGACCACAGAGTGTCTTTACCCCTCTGAGCCCTCTGCCTTTCAGATATTCTCTGAACTCACAATTATCCTCTGTAAGCCTTCCCAGCCTTCATATACTTCTCCTTTCTCACCATGCTCTAGGATCTATCTCACAAACCAGAAGTCCTGGGCTTGCATCTGGCGCACACATGTGTATTGTTGGATTTGCCTGAGGTTTAGAAAATACTTTAAGCCAAATTTCAACACTGAACAATCTTGAGAATTCTCATAAATATCTAAATTTCCTTCTGCCTCCTCTTGCAAAACCTCAGAGTATCTGTGACTATAACCCTTCCATACAGCCTGGGTACACGGGGGATGATCGAGAACTGGCCTACGAGACCCCATGACACATTTGCCTGGTGATAGATACATTTGCCTGCTTTTACCTCTAGGGTCCCACTGGCTCCTTTCCCTGGTCACTTTCCTCTGCTCAGGGCCCTATGATGGCTGAGTTTGTAATTCCTGCTTTGAGGGTGCCCTTTTCCCACCCTTGGGTTTTCAGTGAGCATTCCATTCTGTGTAAGCTGCTGGGAAGAGGAGACTAGATAATAAGGTTTCATTCTCTTCTCAGAGCAATGTTACTCTCTGCCTCTAGGATGCAGCACGTGCATAAATAAATGCTTTCCTCCCAGTGAGGAGTTAACAGGTGTTATTGAAGCAAGGTTTGCAAATTCCCTTTGGCTGCCACAAAACAATATGGTCCTTAGCTTAAAAAAAAATCCACAAGCATGGAATTATTTCTCTTTGGGTAAAAATAGAACATTCGAGTAACAATGGTTTAGCTTGCCACCAAACACCTTCTCATGGATTTTCCTATTCTGAAAGACAAATCTGCCACATAAACTTGTCCAAACTTCTCTATTAGGCAAGAGTGTCCTTTGGCTTTTAAAATAATCCACTCCATATGTCTTTGTTGGTAAAACTGCACTGCAGGCTTCCCTCTCCTGTTATCACAAAGGGATTATTTGAAACACTGCTGGGCAGTTCATTAACATGCTGCCCCTGATAGCTCCCTCCACTGCAGTTTAAATAGCCCACTGCTCCATAGAGGCTAGCAAGTTCTAAATAAAAAGGAACCATGGCTGAGAACACTGGGGGGAAAGAAAAGAACACATAAGGAGTCAGACTGCTGAGGGATCCTACGGAGGACAGGCTGCCAGGGTCAGTGTGCATGGTAGTTACGGAGAACTCTGTTGGAGTTGATTCTAAGTGAATGTGATCTAAAGCCAGTATTAAAGAAGCCTGGAGAGTTCAGAAATGGGAAGGGGGTTTTGATGTGGCGGGGAGGTGGTCGCACTTGTGGTCCCTAAAAGATGTTCAGAAGCGGATGGGCACATTGGCCAGAGAGCCAGGCCACAGAGGCAAATGTCTCACAAAGGAGGTCCCACAGGGTTGGAGAACTAAGCTTGGTTTTTGGTACCAGCTAAGGGACTTACTGGGTTTCCGATCTTTGATGGGAAATAAGTAGTCAGAAAACTGAGGCAAGTTCCTAGTCTTGTGAGTTATAGGGATGTAAGGCGGCTCAGAGGGCTGTTCAGGAACTCACAGGAACCCGGGCTTCATTCTCCTTCCTCCCCAGTTAACCAGACACAGATGAGTTTGAGTCCTTAGCAGGTCTTGGTAGTTGTGTAAGTTGTTTTATTATTGGAGTTTGTCGCAGAGAAGCCGAGAAGTGACTGGGGCTTATAGGTGTTGTCTTAATTGGGGCTCCTATTGATGTAATAAACATCATGAACACAAAGGCAAGTTGGGGACGAAAGGGTTAATTTGACTCACACTTCCATATTGCTGTTCATCACAAAGGAAGTCAGGACAGGAGCTCACACAGGGCAGGAGCCTGGAGGCAGGAGCTGCTGGAGAGGTTATGTAGGGATCCTCTTCACTGGTTTGCTTCACAGGCTTTCTGAGCCTGCTTGTAAATAGAATCTAGGACCACACGCCCAGGCTAAGCATCACCAACAATGGTCTGGGCTCTCCCCATCAATCACCAATTAAGAAAATGCTTTGTGGATGAATCTTATGCCGGCATTTTCTCAACTGAGGTTTCCATAGAACTCTAGCTTGTGTCAAGTTGGCACAAGAATAACCAGAACAGGTACCAAAAACACTAGCAAGGACACCTGAATACTCTCTCTCTCTCTCTCTCTCTCTCTCTCTCTCTCTCTCTCTCTCTCTCTCTCTCACACACACACACACACACACACTAATATAAATGTTTTGAAAAGGCACACTTTAAGTTCTTGACAGTGATTATAATAATATTTTTAAACTTATTTTGGACCCTCTTCATGTGGTGTGTGTGTGTGTGTGTGTGTGTGTGTGTGTGTGTGTGTGTGAAATACACCCACAAACTGCACAAGGAAGGTACTGGTTCTTTCTTCAAAGCCTCTCACTTCCTGCTGCTTATGCCAGGCTGGCCGATCTGTGAGCTTCAGTGACTCTCCTGTCTCCACCTCCCACTTCAACACAGGAGAGCTGGAACCACAGAGGGGAGCTACAGCATCTGGCTTTACATGGAGATCCAAACTCATCCTCATGCTTTTGTGGCAAGCTTTTTCACCCAGCGAGCCATCCCTCCAGCCCTGTTCTCTTTTTCAATCAAACAATTAGAACGTCTATGAAAAGCGATGTAATATAAGTTTTTAAGTTATGGAAAAGTGCTTACTTTTACATGCTTACTTTAATTAAACTTGTAGTAGGGTTAAGTGGTGTTTCAAGAAAAGAAAAGAAACAAAGAAGGTCATCATCATTGTCATCATCATCATCATCATCATCGTCGTTATCATCATCATCATCATCATCATCATCATCATCATCATCATCTAATCATAAGCATACAACTACCTCCAAACCTTCTCTTTCTGACCTTGTAGGGTAGAGAGGAATAGTAAAGGTCAAAGAAGAAATCAAGTGCAATAAGAATCATTTTTGACTGTATCTCCAGAGTGGTCTTGAAATCAACTTGGGGATTTAAACATTTGAAACTTGGATTTTATGTTTAAATTTTATTAGTGAGAGTTTTATTCTCTATTTCTAAGGAACATTTTATATATTTTTCTATTTATATATTCTCTTAAGTAGTTAACTTACAGAATAATGAGTATACATATTATTTTGAATGATACAATAATCTACTGTTTTGTATATACCAGGCTATATTTATTTGTAATCCCAAGACAGCAGAGAGTTGACCCCTACCCCCAGGGGTCACCAGGAAAATTCCTTTTACTCTCAAATGTGTTAGCAGTGCGGAGTTCAATTACAGAAGTGCCATTAATTGCTCGTAATTGTGCCTTCTTATGCAACTCAGGACTCTGGACAGTAGCGGCATAGCCCTGTGTCTCTCCACCTTAGCTCACCATAACGTTGACAGCTTGTTTTATTATTCAGTTTAATGTGTCCAGAGCCTGGAGGAGGGAAGAATCTCGGTTAGCTGCTTCAAAGAAGAGAGAAATATGTCAGGCTTTATCTGATTCACTATAACTCCAGGGAAGTTAGTCCATCAGAATCTAGATGTTCTAGACTCTAGATCATCCGCCTGGTACGACTCGAGTAGGACCGTGTTTAGGATTAAAAGATGGAGTCAATTTAAAAAGACCCAGGAGCCAACTGGAGCTAAATCCTGAACAATGGAGATGCCACCAGATTATATCTCATGAGATGAAGAAAGGCTCTAGCGGTTCATATTGAGAACAGCTGGATGGATAAATTGGCAGGAACGGGGCGACTCTGTAATGTCTGCTGTAGAAATACCAGCGGTGCCGTCAGCCCCAAGTACTTGTTCCAGGAAGATGATTGGATTGTAACGAGTCTCTACATTCTTTCAGGACCACTCATAGTCATATCCTTACTGTTCCATCAGTGCCAGCCCTTCATTCAATCACGAAACAAGGGCACTTTCAATTCACTTTAACCAATCCAAAGCCACATGGGCGCCATGGACTGCTGATCGCCAACACTGGTTATATCTCAACATCGCCATCAGGGGGCGGTGTTTCACAGTGCCTGGTCCCACGCAGATTTGAGTTTAAGTGTTCTGCATGGGGTACATAATACAGTCTTGGGCATTTTTTTTTTTTTAAAAGCTTCCCACTTGTTTCTTTTGTATGTCTCAAATGAGATCTACAAGAATCAAAAGGGCAGATAGTCCAGAACAGGAACAATAGTGTAAAGAGTCTTTAATTGTCAAGATCCTATCTCTATCCTCCATGGGTGCAGAGTTCCCAAATTGAGCACAGAAACAGAGTTTTGGAGTCGGTGAGTCATTCAAGCTGTTTCTGGGGACAACCAAACACTGTTAGGATGACACACTTTTTTTTTTTTTTTTTTTTTTTAAACTTGAATATTTCTTATATACATTTCAGTGTTATTCCCTTTCCTGCTCCCGGGCAAACATCCCCTCCCCCTCCCCTTCCTTATGGGTGTTCCTCCCCACCCTCCCCCATTGCCGCCCTCCCGCAACAGTCTAGTTCACTGGGGGTTCAGTATTAGCAGGACCCAGGGCTTCCCCTTCCACTGGTGCTCTTACTAGGATATTCATTGCTACCTATGAGGTCAGAGTCCAGGGTCAGTCCATGTATAGTCTTTAGGTAGTGGCTTAGTCCCTGGAAGCTCTGGTGGCTTGGCATTGTTGTACATATAGGGTCTCGAGCCCCTTCAAGCTCTTCCAGTTCTTTCTCTGATTCCTTCAACGGGGGTCCTATTCTCAGTTCAGAGGTTTGCTGCTGACATTCGCCTCTGTATTTGCTGTATTCTGGCTGTGTCTCTCAGGAGCGATCTACACTTCTGCACTTCTTTGCTTCATCCATCTTGTCTAATTGGGTGGCTGTATATATATGGGCCACATGTGGGGCAGGCTCTGAAATGGGTGTTCCTTCAGTCTCTGTTTTAATCTTTGCCTCTCTTCCCTGCCAAGGGTATTCTTGTTCCTTTAAAGAAGGAGGAAGCATTCACATTTTGATCATCCGGAGTTTCATTTGTTCTAGGCATCTAGGGTAATTCAGGCATTTGGGCTAATAGCCACTTATCAATGAGTGCATACCATGTATGTCTTTCTGTGATTGGGTTAGCTCACTCAGGATGATATTTTCCAGTTCCAACCATTTGCCTACAAATTTCATAAACTTCGTTGTTTTGATAGCTGAGTAATATTCCATTGTGTAGATATACCACATTTTCTGTATCCATTCCTCTGTTGAAGGGCATCTGGTTCTTTCCAGCTTCTGGCTATTATAAATAAGGCTGTGAACATAGTGGAGCACGTGTCTTTTTATATGTTGGGGCATCTTTTGGGTATATATGCCCAAGAGGGATAGCTGGATCCTCAGGCAGTTTAATGTCCAATTTTCTGAGAAACCTCCAGACTGATTTCCAGAATGGTTGTACCAGTCTGCAATCCCACCAACAATGGAGGAGTGTTCCTCTTTCTCCACATCCTCGCCAGCATTTGCTGTCACCTGAGTTTTTGATCTTAGCCATTCTCACTGGTGTGAGGTGAAATCTCAGGGTTGTTTTGATTTGCATTTCCCTGATGACTAAAGATGTTGAACATTTCTTTAGGTGTTTCTCAGCCATTCGCATTCCTCAGCTGTGAATTCTTTGTTTAGCTCTGAACCCCATTTTTAATAGGGTTATTTGTCTCCCCCTCTAGGTCTAACTTTTTGAGTTCTTTGTATATTTTGGATATAAGGCCTCTATCTGTTGTAGGATTGGTAAAGATCTTTTCCCAATCTGTTGGTTGCCGCTTTGTCCCAACCACAGTGTCCTTTTGCCTTACAGAAGCTTTGCAGTTTTATGAGATCCCATTTGTTTCCATTCTTGATCTTAGAGCATAAGCCATTGGTGTTTTGTTCAGAATTTTTTCCAGTGCCCATGTGTTCCAGATGCTTCCTAGTTTTTCTTCTATTAGTTTGAGTGTGTCTGGTTTGATGTGGAGGTCCTTGATCCACTTGGACTTAAGCTTTGTACAGGGTGATAAGTATGGATCGATCTGCATTCTTCTACATGTTGACCTCCAGTTGAACCAGCACCATTTGCTGAAAATGCTATCTTTTTCCATTGGATGGATTTGGCTCCTTTGTCAAAAATCAAGTGACCATAGGTGTGGATTCATTTCTGGGAGGATGACACACTCTTGTGAAGATTTTGTGGTGCTCTTTCCATTCCGTCTTAGAGGTCAGTGACTGAGAACTCCACAGAGAGGCATCAAAGTGATCGTTGTCTTATAAGCAGTAACATGGCCACTTAATTAATAGGTGTATGAGCGAGGGCAAGAGAGAGGGTGGGAGGAGAGGCAGGGAGAGCAAGTGAAGTTACTCTGTGCCTCCCTGTCCCTTGCTGTCTATTGAACTGGCTTTTATACTACTGAGTTTGGGGTCACCATGTCCTCCTTACCTCTTAGAATCTAGAACGCCAGGGCTGGGGCCACCAGAATCCTTATGTTCATTGTCATAGGTGATGAAAAAGCATCTTTCTGGCTTTTTAAATCCAGTGTCTTTCAAACCCATACTATCAAAAAACCAACCGAACAAGAAACAGAAAACAAAAACCCCAAACAGCCCCCCAAAACAAACAAACAAACAAACCCAACAGGCTGCCATCAGGGGACTTGCTGTGGGTGGCTACAAATGCTGGAAGAGAAAGAACTCAGTAACGTCACTGGTGAGAAGCGAGCTAACTTCCTGCACCTGCATGGCCAGTAGCAGTAGCAATTGTTACAGGTCAACTGCTTCCTCCTGGAGCTGGATTTCAGTTGTCTGTCTTCAGAATTACTGAAGGAAGCAGAAGCAAAAGGGAATGCCAAAAAAATAAAAAAGAAAAAGAAAGAAAGCAAAAAGCAAAAGGCTTAAGTCTATTTAGAGTATAAAGTGTGACTCACTGTTAAAAAGAAGCACACTCACTGTATTCTGGAAAGCCACTTTTTCAGTCTGCTTGCTATTTTCTATACCTGTTCCCAATTTGCATATCTTCCATTGCTTCTGTCTGTGCTGGAGAACTGTGTGGTCCCGCTGGCTGAGTTCTGTTTTCCCCCAGGAAGCCTCTCCAGACAACCGGAGACTTTGCTGATTGTGCAGTGTCCTACAGCTCTTGCGGAGCACACGCTGAGGTTTAGGACAGGCTCTGTTACTACTCTGGTAGCCATGTCTTGTTTCCCCAGCAGGACTTTAACCTGCAGTGAACTTTGAACTCCTGAAGGAAAGGGATGGCATATGCTTGCTCCTGGATCTCTCCCAGCATCCACTGTATGACTAAGAATATTCTAGTAAAGACTTTAGGTAACAACTTACCATCGGGCTAGAGATTGTCCATGACTAATTGCAGCATTCTTGCTGGGAGCCCCCAAGACAAGACGACAGTTACATTACAGGTAGGCTTATTAAGTCGTATAGCTACTTTAAAAAATGCTATGACCTTTACTTTTGAGATAGCAAGAATCCTTTTACTAAGTGGATTTTGAGTCTTTTTCTAATTTATCACCTAGAGAACATCTGTAAAAGTTGAGTGTTTTAAACCATGAAAAGTTTCAAAAGATTAGAGGGAAATGGAATACAAAAACCATACGGGCAGGTGGAAATGTTATTGTCTTTAGAACACTGGTGGAGGTGTGTTTGAGTTTGGCCAAGCACTCCTCAGTCTCCTTCCTTCCCTGAGCCTGAGTTCAGAGCTCTGTCTTGCTTGGTGTCCCATGTGCCTACCAAAGGTCAAGGCTGCTATTAAGTTGAATGGCTGTGTGGCATTAGGCACCCATAGCTCTTATGGTCTGATGAGTCACTCAGTCCCTGGTGGTCTGTCTAGTCATGATGTTCTATGACCTTATATAGCATTGCTGTGCATGATTTTTTTTAAAAAGATGATTTGAATCCTTTTGTGAAGTTTCTTGCATGAGTCTTTCCCAACCTATTAAAAACCTCAGAAGAAATGCTGACTTATTATGCTGAATAACCATGTCTGCTTCACGAAGTGTGGCTCCTAACACAACAGAAAGAAAAAAAAAAGCAAAGACTGATGTTGGAAAACAGTTCAGTGGGTAACTGGCTTGAATTTAAGCATGCGGACTTGAGTTCAGATCTCTAGAACCTATGGAGTACATGGTAGCAACTGTCTGTAGACTAAGGTAGCAAAGACAAGCAGATCCCAGAAGCTGCTGGCCAAGAAGTCCAGCTGGATGGCGAGTTTCAGCAGTAGAGAAGGGACCCTGTCTCAGAAACAAAGGTGGAGAGCAAGTGAGGAAGATCGCTGCCCTCTGATCTCCACAAGCCTCTCCTCCCTGCTTCCCCCCTCCCCCAGAGAGGTTTCTGTGTATAGTTAATGTATTTAAGTAGAGGAGTCTACATTACAGGGGTTGTAAGTATTGGACCACAACTGCAACTTGCTTCAGTGAAGCAGGCATTTGCAAAGTGCCTCTGACTTGTAACTGAATCCAACTCGGAAGAGAGCTCACGGCGAATCCTGTGGCAATTTTCATGTTGTATGGAACATCTTTACCACATTCCATGGTGTCTTCACATACAGGGCTGTTGATCACTTTTTCTCCTCGCCAGACATCTGGTCTGTATAACTGATGAAGGGTGAAAGGTAAGCTGTCACCAAGGAAACAGAGCCTACAGATAAAACACACATTTCACTGTGGCAGAGACGACAGTGAATGTGAGGCATGCTTACCTCTAAGGGCAGAAGTGAGTGAGGGGAGACATTACGATGGCCAGTTTTCACCTGGATATTGTCAATTAAAATTTTCTTATATTTTTCAAACAGTAGGCTAGTCAGAGGCAGGAATAGCGCAGCAGTTCCTGCTACTGACACACACCTAAAATGTGTTCTGCCTCTTTACCTCAATCAGAAACACTCTAGTGTTGTCATCAGAGGACAGCTTCTGGGGAAAGGGAAGTCCATTTCCATCCACTCTCAGAAAATTGTTCTTTATTTTGGCATTTCTTTTTGTCTATGCTGACATTTCCTTCATAGCTCTTGATCATATTTAAATTAACTTTAAAAATTAATTTGTTCTTAAAATTTATTTATTCATCTTTCATCCCAATATTAGCACCCCTCCTCCTAGTCCCCTCCTCATACAGGTCCCCTTCTTCCTGAGAAGGGGAGCCACTTTGGTTATCTCACTACTCTGAACAACAAGTTCCTACAGGACTAGGTGCATCGTTTCCCACTGAGGCCAGACAAGGTAGCTCAGTTAGGGGAACAGGATCCACAGACAGGCCACACAATCAGGGACAGTCCCCTGCTTCAGTTGTTGGGGGACTCAGAAGAAGACCAAGCACACCTGCTACATATTGCAGGGGGTGGGGCCTAGGTCCAGCCCATGCTTGCTCTTTGGTTGGTGGTTCAGTCTCTGGGAGCCCCTAAGGATACAGGTTAATTTAATTTTTAAAAAATATGTGGCTTCTAAATGCTGAGAGTAATGAATAGCATTTAATACACATTAAGTTACACACATTCTCTTTTATATATTTGATCTTACCCAGTGTGAATAGCAATCCTAGGGAAGCAGTATTATTAAACACAGAAATGGAAATGCAACATTTCGCACCAATGACATCCTCTCAACGGTGTCCATCAAAGGACTTTAGGTCTACAGGTTTGGTTGAGTTTATTTCTGCCTTTGGTCTTCTTTGAATCTATTTACAGTTTCCACTCTTTCCTCCCCACTCCGTCCCAGCCTCAATTTTAAGTAGATGGCACTGAGAGAATAGAGATACCAGGGAAAGTCCTTAGTGTGACAGCTGCTCACCCACGGCTGTGCCCACCGCATCCCCTTCCTAGCATAGCAGCCGATGCAGTCAGTAATTCTGTCCTAATCTCATCACCTTTGCTAAGGGAAGACATCACTGCAGAAAGGAACCCTTCTCATTCCCCCTTCTCCACTGGGTCTCTCCATTAACGGTCAAAGTGCCATTTTCTATACAATTTACCAAAAACATTTTCTTTGACTTTTCTTGCTGCTTCCAGACATATTGCATTTTAAATTTCCTTTTACAGTAAGAAACTTCAATGATTAATCGTTAGTCACTGTCTCTATCTCTTGGCTTTTTCTTTTATTTTTTTCTAGTTGTATGTTTAGTCCATAGACTAGTTCTCTTTTTTGTTGTTTATCATCTATGTATCTATGTATCTATGTATCTATCTATGTATCTATGTACCTATCTATGTATCTATGTATCTATCTATGTATCTATGTATCTATCTATGTATCTATCTATCTATCTATCTATGTATCTATCTATCTATCTATCTATCTATCTATCTTGTATGCAAATATGTGGAGAGATGCTCATGTGTCCTGGTGGATATAGGTATGGGAAGGTCAGAGGTCAATGAGGAGAGTCATTTTGTCTTGTTCCTCCAGATTGATTATGGGAATTGAACTCAGACAGTGAGTGTTGGTGGAGTCTGCTTGCTGAGCGGTCTCATCAGCCCTTAGAGTGATTCTTGATTAAAAACCAAAAAAGCAAAACAAAACATCAACTAGAAAGAAAATAGGTCTTTGTTTTGTTCTAAGATAAACACTGATTGCAGAATTTTAGGTTCAGATAACTTTCGATAATGTTGAAATGACTTTTCTATTATGGGACATGCTTCTACTTTAATGGTTTTGTTATTTGGTTTTTTGAGACAGGGTGCATGTTACCACTCAAGGTGAGCCGTGGGAGTTAACCTGTAGCCCAAGGGTGACCCCAACTTCAGAGCGCTCTCCCTGCGGCACCTTTCAGGCTGCCTCCCTTATTAGAAGCAGAGGGGTTCTCTTTAGATCCTTAGCTGGCTTCATAGAATGTGAATCTAGGTTATGCTTTAAACTTTCCTACCCCTGATCCCCAGACTTGGCTGTTGGGTTCTTGACAGGTCCTTCGTGTCTGAACCTTGGTTTTTGTCTCTAAATCTGAGACAATTTCTTCTACTGTATATTGTCTTTGTTTCTGTTTTCTTTTCCTCCTCTCATCCTGTACGATCTCTCTAAGCTCTCTGTCAAACACTGCTACCTTTCATGCCATCGAACGTCTCTCACATTTTCACCTCCTTTGCTGTTCCTATTTTGAGAGGCTGCCTTGATTTCCCTTCATCCTCACACCTTGCTCGGTGGACATTGACTATCAGCTTACGCATTGTCACTTAGCATCAACACGTTTTGATGGGATAAGTCTCCATGTATTCGACTTTACCTCTTAAAAAAATGAATTTATTTTATATTTGTGTCTGACTGTCTGAGTTTATGTGTACCAATGTAAGCTCCCTCTGGAGGTCAAACGGTATCTGACACCGTGAAACTGGAGTTTCTGGTGGTTGTGAGCCACCTGATGTGGGTACTGGGAACTGAAACTGGGTCCCCACAAGAACATCAAGCCATTTTGACTGCTGAACAACCTCTCTAGCCCCTTCAGTCACTCAGTCTTCTCTGTCTCTCTGCCTGGCTCTCTCTGTCTCTCTTTCTCTCATAGAAATTTCCTTTATGAATCAGAGAAAGAACTGAAGAGCTTGAAGGGGCTCGAGACCCCATATGTACAACAATGCCAAGCAACCAGAGCTTCCAGGGACTAAGCCACTACCTAAAGACTATACATGGACTGACCCTGGACTCTGACCTCATAGGTAGCAATGAATATCCTAGTAAGAGCACCAGTGGAAGGGGAAGCCCTGGGTCCTGCTAAGACTGAACCCCAGTGAACTAGATTGTTGGGGGAGGGCGGCAAGGGGGGGAGGATGGGGAGGGGAATACTCATAAAGAAGGGGAGGGGGGAGGGGGATGTTTGCCTGGAAACCGGGAAAGGGAATAACACTCGAAATGTATATAAGAAATACTCAAGTTAATAAAAAAAAAAGAATACACATACACACACAAAAAAAGAAATTTCCTTTATGATAAACACCAACCTTCCTACAGATATAAATTCTGATATTGTAACAAAACGGTTACTCTTTTGTAATTGACTTCAGGTTAGTTGTTTTGTAATCTCACCTACACCCTTTCTGATAGTGTTCGTTCGCCTGGTTTTGGTGCTCCCTTGTAGTGTGATCATATTTAGTAAGGGTGTGCTGAGAATTTTAATTTCCTCTAATGTTGAATCAATTAGAGTTTTAATAGTATAGCACCTTGATTATGGATTATGAAATGTTTGCTGTCACATAAAATATGTACAGTGTTGAAACAATTCAAATGTGGAAGATACATATTACTTAAGATAATCATCGTTAACATTTTTGTGTATTTTCTTTTTCACATTTCCCAACACTTGCACACACATACACAAACACACAGTGGCTGCATATCATTATTTCAAGATCTAATAGTATGTATTGGGAAACGTAAGACAAGTATTATCATTCTAGATTATCAGGAAAAGACTGATCTGAAATAGTCAGAAAGACCAGGACAGACTCAAAAATTACTGCAAGTGCTGTCAAGGAAAGGACACAGAACTTGGCTTTCACACAAAGTTACAAAAGTTACAAAGTTACAGAAGGAACCAAGACGACGAGAACAAAGTCTCCAGTGCACTGAGTTCATTTCCCGAGTAGAGCTTCACAAATAAAGGAAGGGGAAAGATCACTTCAGTCTGAAGACACACAGATAAAGCTCCAGGGTCCGAGGGCAACAATGGCTTTAAAGGGAGGAAAGGAGACCACAATACTGTCATGTGAGACTGATTGTAAGAGTGGAATTCTGGAGCAGGAGAGGCAGTTAAGAGGCCGGGTAGAGTCTGCAGGCTGCATCTTAGATCTCTCTCCTCTTAGAAGCAGTTCAGGACTTTAAGCAGGGAGCTTATCACACTTAGACTTCAATTTGAAAAGAAGACCCTGGCTGTACTAAGGATCGCCATCCAAGCATAGACTGGACATTAGGACCCAAGACATTAGGACATTAGGAGATTATTCCCATAGCAACATAGAGCATGGGGAAAATATTTAAAGGGAAATGCCAAGATGCCTTGAGAGTTCCTGATTGGCACAGCCTGATAGATGCCCTGTATTCCAGGCAGGGAGTGCTCCCAGGGGACCCTGGGGTGGGGGTTGAGTTCTGGGTTGAACCCTGTGAATATGTAGAGTCTGTGAGTTAGTCAAATGATGATGGTGGCTATTCATTTGTGTTTGAGACTCAGACAGAGGTGTGAACCAGACAGATGGTACAAAAGAGGGAATCCTTGACTGGGGTGGGAAGCAAAGCTGTGACTAAGGGCAGTTTCTCCACATCCCAGCACCAGTTTCTAACGCATTCGTTCATAGTGTGGGAACATCTGTTTCCCCATGCTTGTGACAGTACGTCACACTGCTAAATATCTTGATCTCTTCCAAACTGATGATAAAAGATAGAATGTCTCTATAGCTTCAGCTTGAATATATATATATATATTCAACCATGCTCCTCCTCCGCCCCTGATTTCAGGAGCTATTTGTAGCTGATAGCTGTTGGAGGAGGGAGAACCATACTTTCTTGAGTGTGTTTCCACAGATTGTTTTCCCACACTCTAGTAGATGGTTTCCACAGATTGGTTTCCCACACTCTAGTAGATGGATTCCACACCCATGCATGTGTGGGTAGCACTAAATTAGAATTATCAAAATGACAGCCTGCATTTTACAGACGTGATGCTGAACCTCTTTTCCTTTATTATTCACTGAATTGTTTCATGACTTTTTGAGGATATAAAAGCATATTTTGTTTGGAAGAAATTTCATAGTTTCATCAGTGTTCAACCTGACTACTTCATCGCTGAATCACCGACCTGGAGTTGTTCTGACTGGGGAAGCACCTTCCATGGTCAGTCCCTCACAGGGTTGTTTGATCATGGCCATTTGACCTTCTCAGAGGCATTTTCCAACTCATGACTATTCCTTCCTGTGGCACTGATTCCCTGCCTCAGCTTGGAGCCACTAGTGTAGGCTAAGACTAACCTATCATGTTCTGTGTTCCTGTCTTCTCCTGGAGTCTTTATGCTTTTAATAATTTCCTCCTTCCAATGCCAAAGGAAATAGTGACCCCTTTGTTACATTGCAACTGAAACCTAGTGCCTTCACTATAAATTCTTAGCTATTTGGCTCGAGCACACTTCTTTATAATCAAAGGTGACCACAGAAACCTATGTATCAGGCAGGGCATGAGGGACAAGCCACGTACTTGTTTTTATAATTCCATACTTGTTCCCTGTGTGCCCCTCGTTTGCTAGTAAAGATGTGCTCTAAGTCATTTTAAAGCATTCTTGGGGGCTGGCGCTAGGGGGAGCATGAGGCCTATTGTACCACCTAGAAAAGGCCAGAATGAGGGGCTGACAGGCTAGGGTATAGAAAACATTAGCAATTTAGAAGGAAGTTGGTAGGCTGTGTCCTGCCTCTCAATACTGAGTGTGTATTGCTCGGCAGCAGAGTATTTAACTGCAGCCAGAACCTGGAAAGGGCACACATCAGAGGCGAAGGAGGTAGAATAGCACTTCCTGCCTATCTGGGAATGACCGGTGGGGGCAGGGGGAGTAGGCTCTTTGGGACTCATACATACATACTCTATGTAGAGTTGGTGAGTGTCACCTTACTTGGACTTTGATGTGATGTGTATGTGGAGTGATACCTTGTATGTCATAGGACATCTCTGCAGATGTGCCAGGTGGCAGCTAGTAATTAATGACGGAAAAGATAAGGCAAATGTGACTTTATACATTCTGATCTCAGAGAGTAATTAAGTGAGCCACTATTCTAAATACAAAGTGAATAGATAGAAAAGAACTTAATAATATTAATGATATTCCCATTGTCTTTTGCCTTACTTTAGCAATATCCCCTTCTTATCTTTTGTCTTTCAATATCTTTCGTTTCTGGGTGTGTTTGATGACAACTTCAAGTCTCTTTCCCAGACTAAAGAGACTTTTGGTCTGACTGTGCTCTCCCCCGCTATAAGCCCTGCCCTACACACTCCCCATCCCTAAGCAGACTTCTTGAATACTCTTGCGTACTTCATGTTCTTGCCAACTCAGGATTTAATCTTCCACAACTCAGGGCCTTCTTAGTCACACGATGAGATGCTTTGGACAAAAATCTCAAAGGGCCCTTTAATTCCAACTTTCCATCGATGTAATTCCCACATACATAATGCTGATGCATGTGTCTTACTAGAGAACTATTTCATACATTTAAAAATGTCATTGCGCTTTCCCTCCTTATACGAGAGCAGCATGTGCACACACTTGCTTTGTATGCACGCTGTATCTTGGTGACCTTTTGTACAAGGAAGTTCCTTTTCGGAATGTACAAGTTGCTCTATATATTGAGCCAAGAAAGCATGCAGCCAGTGTGCATCTAATGGACATTTGATTGTCTCTGACATTTGCGGCAATGAATACAGTTGTACATATGTCATTCAATATGGGCGTGATCATAACAAAGGGGTAAAACTAGAATGGCAAAATCATTTCAGTATGTATTGCCCAGTTGGCCTTATTCCTGCAAGAAGGAATGTGTGCGAATGTTGCTCCGTCACTCAATCCCTTTGGGCTACGTTGACAGGTGGGATAGAGTAACTTACCATCTTCTTTTGAGGGTAAGCACTTTTTCTTATGGGCTTATGCTCTTTTTATTTAAAAACATTTATTATTATTATTATTATTAATTTTTATATATTTAGGTGTTTTGTCTATGTGTATACCTGTGTATTAAGAGCATGCCTATGAGCTGCCATGTAGGTTCTGGAAATGAAATCATCTGGAAGAGCAGACAGTGTTATTAACTGTCGAGCCTTTCCCCCAGCCCAGACCTTGTACTCTTTAGGAACCTTTTAAGACTGTTTTATAAATATTAATCAGGGTCATGGAAAGATGGCTCAGAGGTCAAGTGCACTGGATGCCTTTAAAGAGGACCCAGGTTTGATTCCCAACACCCACATGGGGCTCACAACAGCCTGTAACTTCAGTTTTAGGGGATCCAATATTTTCTTTTAATCTCTAATGGGCACACAGACAAAACATCCGTACACATTAAATAAGTGAATGAACAGATAAGTGATAAATAAATAAATAGGTAAGATTTAAAAATAAAAATATTGATCAGGTCACATGACACTAGGTTGGCATTTCTAAGCACTTGCCCCTGACCTGGTACAGCTTTCACTACTGAGAGTCCTGTCCTCTATGTGCGTCCCCTTAGTCGCCTTATCTTTTCCTACACACTCTGCATTCCACACTCTGCTTCCCTTTGTTCCCAAAACACTGTGCTGTACTTTGCCCATCTCTGGTACCAGTTTCTTTTACCTTAAACCTCATGGGGTTAACATCTGTTCTCTCTCAGACCCCTAGGCTAGTTCTAATAAAGTCCTTCTCCTTTAAGACTTAGTCTGTTTATGAAATTCTCCATGTTGCACTCCCTCATGCCTAAACTAGCTTTAATAAAGATCCTATGATTTTTCTTCTAAAGTCTTATTATTCCAGAATGTTTGCTCTTCGTGCATGTGTATTTAAACACACACACACACACAACGTACACACACACATGTACATACACACACATGCACACACACACTCAAGCACATGCACAGGTGTGTACATGTGTGTATGCACATGCAGGCATGCACAAACACCCATGTGTGCTCCCATACAGGGGAAAGTTTCTAATTAGAATTTTAGATAGTAAGTGAAAATTTCTAGCTACTTTTATTCTTCTGTTGATGCCCATAAATTTTCTTTTTTCCTCTCATATTTAAAAACAGTATCACGGTAATAAAAATACTTCAGAATCCATGTGATTCAGATGTAGTAGTTCAAAGAACTACACAGTGGGTCTTATTAAAGACAAGATCAAAGTTTTAAGGCATTATATGGTTCTAGATTTCATTGAATTGGAATGGAAAAGAGTCAACTTGTTTAATTAAGAGACATTAGTGTTGAGTGGTATAAACTGACTTCGCTTAAAGATGGACATCTGCCATTGTTGCTATTTGGCTTATGTAAAATTGATGTCCATACCATGCTTTGTGTCTTCCATGACAGAGAAAGTGATAACCATGGTCACCTGGAAGCCTGGATACCGGCCTCTGTTTGGCTAATAACTAGAAAGGACTGAGATGTTCTAATATCAGCAAAATAAACACGTCAGTCTGGTCAGATCCTAAGCTCCCCGTTCATTCTCCCATTCCTTAAATTCAAACCATTTTTTTTTGGTTAAGATTTACTAAAATATTATTACCTAGGAGGGGAAATAGTACCTGAGAATTCTATCTTTTTTCTTTTCCCAAGTGGTTCCTTTATGTTTGAATATTAACATTCCTTTGAAAAATGTTGAAACTTATTTCCAGTGACTCTTTTATGAGGATAATGTTTTGTGAGGACCGAGCGACCTTCTCAAAGTGCTGGAGGACACCGATTAAGACCCCTCTCTTCTCTTTGTCTGCATGCCATATGAAGATGCTGTTGTCGGGAGTCGAATGGACAAAGCAATCTTCATCAGACACTGGGATGGGTCATTAGCGTCTTGCTCTTGATATCACTGACTCCAGAACATAGAGAAATATATATCTGCTCTTTATAAATTTCCTAGTCTCAAGTATTTTTTATAGCATCAGATACAGTCCAAGAGCTCTACACTGACTCTTGGGCAAAATGATAGGTAGTGATATGATACTTTCCATGTAGGATATGCCAAGCGGTTTCTTCCATGAGCCATGAACTATTTGATCATTCTTGGTTCCTGAGTGGTTTCAGGCACACAATGATCTTGAGATTCTTCATCATTCCTGCCTTTTCTAACAAATCACTTAACCTTTATTTTGTGGAAAAGCCTGAGAAATCAGTCATAGTTACTGTGGAGAAGTGATTCAGTAGCCTACAAAACTCAGCTCTTCACTGTTTCTTAACGATTTTTTTTTTTTTTTTGGTTCTTTTTTTCGGAGCTGGGGACCGAACCCAGGGCCTTGTGCTTCCTAGGTAAGCGCTCTACCACTGAGCTAAATCCCCAGCCCCCACTGTTTCTTATCATCATGATAGCCCTTCCTCCTGATGTTGTGACTACAGGATGATCTAAGGGGATATGTTCTGCTTAAGTGAGCTGAGGTAAACTAAAATTTAGTTCATTCTGTCACAGAACATAATTGTTTATTTTCTGAACACCTTCCACGAGTAGTTTCCAGTCTATATGACAGAGACAAGACCCTGAATCCCAAAGCTGGATATAATTTGACGGTTTCTATTTAGTTTGGTCTCAACGTTGATCATTGCAGGAGCTTCGAGTCGATGTGAGAGGGAATTTATTTTGTTTTGTCTGCTAACTGTATCAAATTTAGTTTGGGCTAACCCAGACTTTTATAATAAATCAATTCAATGGATGTTTTAAAAGTATGTTATGAATCTGCCTGATATCTTAGGAATCATGTAAAGTAATGCAGAGCAGAACTATAGTGTGTAAACTATGACTTATGTTTATATGGTCTTAAAGACATCTATACACAAACAAGTATAAGAGGACACACAACCAAAGAGTGATGCATGTCAAAATGAAAATTAAAAAAAAAATAGCATCTATCTAAAAAATTCTGTGGGTGATGAGGGCTTCAGAGGAGACAGAAGGTCCAGGAATGAACGAGTCCAAGCAAATAGAGACAAAGCCAGACAAGGGGTCAGATTAGCTCTGCTAATAGAGCTGCGTGAATCTTCATGGCAAGTGCCAAAGTAAAGGGATCATGAAGCATCCTGGTCCATTCTCTTTTCCAATAGAAATGAGGTTAAGTGAGAGATAAGAAATTTATCCACACGGCAGCAGATCATTACAAAATAATGCTTTTATTCACCTAATGTAATTGTCATGTTGGAGGCTTACTGCTAAATAAGCTTACCCTTTTAGCTCTTTCTGACCTCTGGTTGGCTTGTTCAACTCAGCCATTCAGGCCAAAATGCCACTCTAAGCTGGCTGATTCAATCTGACTTCTCTTGTCTTCTGCCTGAATTGCTCTGCTTGGCCTCATGCTTACTTTGTCATTCTGTTCTAATCTGGAGCCTTCTCATTCTCTGGCTTGTTCTGTCTCTGGCTGTAAATCTGTCCCAATAAAACTGCCTCTCCTCTCTCTGCTTGCTCCCTCAAATTGCCTCTCTTCCCTATGCTCTTCTTGTGACAATTAGGCATATCCTATCTCTGAGTCATTCTGTCAAATCTTTCTCTGATTTGTCACTTTGTCTGCCCCTCAATTACACATCACTTTCAAACATGGATGCTTATTTCTACAAACTTACCTTACCTAATAAAGTTGAAGGTGTGTATTAAAGGCATGGCTGTTTTCCAGCCAGATCATACTGTAATCCAGGGTGTGTCTGCACTCTGGCCAGGTCATATCTTTGTATGTAACCCCTCCCTGTAGCAGCCATTTTGCTAGATTAAAATTCATCTAAAAATCATGTATTGAGTAGAAAATGATGCTGATATGTTAGTAATTATAACGTTATGCTTAGAAATTGAGAAAAGCAAACAAATAAAAACAAAAACAAAAAGAAATTGAGAAAAGACAGCAAGTGTCACACTACTTTGGGCTTCCCTCCACCAAACAAATATGGGTTAGAAGAGTTTTGATTTTTAAATAGAACAGTTTTGATTCTATGGACTGGCCACACATGTCAAACCTGAAAAATATTGGCCTTCATTGTTTCACTGTTTCTAAATCATGCTGCTTTTTTTTTCTAGTACATTTTCTCGAACTTCACATATGTGGTATTGAACAGTTTCTTGGGACTCTAAACAAGACAGTGCTCTAAGTGGGCAGTGGCATCTTGACACACACTGTGGGCAGAGGCCAGGTTAGGCCAGTCATAATTGTGGTGGTCTGGGAGACACAGCCTGTCTCCTGCGGGAGGGCCATGGCTATCACTTAGAAGTGGCTGTTCTCCAGGAGGGCACCAGCGTCACAGCTTGAAGTTGTATATTCTCTTTAGGCCACATAGGAGTGTGACACTTCTCCAAATCCCAGGTCACTGGTGCTGTGTTACATGTGGGAGTTCTTATTACCTTGGAGTTGCTACAGTCTTCTATGATGCATCCTATAGAGATTTTTGCCCCAGGAAGTGTTTAGAGTTACTACTCCATTCACTATCATGCTGTGAGCAAGTACTCATAGAATAATGTGCTTTTTAATAGTAGTTGCCTTTGAGGAATAAAAAAGTTGGGATAAATTCCATTATATATATATGAATTTTCCTGAATGAAATGAAGCTCAACTGTAAAAGTGCCTTTCATTCCATAATTGGAATCTTAGCTTCCAGTATGGATCTTCTTATGACTTGAACATTTGACACCGGGTATATTGTAGAAGGAGGTATACCAGAACTCTCAGAACATTTTCCTGGCACTTGCCTGGCTCACAGGCAGTAAATAGATCAAAAGCCCATAGTACCCTTCAGAAGAAAGACAGACTCAGTTTATAGTCCCCTCAAAGGTGTCTAGTAACATAGAGCCATGTATGTGGAATCTGTGAGCATCATCCAAAGAAGTGGACATGCTATTCCAGGGTGTTGCCTTCCAAGAATGTGGTTCTTTCCATATGCGGTTTCTTTCAGATGTGTAATACTTTACTTCCCCAGGTTTAGTAGGAGAAAAATAAAGATGGATACATGCAATTAAAATAAAACTAGGGCCATTGGAGACTGTTTATAGAACAGTAAAATGTTTTTGCAGCCAAAAAAAAAAAAAAAAGCAACCCAAAAAACCAGAAAAGGGCCTGAAAAATCTCAGCCCCCACACGAGAAACCATTTATGTTTTTCTTCAGTATAACTTACTTTGTGCCAAAGCTGCTTCACTCCTGCTAACAGAGTTTTCTGAGGCAGAGAGGTGGGCTGCCTCCCTGGCCAGTCTTCTGTCAACCTCACCTGTTAGATGCTAAACAGAACGGCCTCAGAGGAGGCAACCAACAGTTCTAACCCAAGGATCCCAAGAATTTAGATATCAGTGGTAGGACATTGAAACTCCTGACTAGAAATGTGAGCTGTATTTTACAAACTAAGCAAAAATGATTGCCACCGCCTGCATTTCCTCATCCCGCCCATCCGTACTTTCAGTTACTTAATAGAAATGTGCTAACAATGAGTTAAAATGAAGTTGAAAGGATAAAAAGGCCAATTGGAGTGCCGTATTTTATCACAGCACAGTCAGAATATCAGTTTGTTTTTCCCCAAATACCTTCCTCCAAGACTATAAGCCAAGTGAAAGCCCATTCTTCTGGATCGTATTTGTTTTTTATCATCAGCTAATTGAGTGACTTTGGGGCTTCCAAGGGCCACCCAAGCTTGTTTGGCATTTTCTAGTCATGTCTTCAAGTGCCTGTACAGTTCTTCCTCTTCTCATGCCTGAGCCCTCTCCACACTGTTCAGAGCATTTTCTACATTTCCTCTCCTAAGAGTAAATCATTACTTCCTAGGATGAATGTGTGTGGCCGCCCTGGGTTCTATGAAGTGCTACTTCCATGGGTTAGGTGTTTCTCCGCTTCAGAATGTAGCCCAGACTTGGGGTCACTAGACATGAGCTTTAGCAAGGCTATATGGAGTTTTAATAAGTGGCAACATTTGGAGACACCTAGATATTTCCCTCATAATTCCCACATGTCTACTCAAATTTATAGGAATGCTTTTCCTTCAGTTCCAGGATGAGTCAGAGATAGTGATAGTGGGAGCTGGAAAACAGTCAATCTCCCTGGAGACCTGGCAAGAGGAGTTTGCTTTCAAAGCAAGCTCTTCACGGAAAAAGTTCCCTTTTCAAGGCTACCAAATCTATTAATTATGCAAGACGGCCTTGGATTGGCTAGTGCTCCTCAAATGTGTTAGCCTCAGTCAGTCTGCCAATGTGTGACTTTTGGAAATGCTCTCCCTACTGTCTGCTTTTCTCATTGGGGATGCTGACACACAGGAACTCTGTTGCCTTTTTGACTACAAGATGTTTAAATATCGGTTAAGCTTAGTGTTAGATTTCGCTGCTTCCCAAAGTCTGGCTTTATATTGCCAAAGGAGAATGCAGATTTGATCTTCCATCCTCAGACTTTTTGAAATGGAAGTGATGCCCTTTCCCTCCATTCTTCAATCCAGATCATATGCAGACTAAGAGCTAGATGGTCAGCTCGCAGCAGTGAAAGCTAGTACCACCTGTGTACACAGGGTTTGAAGGGGTGAGGGATAAAAGCACACTCTAGATACCTCATAAGTCTGGCTGGCAAGGCTGAACTTTGATATTGAGTGGGTCTTTCCTAGTCTCATTCCGTGAACTTTGCCCATTTCAGTGTGACATTTATAATTACTTTCCATTGATAAAGTGTTTTATTAATCATCTCTGATTGGATGCTATTTTCATAGTACTTTAAGTAGGGAATTCAGTAAGCCATAATTACTTAGAAGGTCCTTTCATGACCTTAAAAAGATATTTCATTAACAAGAACCCCTATACATAAGACTCAAGGAACATCTCAGAAGAGAAGGCAGGAAGATGTTACATCCAAAGGCCAAGATGTCTGCTGCAAGATTGTGTCCTCTTCATAAGACAGGGACACTGCACCGGAACATCTCAGCAATATTGGTGCCTAAAAAAAGCCCTGAACAAGACTGACACCAGCCGACAAGAGTGGTGGGGGATGTCTCACAAGGCAACTAATCACTGCCAAGGTGGGGAGCATCAGTCTTTCCCAGGAATGGTCCCCTTAATTGATCATCTAACACCAAGTGGTTAGTCCAAACACACACTCATATTAACAACTCTGAGTGAATTTAGTAGGCTGCGTTTATATATTTATATGAACATAATATGTAATAATTAAAGGAAAAGAGGTCTGGATATGAGAGGGAGTGGGGCAAGGGGGTAGGGAGAAGTTGGAGGAAGGGAAAGAGGAGAAGGAAGGGAGAAATGATGTAAATATAGTATTCATATATGAATTCTCAAGTTATTTTTACAAAGGAAGGGACAGAAAGGCCTTTGGTGTTGCAGGGACCTGGAAGTCCTTTGAGAAACACCTCCCTCCATTTATCTCACTTGGTCTCACTTCTGTTTCAGAAATATTCAAGCAGCTGTAATTCCTCAAGTCTCTCCCTTGGTTTCTTACTTACACACCTTTCCAACATTGTGCTGGAAATCCTTCTCCATTTTTTGTGTTGAGAAATTCCCACATCTTTTCCATCTGTCTGAGCACATATGTGTAAAATTCAATATGGTAGGTTTTTTAAAGTCTTAATATAGAGGAAGTGTTTGGGAACTTAACTCTAAGTCAGACCTCCTAGGTGGTGATATATTTAGAATTGATTGGAAATGAAACCTAAGCGAAGGTTTAGGATAGTATACCTCAGATCATTTCAAATCTCATATTGAGTATGAATAGCTTTACAATAATCTTTATGAATCATTGTTTACGAGATACCTCTTATTTTAGCATTTGATGTTGTAGTAAGAAATATGTTAGCATATTAACAACTTTTATCCTTGTGTGTATGATGTGTCTGTAGAGGTGTATGTGTGCACATGTGTATTTACGTGTGTGTGGTGTGGGCCAGAGAACAACTTTAGTCATTTCCTTTCACTACTTTCCTTCCTTCCACAGGGTCTCTGCTGTCGTTGGTCACTGCAGCATTTGGCTGGACTACCTGTCTGTGAGCTTCCAGGCCGTCTTCTGTCCCCCTCTACCATCTCGATGTAGGAGCACTGAAATTATAAACACCTTGCATACCCAAATGCACTTTAGTTTTGGAGATTTGAATTCAGGTTCTCAGGTTTGCCCAACATATGCCCTATTCACCAAGCAATCTCTCCAACCTCGGTTAATAACTTTTCTTTAAATTTTTCCACAAAAGCAATCTTTGAACGTGGCTTATTAGCACATCTCCTTTTACAGTTCAAATGTTCCTTTTTCTAATTTCAGTTTTCAAGCAGTTACTTTGATTCTTGCTTTGGGTCTTGGAAGTGGAGCTTTTCTACGTTTTGGGTTGTTGAAGTGTGTCTTCATCCTCTAGCTGTGGATAGTCGTCAGCGTCACGGTCACACAGTTGTGTGAACTTGTTAAACATCATCTGGTTCCTTTTCCTTTCTCCTGAACAACAGAGCAAACAGAGGAACGGGAGTGTGTTTTGGGAAATGTGTGCAGCTGGTTGGTGGCAGGGCCAAATCCAGCTGCTCTCTGCCTTCCTCCCAAGCCAGTGCCCTTTCCAGGGCTCATTCTTGCTGGACCTCTCTTCCTCCAAACCTTCAGAGAAATCACTTCTCTTCAGATTAGCGTCTGCCCTTCCTGTTTCTCCTATGCTCCTGGGTGTTAGGGGAAGAGATGTGGTCTGTATTAAATAGTCCATGCCTAGTCTAGTCTAAATTTCATATGACTTTTCTAAAAGTTGAAATGCTACTTTATTTTACAATTCTCAGACTGGACATGGTTTTCCTTTCCTTTATTTGATCTTGTGGCTTTTCTGTATACATACTATGTTTATTTAGAACACTTAATATTTAGTTGTAGGATTAAAGTATTTCATTTCCCCTTAGTGCATTGTCTGCCGTATTATATGTAATAGAATACAATCCTACATTTTGGCTAGCACATTTCACTGCCTTGTAAGATATTATAGATCACTGTAGCTGCACATTAACATTCTTCACTTAAAAGAGTGCTTCCTTCATAAAATTCTTGAACTTTACGGTCAGACAGCTCTTGAGTTAAGCCAGCTTCGGTTTGATTGCCTGTCTCTGTTACGTCTGTGCTTGAAGATGTACAAAGGTAGAGATTTCAGTATTTCCCATGAAATTTCAGCTGCTTTCGGACTCATTAACTTTTAGAATTGTCCGTCAGCTAGTTGAATCAATCGCTCGCAATCATATAGCTCCAATCTCAGGATCATGAAAAACAAGTCAAGTTCTGCTTTTAGCCAGCTGGTCATGTACTCGAGACGGCTTTCATTTCCCTCATGCCTATTCTTCCTCAGGCTACACGGCCCCATTTCCTTCAAACCATGCTCTAAGAACCTGCTTTTACATTCCCTCCTCATTTTGATCCCCCACCCCCTGAGAGCGCCCATTAAATACCCAGACATAGCTGTAGTTCCCCAAGCACACTCTGTCTAGAGGGGCAGAACTGTCTCCTTATTCTAGCTCCATGCATTCTTAGCCATTCTACTAGGCATTTTACTGTTAATTCATAATAAGTTGATTATTATGAGTTATATTGTACCCTGCCTAAACAATGTTGAAGTTCTAACCCCCAGAACCTCAAAACATGAACTTATTCAGAAATAGTTTCTTTATAAAGATAACCAGGCCCTAATCCAATATGTCTGCTATCCTTATGAAAAGAGGAAATTAAGACACACAGACATGCACAGGGAGAAGATGAGCACATGACTGGATTGACTCATCTGGTAGCCAAGGAATGCTTGCAAATATTGGAAGTTAAATGCACCATGGGAGAGTCACAGCACATAATACAGCCTTGTGTCTGATACCTTGATTTTAAATATTTACCAGGACAATGAGATAATACATTTCTGCTTTTTATTTCAGCTATGTAGTTTTTTTGGTACTTTGTGATATGAGCCCTAAGAAACCAATCCACAATTTTTTTCACCAAGATCCAGTTTTATGTGACTTACTCTGTAATCTTTATTTTTCCCTTTTTCCATAATAATGCTCTGGTTCTCTTAGTCCAAAAGAAAAGATTTTTTTAGTTCTCCTAAGTATTGTTTTTGTTTCACTTGGCTCATTTCTGAAGCCAGTTGAAGTCTTTCAAGCCCTGTTTCTACCGTGAAGATTCTTGCTGTCAGTCATTGCCAGCACTGTCTGTTGAGAATCCTGACAAGGTCACAGTGCTTCGTGGGATGAGGGTCTACCCTGGGAACTACCTTTAGGTCACCACTACTTTATCACAAATGTTCAGCCATTTTATATATAACCAACTCCAGAGTTCAAGTTAGCATTCTTCCACCAGTACAGAACAAAGCATGATAAAACTATTTAACATTTTTCTGCACCCATCACATGCTGTATTCAAAATATTCTTTCCTGCTGACTTATTAATAATAGCTTCAAACTTATTTGTTAACAATTATTTGTTTCTTATTATGAACAATTTTCTTTTCATAAACTACCCAATGAATTTTTTTAAAAAAAATATTCAGTTGATTATCTTGCCCCAAACACATCAAATCTTCTGACTTATAATTCAAAGAATCTGTCTCTGGTCTTTTTGGAAATGTAAACCACAGTGGCCTATCTTTTGTGTTTTCTGGATCTCAAAGATCTATTTCGAAGAATATTCTTTTTATCCCCAAAATATTTACATTTTTTCTAGACTGTGAGGCCTGAAGGTTTTTTCCTTTTTCCAATCTCTGTGCTTATCTTGAGCTTTAGTTTCATCTTACGATTATTTTTTCTGACCTTTCCAAGATGAAGATTGTTCTTGACAGAGAAGATGAAAACACAAGTTATGCTATAGTCCCATGCTCACGTAAACATTCAATGGTAATGTCCTCTTAACATTCTGACATTGTGAACTGTAATGGCCATTCCTGGCTGTCAATCTCGAATGAACTACAATCCAGAAGTGGAGGGCACACCTGTGATCCAGATCTTGAGGCTGGAAGACACAAGTTTCTAACTTGGATCTTGGCATGGAGATCTTGAGACATAGTGCTCATGAAAAGCATAGGCTCAGGGAAGGTAGTATACGTTTTTTAATCCAAGGAGACTGAGACAAGGAGATCTCTGAGTTCAAGGTCAGCCTGGGACAAAACCTTAAATCTAAGTCACACCTTCTGCTGGAGGCCTGCTGGAAGAAGGAAGAGTTATTCCTCTTCAACTGCTTGCACTTACTTGCCAGCACATCTGGTGGAACCTATTTCTACAGAAGACCAGCTGAAACAACGAGTTTCGTGGGACTGAGAAATTACTAGATTCTTGATCTTCGCATCCACAGCTGCCCATTGCTGGGTTAGTTGGACTACAGACTGTAAGTCACCACAATAAATTCCCTCAATATAGAGAGGCATTCAATAAGTTCTGTGACTCTAGAGAACACTGACTAATACAAGAACCCATACAATCGTTCCAAACAGAGTCTACACATGGAATGAGTGGCTGCTTTTATCACAAGTGCTTTTTACCAAAATGTTTACTTGACACGAAGTTCAGCAATTGAATATTTATTTAAATATCCCTTGATAAGAGATAACAGTTGGTGATTGTGTGATAAAATTTCAAAATGTTCTAGAAGGATCCATTACAGTTTGATTAGATAGCTCTAAAAGATGGCAGAATGTAGGTCAATACCAACATATAAGTTGTACATGATGTCATATATATCCAAAAGAGAAAATAAACTCTATGTATATTAATTATATTAAAACACCAGGGGTTAGTGGTTTAAGAGAACTGTTGTTTTGACTGAGGAAATCAGGTTAAAAATAGGTTCCTTGGTAAAATGAAGAAACCTGTAAAAGTTATGCTTGCCTTAGTTTGGAAATTCTTGGCTAGGCTACTGTGTTGCCTGTAAATATACAGGTATACGTGAAGTTAGAGCCACACTAGTGTCCTGTGTGGGATGGCATTCTGCCTGGCAATGGAGCAGTAGCCGAATAGGCCAGGAACTCCCACACTTGGTGTTGGTGTCAGGGAACTGAGAACTCTTCCTGTTTCAGTTCAGCTTGATGAATATTTACTAGGCAGCTGCTTCATAACAAAGGTTATGCCAAGTGTTGGCAGTCTAAGTATGTAATATATAACCAGGCACTGGGCTAGGTACAGGGTCAGGAATCCTTTCAAGTAATCTCCGAAGGATAAGGCAAGAATAAAAGTCTTTCAGTGAAGCTAGGGATCCCAGGAAATTCAACTTAGGTACTTTAGAAATAGTCACCATGAGAGCCCTCAGGAGCAGAGCCAAATTATGAGAATATGATACGGATTATATCCCATAATAAGGAATGGACAGAGCAGTTGAGAATCTGGAGTCCATAGAATGTTCTGCCATCCCCTGGGAACTGCAGGACTAAATAACTATCGAATGGGTCTCTTAAGTGCATTTCTCAGGTAGCCTTCATAAACTGTTGTACTCTTCTTAACCACAGAACACTAATCCTATAGCTCTTCATCCTTTCCTTTCTTCAGAGGTCAAGGTCAACACTATTCTACAACTCAGAACTTCTCTAGATGTAGCCTATGATTTATGCTTTAAAGATGACCTATCACTGTTACATCTCTGTTAGGTGAATAGGGATACAGTGTAGATGGTAGGTACTCAGGGATCAAAGTTTGGTTAATCTTATACTGAACTATATTGTTAAAACATTAGATAAGCACAATTCAAAATTGGTCCAATCGTGGTCCACAGGGAGTGCCAAGAAGATAAGCAGGAACAAGTTTCTGTACTCCTTAATCTGGGAACTGGTGAAGATTAAGCCCCATGATGTTTTTTCCTAAGTTTACCATTGATTATTTTTGTACCATTTTCCTTAGGTCTATCAGCATTGAATTGTGGACTACATTTCTGGAAGTTATCCACTAGAGTTGCACGTTGCACAAATATTTCCAGACCTTAGGACTAGAGAATGGTTCAAGATAAACAACATTTGGCCTTTAGAAAATACTGCAAGATGGCAATCTTGAGAAAAGTGGCCTCAAATTGTGTCCATCTTGTCCTTGATCCTGTGGTCATTTTCTCCTTTAGACCCTGTCCTGATTAGGAAGGTGTCCTGGCTTGGACCATATTTTAAGACATTAATAGAGCTTCTTTTTAAAATTTTCTCTTATTTTCACAAACTTGGCTAAAAGTCTATTTCTGAACTCTTCCTTTGTATAGAGTGGGGCATTGTTTGAATGACAAGCATCACTTTCCTCTGAAGAATCCCGAGACTAACAATAAGCAAAATGACACTTCATTTACTATTGAGCTTTCTAGTTCCTGTTTCACAAGGATCTGGGAGTTAAGTTTATTTTTGCACATATCCCAAGTAGTGAGAGTGAATTGTGTTGTCGTCTTACAGACTCATGTTCTTGTCAGAAATGGACTCAGCATTTTCATGAGGATGAAACCACTTTACTAACTGCCCTTTATGACTTTGAAGTTAATATACAATCAACATGCCTTTAACAGCCTCTTATAAAGTATGCAAGGGACTTGAAACCAGTTCAGAGCACAGTACTTCCTGCTGTGAGTGTGTGGTGAGTGTCCGTCCTTTCACAAAGTTCAATACTTTTAAAGAAACTTAATGAGGACATTATTTCTCTTTCAAACAGGCTTCCTGAGAGGTTCTCCCATTTCTCTCCTTCTCGCTCTCCTGTTGACTCATCAGCAGCTACTTATGGAGGGTAAACTATGCAGTTAGGTTGAATGATGTTATAAGACTTCCATTTAAGAAGGCACTGTTAGCCCTATAAAAATCATTATGTAAATTAACGGATAAGAAATACTTACTTTTGTTGATCAACAATGAGGCTCTCTCATTGGTTTCTCTCTGTAAACCCTTGCTTGAATGTATGTAACCAACCCTGAGTGGATGGTCTGAGAATGTCAACAATGAAATAGAATGGTCTGCCATCACTTGTGACCTGCAAGGCTAATAACTCTGGATTGGGTCTCTTAAATGTACTTCCCAGGTAGCCTTCATAACCTATTGTACTCATCTTAACCACAGAACCCTAACCCCGCAGTTTCTCTTGCTTTTCTTTCTTCAGGGTCAATACTATTCTACAGCTCAGAATTTCTCTAGTTGTAGCCCAAGATTTATGCTGTAAAGGTGGCCTATTGATTCTAATAGAGCAACAAGGCTCTTTTATTTTTTTCTGCTTGTAGTGAGAACTATGACTTTTCCTTCGTGAGGACTTAGTCTTTGTCATGCCTTCTGATCTGTAAAATGTCCTCTGATCCTCTTTGGATTTTGTTCCATGAACTTTGCCCCCATCTTATCATTCTTTTTTTTTTTTTTTTTCTGGAGCTGAGGGCCAAACCCAGGACCTTGCGCTTGCTAGGCAAGTGCCCTACCACTGAGCTAAATCCCCAACCCCCCATCTTATCATTCTTTAGTTCTTTCTTTATAGTCTACAAGGGGCATCAGATCTCTCTTTCACAGAAAAAAAACAGAGGCTAAAGGAGACAACAAGATCAACCATTATTTATGTAAATCAACCCCTCTGATAACATTTCCCAGTTTCCTATCAGATAATTTCAGTTTGTCTTGATTGCTTCGATTTCTTTACTGTTCATTTTTACTTCCTTACTGATATCATAATGAAAAATATTATATCTGTAAAGAGATATAGAAGACTAGCTATTCATATTCACTACTTCATTTATTAATACAAGAAACAATTATTTAGTCAGTTCCATGTGACTGGGTAGGGTTAGAGTAAGATCCCAATTATGCATTTGGGGAATATTAACACTGCAGCACAACTATTAAAATGAATGTATTGTACACAAGATGAAGGTGTGATAAGTCCCTGTAGCCCCTTATTCATTTCCACTGTCAACTGGCTTGTGTACTTTTTTTCCTAACTTTTTTTTAAATCTAACTTTCCATGACATTGCAGGATAGTTTTGGTCTTACCCTGGGAATACTTGTTCTCAGTCTCTCTTAATGGATGTCACAAGTTTTTGTTCCTTGTACTTAAACAGTGTCTGCACTTCTGCTGGGGTCCATTTTTTTTATTTTTCTTTTTAAACTTTTGTGTGTTTGTGAGTGCATGTGCATGCAGGCTCGTGTGTGTGTGTGTGTGTGTGTGTGTTTGTGTGTGTATTTCATGTGTGAGGAGGGATGTGTACACAAGCATGTATGAAAGCAGAGGGCACTCTTGGATGTAGTCCTCTGATCCCTTGTTTGATAAAAAAGGTCTATTGTTTTTCAGCACTATTCATGGCAGGCTACCTGGCAGGCAAGCTTTGGGGGTTTAACTGTCTCCACCTCCCACCTAACAATAGGAATCTTTGGATTATACATGTGAGCTATGGTGTCTAGTTTAGATGTGTTATAGCAATTTAAAGCTCGTGTTTACAAATCCTCACCCTTGCACAGGAAGCACTTTATGTTCTGAGCCACATCCACCACCCTCCCTTCTCCTTCACCTATACTGCCAGATTTGGCTGTTAACTGCAATAGAAAGACGTGCTCTTCATGAACAGATTCAGAGATAGGGGTGTGGCAGTAAATCAAGAAGAGAGTGTGGGTAGGAGGGCATGACACAGTCTATGAGAGAAAGAAGATGCCTAATCCGTATAGAGAACACAGAGATGCCGTACGTGCTGGGCCTGAAGGTCTTGAAAATAAACAGTTGTTAGCTTTTCTGACTATCTCTTTAGACTTCTGTTTCTCTTGTCTCTATGCTCTATTCTATAAACGAGCTCTAGATTTCCCTTGATGAAGAATAGTCGTGATGATGCCACTAACTATAATACCTTCCATCACCTGGAGCTTTGGAAATCTTGCCTAGTTATGCTTTGACTCATCAAATGCATCTTGCTCATTGGACATAAGTGTTCTAAAAATCTGTTTTTTGAACTTGCATTAAGCATGTAATACAGTGAATGAGAAGCCTCTCTGGTAAACATTTAAAATGAAAATTCTATGTTCTTCTTTCAATCAAAAATGAATTTCCCATTAAAAACAAAAAAATCCATACTTTTAGAAGGTTCAGTACAAAACCACTTTTAAAAGGCTTCCATTTTAACAAATTTAGATCAATTCAAGGATGTTTCCCCGTTGCTGAGCCCATGAATAGCTTGTTTGTGGTCAATTGGAACGTTTCATTTATTTTCTGCTTTCTTTCTCTAGTCTTGTGATCTCTAAAAGCTACTTTTAGTGGTAAGGGCTTAGTTAGATCAAGGCTGTTTAAACAGACAGTGGAGCTGAGGGTCACGTGGATAGGTAGTGTCCAGAAATATGGAGGAATGATAAAGCAGTAATGGCGACCTTGGGAAATGCAGTTATATCCGATGAGGAAGGAGGAGGAGATTGACAGCAAAGTAAAAAACAAAGCTTTTTTGATCCAGTAATGTGCACTGGACACACATCCAGACAAATATATTGTTTACCTTCAGAAATTCACCTGACCAACTATCTAAAATACCATTCATCCCATTCATTCAAATGGCAAGTCCTGGTGAGACCGCTATTGGTTGCTGTAAGATTGTCACTGCAATTCATGTAGAAATAATTTCTAAATTCAGTTTTTATGTCTCCCTTTAATGATGGAGCAATTACTTTATATGCTTATATTAATTTTGAAGCCAAAGTTAATATTTATTCCATGATTCACATATGTTAAAACCCAGGTTTTCTTTTCCTATGTTTCAAATGTCATGCTATATGAGATTATTATAAGTGATCTTCCACTGTTGTAAGAACAGTGTTCACTGAATTTTACCAGTGAACAAATTCATTTTGGCTTCACTTTTCATTACCTTTGACCCTGTAATTTAATTATATAATTTACTGATCAAGGGTATATGAGCTTGCCTTTGTGGTTAATGCCATTAAACCAGAAAGATAACCTTGAAAACATAAACACTAGACTCAGTTTCCTGCATTTAAATACGGTTCTATTTAACTAGCAGGCTGAACTGTGTCTACTTGTCTGAGATCCTTGCTGTGGTCATGGCTTGTTGATTGTTGAAGTTCCTTCACAGGAAAAGGGGTTGGGCAGGGTTGTTGGGCTGTTAACCTGAGTATCTAGTTACTATTCTTAGTCAGTTGTATGCGATTCTGTCCTAGTTGCCTGTGGCCTCTGGGCAGTAGATAGGGGCTAAATTATATAGACTAAAAAGAACTGAAGGAAGGCTGTGTCATTTGCACACTAGGGGCTGGGTGCAGACCTTCCAGTGTGGCTGCTCTAACGTTATAGATGTTCATACCAGAAACCCATCACCCATTGTAAATAAGCCTAATAAACTCAATGGTTCACAACATTGAGCTTCTGTAGAATCAAACTTTGGTTTGTCATTGGAATCATAAAAAGAGCAGGGTGGGGGAGGGAAGCTTTTGTTCCACTCCACTTCTTCAAGCGAACATGACTACACACACACACACACACACACACACACACACACACACACACACCACACACACACTGTATTGCTAAGTGAAATTAACCTGGCATAAAAGGGCAAATATGATAGGATTTCACTAATACCAGTTACTTAGATTGGACAAATTTCATAAGACAGATGTACAGTAGAGGTTAGGTGTTAGGGAGTGGATGGAGAGGAGACTGGAGTTGTTATAAGGTTTCTACTTGTGATAAGGAGAACATTCAGGACATGGACCATGACCATGGTTGAACAACACTCTGAAAGTACCCAGTGTCTGGGACTGTATACTTAAAAACAATCATAATGGATTGTGAGTTTATTTAAAAATTTCCCAAAAGTGAAGTATTTGAAAATATTAAAAGACCATTGTGTATTATGGTAGGTCAGAGTCTCTCTTTGGCATTAGAACACAAAGGATTGGAATCATAAAGTTTCCAGGATGTTGTTGGGAAAATGGTAAACATAATGGGACAAGAAGAACCTAAGAGGCTTCATTCTGGAGAAAAGAGACAGAGCAGATAATGCAGAATCAATATTTTCTCCCAGTTGCACAGAATGGTTTGAAGATGTCTTTGTGCCATAGAGAGTCCAGGGGGAAAAATGAGGAAATAGGTTCTAAAGCAGAAAGAGAGAGGCGATACATCAAGGACCTGAAGAAGTAGATAAGAAAATGAAAGAACAGAGGTACTGCAGAAATGTAAGGAGCTCAGTAGCCTCCACAGAAGGTTGAGTATGAAAGCTGGAGGAGAGGCCATGTGCAGTCTAGAACCCTGGAGGTGGGAAGGTCTTCTGAGTGGGCTGAGCAGGAGGAAGTAAAAGGGAAGCTTTGTTGCTGAGGGCAGGGGAATTGAGAAGCAGAACTTCACGAAGTGATTGTAACTTCCCCCAACTTGTGTTCAACAGCCTAGAGTAGCAGTGGAGAAGGCAGACTATTGGTTTCACTTTGTTTAGGTGTTCAGGGCAGGGCAGTAGGGCATACACAGGAAGAAACTAGTCAGTGTTGGAAAATCGGCTGATAGAATCAGGTTCTATCCGGTTAGAGAAGGAAATCAGTGTGGAGAAAAGGAGACTCAATTTTGGTAGCTCCCATTGACGAGACTGTAGAATTCTGTCCTTATCCAGAAACTGATGTGGAAGATCAGAAGCCTCAGAAACCAGCAAGGCTCCTGTGGAGGCTGACTCTACCACTCGCCTGCTTTGTTGTATGAAGCCTGTCATTACCTTCCACTGGGTCTCTGTATCCTGATAGCAGGGTCAGAGAATGAATGAGGGTTTTCTGACATGTTTGCCTGCATGCATGCATGGATACATACATATATACATACATGTATACATACATACATACATGTGCATGTCTGTGTATACATTTATTTATTTATTTTTAAATTTTAATTTAATTAAATTAAGTAAACTGTAATTATAACATTTCTCCCATTTTCTTTCTTCCTTTCAACCTCTACCACGATCATTCATGGCCTCTTTTTTATTTTTTATATTTTTGTATTACTGTCACACACCCACACCCACACACAAGTACATACATATTTAAAACTTGCTAAGTCCATTTAGTATTGCTCATATGCATATAATTTCAGGCTGGCTACTTGAAATTGGAAAGCCAATTAGGGGACTTTTCCCTGAAAACACCTAATTTCTCCTTTCTCAGAAGTCATTAGTTTCCTGTAGTTATTTGTCTATGGTGGTCCCTCTTTCATGTCCCCCTTTCATGTTAGCATGACTATTGGTACTGTCATTGTTCAGGTCTTCTTTGGGCATCCATATTGTTGAGGTATTTGTCCTTCATTTTTAAATTCTGTGTATGGGTGTCTTGCCTGCATATCTGTATACCTCATGTGTATACTGCCTGGAGAAGTTGAAAAAGACATCAGATCCTGTAGACCTGGAATGATAAATAGGTACCAAGTAGGTGTTGTGAATCAACCCTGGGGGCCTTTGGAAGAGGAGTCATTATTTTTAATTATCAAGCTATCTTTCAGCCTTAATATATGATATAATATATATATACATATTTATGTATATATATGGATTTAATTTTGAATTATGTGTCTCTTTGTGCTCTGAACATTTGTACATTGCTTACAGAAACCAGAAGAGGGTGTTGGGTCCCCTAGAGCTGGAGTTACAGGTTCTTGGTAGCCAACTCTGTGGGTGTTTAGAACCAAACTCGGATCCTCCACCAGACCAATATGAGTTTTTAATTGGCGAGCAATTTCTCCAGCCAAGAATCCTTTCAATTCTAATATTCTGGGGCTATATGTCAGGTCATCTATCTGATGAGTAATTTTCACAGGCTTGTGGAGTGGGAAAACTTTTTATGATGATTTCTTAATATCTAGAGTGGAAGTTTCATTTTCAAAGAACTTGGTCTCTTACACAGTATCAGGGGAGAACCCAACCCATCCATCAATGAATGCTACCAACTTCAGAGTTCACACATTCAAGAAAGTCTCTCTTCTTTTTCTCACCAGCAAGGCATGCCTGTACAATGGGTCTCCTCAGAAAACCTTAGCAGCCTTCATTTAGGCACCTCCTCCTCTTCTTCCCCCCTGGTTTGCCTTCATCTCAGTGTTTGGCAAAAATCTCTCCTTTACTGTATTAATGAATAAACAAAAGATACTTGTCACGGCCATGCTGGGATCTCAAGAATTGAGAACAGTGAGACTGTACAAACTGTGTAGAGCAGTGATAACTCCTTTGTCCTTCAAAACTGGCATCCTGGTTGAGGAGACAAAACTCAAGCACACACAATCATGAATTATATATGGCACAGATAGGTAAGTTCTAATACGAAAATTAAATGTAAATTGATGACAAGTTTAACGTCTCAGTCCCATTGTCTACTGTAACATTTAACAAGGAAGTGCAGCTATTGGCTTCCCACTGATTTACAGAAAGATGGAGCATTTCATAGATTTGAAAGGATCTATCGAATCGCATTGGTCATGCTGGGTATCTCTGCAAAACACAGCATCTCTCACAGCAGGGTAGCCCCATCTTCCCTACTGAGTTGCTTTTGTCAGGATATGCATCTCACAGAGAAAAGAAAGTTTTATCTTTCCAGCCATGGCATCTCCATCTTCCAGCGGTATCTGCTGTGTGCAGCATCGGATGAGCGATGCTATTTTCAACCACTCCCCAGTGCATAGCAAGATGCTTACGGTTGTTTCAATAAGGCAGAATATGTGCCCCAGAAGAGATAACCTTTGGATTGGATTTGGAAGGACAAATATGAAGTCAGCAGATTGAGCCAGGCCAGGCATCCATAGAGGAACCTATTCAGATATAGTTATTACAGCTTGTGTCTAAGCAGAAGGTCACAGTAAGATGTTCACAGTGGTTGAAACTGAGATTACAACTATGTGTGTTGTATGAGTGGGCTACTGAGAGGGGAGCTGTTGGGAGTGGATTTAGGTAAAGGTAAAGTTGCAGATCAGATAGATGTACTCATTTATTCTTTTGTTGGTTGGAGGATCATAACTGAAATTTATACAGAAGATGAAGAGGACAGGGTCAGGCGCAAAGGAATAAGCTATAGTCATGTGTGTTGACCGCTGTTGTAGAGGCTGTTTCAGGGACTGGTTCTGGGTAGAAAAGGCAAGGCTTGGTTGATCGTGGACAAGGTGGTGGTGAACAGACATAAAGAATGTGGTAGCTGGATCACATTTCTAAAGAGACTAGTTAAATGGATTTGCCTGAAAGGACCGAAGCACATTGGGGGAATTTGTGGTAGAGTTGTAAAAGCTAGGAAGAGAGTCCAGACTGGAGAGTCAGATTAATGAGTAGAGTTTCAGTTCTGAGAGAAGCCGTGGGAGTCTCCTGAGAAAACCTGTAGTGCTGTCAACAGTGACCATGAAAAGAAGACCGACACCAGACAACACTAAGTGTTTTGTGTTTAACTGAAGATACAAACCAAGGAAGCTTGCGTGCTGACACAAAGCAATCATAGACACCAAGAAAGAAAAGGTTGCAGGAGGCAGAAGTGTTACTAGACTTGACAGAAGATTAAAGGTAGGTTGGTAGTGTCTAGGTTTAGAACACAGGGCTGCATTTTTAGACCAGATCCCAGGCCTTGAACCACTCTGTTTCCATGAAGTTCTCTCTGGGGCAGAGAACTGTTACTTGACAGCTCACAAGTTTTGATATCTAGCTTCTTCATGTCCTTTGATTTGAAACTTATTCTCATCCTTAAAAAAAGTTATAAGAAGTTGGAGTTTTACCTTCTGTTAGGGTTGGTTTAGAAAGGTCTTGGGGGATGGAGTTCACAGAAGTATTCTAAAGGCTATTTGTGACAAGGTTTCTCTGTGTGTCATCCTCCCATTCCTCTCATAGAGTACACACACACCTGCCCCCAGTTTTTTACTCTTAATGGATCATTGCTTCAGAATTTAAGAAGTTCCTCCTTCTTTTAAGCCCCCCTCCCATGTTTATATTTCCATATACTGTGCTGTTTCTGTTTAATTCTCTTTCTCCCACCTCAAGGTCCGATAATGCCCTCAAGACCACTCTTTTTCTAATAAACATTGCCGTCCGAAGGAATTCATGGGACATTTTTTTCCTGGACTGACTGCTAAGTCTAATTATTATTCCTTTTATTAAATTTAACAATGGGAATGCTCTATAAACACATTCTCTCTCTCTCTCTCTCTCTCTCTCTCTCTCTCTCTCTCTCTCTCTCTCTCTCTCTTTCTCTCTCTCTCCCTCTCTCTTTTTGAGACGGAGTTTTACTATGTAGTCCACGTTGGCTTGAACTTGCGATATCCCTGCCTATAACATTTAAGCACTAGTGTTATATATGTTTCTCAGTTTCTTTTCTGTGGCTCTCACAAAATACTCTGACAAAAGCAACGTAAGTTAGAAAGAACTCTCTTAACCTCAATGTTTAAGGTTAAAAGTCATCACAGCAGGAGCTCGTGGGAGCTGGTCACACATAGCCACAATCAGGATCAGAGAGCAATGGAATGAATGCATGCTAGGCGTGACTAAGATAGATCTTTCTCTAGTGACAAAAGGTTTTTCTCCTGCCTTCTTTGATGTTCCCTGAGTCTTCAGCGTGGGGGTTGTTCTTTAGATGTATCAGTTAGAGTTGGGTACCTGATGGTCAGTAGTTTTCTGAATTTTGACCACTGTGGATTTCTGTAATAATCTCAATCTACTGCAAAGAGAAACTGTGAGATACAATCTTCTATATATGAGAGGGAAACTGTATTCTCAAAATCTCAAGAATCAGGAAAGCTTCTTCTTTCTGTGGATGGTCATTAACATAAAGACAGACAACTGGACAGTCTGTAGAGGGTGAGAGCCTACAGAGCACTCCATCCTAAATGGGATGTCTTTACCAAACTCCTCCTATCGGGGCTTAAGAATCTATGTGGAAGAGGAGGCAGGGAAATTCCAAGAGCCAGAGGCGGCAGATGACTCCAAGGAATCAGTGTCTTCTAGATGAACTCACAGAAAGGTGCTTTTCTTGATTGCTCTCTGCTTTACATACTAAAGAATGAGTTCACAGATGGCCGATTCAGATAGACTGGCTAGTTACTTTACTCCAGGGATGTCTTGTCCCCACATTCCATGAGGCTCAACCAGAATTTATAGGGATACTGGAGGTTGGATCTCTGGGTCCCAACATGTTTGCAGCAAACAGTTTACTTGCTGAACTATCCCTACATTCCCTTATCTGTTTCATTAAAAAAAAAGTACAAACACGCATTTTACTCAGTTCTGGGTGGCTTTATCCAATAACTAACATGACTTACAAAAGGACAAGTTTCTATTTGACTCATGGTTTCAGATGTTTAGACAAGTCGGTCTGATTGCTGTGGGCTTATGTCAAAGCAGAATGTTTGGGTGACGGCTCGTGGTGAAACAAAACCAATCACTTTATTGCCAAGAAGTGGAGGAGATGTCCACTTCTATGACAGCAAAGGAGCTGTCACAGAAGAGTCTCCTTCAAGGGTGCGCTTTCCTTTGTTCCCAGCTCAGAAAGATTTCACTGTCTTCCAATAGAGCAATCCAGGGCCTAAACTTTTATCACAAGGGCTTAAGGAAAACCTTCAAGATCCAAAAGACATCTGCACCTAAAGGAAAGTCAGATAACATGCCACTGAGTTTCGGAAAAGTTAGTTTGTTTTATGGAATTTTGATGTGTAATAACTTTGTAAGGCAATACACTCTCAAGATGCCTGTATTTAATCTGACCAAGCTATTAAAGATAAGCAAGGGTTCAAACAGAAACAATGACATACAGAAAACTGTAAAGAGAATCTCTCGTGCACTGTATGGAAGCATCGACTGCCAATAAAAGCTGATGGCCTATTAGCTGAGGCAGGAAATAGGAGGTGGGACTTACTATATGGAGAGAGGAACTTTGGGATAGAGGCAGGCATGGGAAAAGATTCACCTGAACAGATGCATAAAAATGAGGAGATATCACAAGCCACATGGCTTGAGTAAGCTAAATGGGTAAATTAAGTTATGATCTAATCAGATAATAAGCCAAAGCTTGTGGTCTAGGCATTTATACATAAATAGTTAAGTATCAGAGTCTTTATTCCTGGAACTGGGGTACGCTTACAGAAAACTACTGGCATAAATATGCATATGATCTCTCTCTCTCTCTCTCTCTCATATATATATATATATATTTTTGATGTTATGAACCATATATTTGTTTCCTTATATCTAGATTATCTATCTATCTATCTATCTATCTATCTATCTATCTATCTATCTATCTATCTATCTATCTATATCTGTGAATAATATGACATAACTTGACATAGTGGACTATAATGTATGATGAAATGCATGTGTTTAGAATTACAAAGTCAAGTTTGATTGGAACTAGCTTTGTGAATTTAGGCAAGTAGCTTATCCCCTTTCAAAACATCAATTTTCAAAAACATTTTTATTGCTTCTCTGAAAGTTTCAGATCATACACCCTGATTACAATCCCTTCCCAGTCCTTCCATGCCTACCCCTTCCCAAATGCTGACCTGCCCCCAAAATAAGCAAAAAATAAAACTAAAATTAAAAAGTATTTTATGCTATATATACATATATTCATTGGAGCATAGCCAAATTCATAGTAGCCTGCCTTTTAAATAGAACTGAGTTCTCCAACATCTCTGATAGAAGCCATGAACTGTGGAGGACTATTCTTTGGAATTTCTGTCATACATTTTAAGAGTTCTCTTCAATGGTTTCCTGACTAATCTGTTACTTTTGGGCAGGGAGATTGTTGGGTAGGGGTAGGGGTTGGTGTTGTCACAGAAGCCTTCTATGACCCATCCCCCTCTACTGTGCATCTGCAGTCATCGATATCCTGGCAAAAGTGATCTCCTTGCTCTTCACGTCAGCAGTTGCATGGATCATGGGTCTCCACTCTGGAGAATCAAAGACTGCAAACAGGTCCCTCTGCTGTAGTAGGACTGGACTACAGACCCAGACAGGTCTATGGACATTGGGCATCGGTGTGACTTCAGGTTGAAGAACAGACCATGAACATCCACAGTGATGACACAGGCCGCAGACATCAACACAGACCTCCACTGTAGGATCATGGACCCAGATATGGCCCTTGGTGGCCTCTCAGGTCCAGACATCATTATGGTCTCAGATAACATGTGCCACAGACATCTCAGCTCCGAGCGGGGCATGGCTGGATGTGACACGGGTGGTCATGGGTGTGGTTTGCTTACCCTGGCTGTGGCTCTTTCTTAGTAATATGTAAATCATAGCATTATGGTGAGAAAAGTGTGTTTTTACTGTTAATTATATACAAAGGGATAAAGTATAATCTGATTAAAATAAGCCAGCATATTTTCAGAGCACTCCATGGAGTAATTTTCATAAAGATTGGGTAGATTATCTTATACACAGAGTAAGAAAACACTATTTTGCCCTACTCATAGAATAGATTGAAAATTTTTACTTCATAGCCAAGAATCTGACCATGGTAGGAGGCTCTCTGCCTTGTCTGCCTCTCTTAATACCTATTGGAATACTTGGGAATATTGTAACAAGGGACTGGGACTGGTGACTGGTGACTCAGAGGGCAGAAACCAGAGAGCAGTCAGCTGAGCCTCTGTGACTTCAGTGGTCTCCTTCCAGGTTCTGACTGACTTGCCTGGTTTCGCACTAGTTTGCCATGGAGACAAACGTTCTCCGAAGGAAGCAAGGTTCCTCCCGGGCTTGTCTGCTTTTCTGACACAGCAGGTGTTACGTAACTGTCCTCTTTCCAGCTGCCCTTTGCCTCCCTTTCCTTGTGATATGCTTAGTTAGTGCTGCAAATACCATTTCCTCCATGGAAGCCTGTGGTTTAGTGGTCTGCTGTGACATTACCACCGTATTTCTAGGGAGACACCTTTGTGTAGTGTTCATACCTGGGCTTCAGACTAGGCCAAAGTCCACAACTCAACTCGTGGTGCCTACCTAACTAATCTTACCCATGGGCGCTCAGCTACAAACTAGATCCAATATCTTCTGATTGGAAATTAGAGAAAGCAATGACTTTGTACTGAACATTTTACAAATGTCATTTTATAACATATAAGATTATTGTTAGAAATGATCTTTTAGATTCTGTTTTATAGAACAACTCACTCTGAATTCCAGATAATCTGGGTTGTAGCATGAGCTTTTGGCTTCTACTGCTGCTTCTAGTACCTGGCAAACAATTGACAAAATGACTGTGTAGCAGTTTCTTTCTGCATGTATTATCGCTCACATGTCAGTTATCTATGTCTGGGAATGCTTAACTTATCTTGGCTCAGTTCTGCTAAGTCAACTGATACAGCTTATTTATGTTGTTGAGTTGGTCAGGAACAGGCCGGTCCCATTCACATGACTGTCTGGACCTGAGGGATGTGCAATATTGAACCACGTTTTCTTTTTTCCAGCAGGCTGTTCCAGGCTTGCTTTTTTTACTTGTTTGTAGCTGGTTTCCAAGATTGATGCATGGTATGCAAGCCATCCTCACTGACAGGGCATCACTTTTATGGTATTTGACTGTCCACAGGAAATAACAAAGTAGGTCCAGGCTTTAAGATCGGAAGGAAAACAGATCTCACTCAGTAAAGAGAATTCCTAAAAATAGATATTGCAAAGGCGCTGGGTGTAGAATTCTGAACACTTGAGGACCCCACGCTCATCCTAATCAGTCCTTTCTCTGGGCACCAACATCATGAGTAAGACTCTTCATCCACTGCGTGCTGAAATGATGGTTTCTTTATGTATTGTAGCAAGCACTTTATTGATACCAGTTGGAAGGAAGATGAACTGTCCTAGTTTCGTTCCTCTTGATGTGATGAAATTCATCCAACAAAAATCAGCTGAGAGGAGAAAGGGTTTAGCTCACAATTTTACAGATCACCATAGCAGGAAAGTCAAGATGGCAGGAACAATAGTGACTCACACCACGGCCATGGTCAAAAGCAGTGAGAAATTAGTACAAACATGCTTAGTACCCACTTCTTTTAAAAAAATCTAGTCTATGGCCCAAACAATGGTGTCACCTATAATAGGATTTCCCACCTCAGAACCAGTCTCTGTAGAAGTGTTTACAGGTCAGCCTGATCTAGAAAATTCTTCACTGAGACTCTTTGCCCAGGATATTCTAGATCATGTCAAATTGACAAAAGTAACAGTTGCACACAGTGTTCTGTACAGGTTAAAGTTTCTGACAAATCCTCTTATTTTTCTCATTAACTCCCACCATCCAACTCTTTACTGGTAATTTTAACCAGGTAATTCTTTCTGTTATAAAGAGAATGAATCAAGGTCAGTAGCAGCTTTTTTTTTTCCATGTTCTATGACCCAAGTATGTGGTATCTTCAGCAAGATGGTCTTAGTTAGCATCAAATTCTGGAGGTGAACAGCATGCACTGGTATGAGCTAGTGGTGTTTGAAAGTCTATGGGACCTTAGGCCCACACAAAAAGTACCCCATTCTTGGCATTAGACTTTTCATTAGCCTGTGGTGTCTACTAGAAGCCTCGTTTCTCCATTATATGATATCTCCATTTACATTGTGCATGTGTGTGTGTGTGTGTGTGTGTGTGTATGTATGTGTGTGTGTGTGTGTGTGTGTGTGTGTGTGTGTGTGTGTGTTCTACAAAGCCTCTACAGTAGTTTTATATAAGATTTTCTGGAAGGTGTTATAATTTTTTTAAATATTATGTTACTTTTTTATTTTATGTATATGGGTATTTCCCTGCATACATGTCTGAAACCATTTATGCCCCTGGTGGCATTAGAGGACAAAAGAAAGCACTGAAACTGGAATTACAGATGGTTGTGAGACACCTCTTGGTGCTAGTAATTGAACCAATGTCCTTCTGGAAGTTCTACTAGTGTTCTGAACTGCTCAGGTATCTCTATAACCCCTCAGAAGCCTTTAGTGTTATTTGTCCCTCTCCATACTCCCTCCTCTACACTGCCCCCATCCCCTACCCCATTAAGCCCTTCCTGTTCCCTATTCCCCTTTAGTCTGTTATACCATTGCACTTGTCTCCTTTCCTTGAAGTGCATTCCCAAGACCCCTTACTAATTTCTGACCTCTATGAGTATTCTAAAGGAATCATGCATTTCTAAGAATTTGGAGCTAACATCCACAAATCAGAGGAAACGTGATGTTTGTCTTTTAGGGCCTGAGTTAACGAACTCAGAATGATTGTTTTTAGACCCACCTGTTTACCTGTGAATTTCATAATTTTTTTAGCTGCATGATACTGCATTATAAATGTACTGTGTTTTCACCGTCCATCCATCAGTTGTGCTTCAATGTGCTGTGTATGCTATTGAGGAGAAGAGTCATCATCAACTCTCCCTGGCTGCTCGCCCTGTGAGCTACAACTGTGACAGGCAGGGCATGTCTGATGGGCAATAGAAGAATGAGCATCATTGGAATAACTCACTGCTTTCTGATTGGGTTTAAGAACCATTTCACAATCTGAAACCCATACTTAGCACCATTATCTGGGCCAAGAACCCATGGCTAGACAGGTCATAGGCACTAGAGGAGAACCATATCCTATTACTACGTTAAAGTCTCCTGTTGTACCTTAGGTGACTGCATATCTCAATCCCCACCAGAGACACTGCTACTTTCAGTAGATGCTAAATAACAGAGATATAACTGATAAATGTGAAGAGAATTAGAGATGTTAGAATGTTCAACTCTAACATGGGACATCTATACCACATCCCCTCTCAATACTCAGGGATCATTGGGAAGAGAGAATGTGATTGTCAGAGCCAGAGGTGGTACACGACTAGAAGAATAAATTATTTTATAGATACCCAATTTAATGCCATTTGATTCTACAATGTTTATACTTGGGCATGGTACCACCCCTTGCAGAGCTCCTGGCATGCTGTTACCTTGTTTCACTGGTCCTAGAGCATCACTCTTGAGCATCCTGCATGGGAACCTACAGTTGCTTTGCTCTGGGATATAGATACAGTGGAAGGTGTGTGTGTGTGTGTGTGTGTGTGTGTGTGTGTGTGTGTGTGTGTGTGTATTTACTCATAGCAACTGTGGCAGCATAATGTGACCTGTGCAATTGTGTGTTGGACAAAAATTCAAGCATAGAGAGGAGAGGGAGGCATACAGTCTCACCCCTAGCTGAGGAGCTGTTAGGTATTGATAATTGCTGAGAAAGGGAGAGTCAGTCTTTTTAAGGGTATGGCTCCTCACCTGAAGACTGCACTCCAGTAGAAGGTCACATATCTAAGGGTATATGGGTAGCACAAATTGTACTTGATGGGTTTAAAAAAGGAGGAATGATCTTAAGTGGGTAAGGGAGTGTGGCATGGATCCTGGGAAGTGTGGGGAAGGGGTGATGATGATCAAAAGACAGTGCATGGGACTCCCCAAGAGTTAATGAAAATGAGGGGAAGAGGAAAACAAGTATAGAAATCAGTAAGAGAAATATGGGGGCAACATTAATTTTCCAAGTCTTCTCTATTTGCCTTTGTAACAACCTCATGCCTGAAATAAATCACCTTTCTCATCTGATGTTCAGTTTTTTTTTTTTTTGGTTCTTTTTTTCGGAGCTGGGGACCGAACCCAGGGCCTTGAGCTTCCTAGGTAAGCGCTCTACCACTGAGCTAAATCCCCAGCCCCTGATGTTCAGTTTTGAGGAACGATTTTCTCTCTTCCTCTCCTCCACACATATTTCTAATATCTATTTGTAATCATGAAGTTGTTCTTGTAAATATTTTCCTGTGTTCATTACTTTTAGTCATCCTCCTCACACACAGACCTATGATGACTAGCATCCGAGGGCTCAATTCCCATGGGACATTCCCCAAGATGACCTGAAAATACAACACAGAGGAAGAAGGAAAGGAAATACAGAGCAAAGCAGCTGAAGGCTCCCATGTAGGATGTTCAAGAGTGATGCTCGGGGCTGGAGAGATGGCTCAGTGGTTAAGAGTACTGACTGCTCTTCCAGAGGTCCTGGGTTCAAATCCCAGCAACCATACAGTGGCTTACAGTCATCTGTAATTGGATCCGATGCCCTCTTCTGGTGTGTCTGAGGACAGCTACAGTGTACTCATATGTAATAAATAAATCTTAAAAAAAAAAAGAGTGAAACACAGGCAAGAGCATGCCAGGAGCTCTGCAAGCATCATGGAATTAAATGACAACATGACATGGGAGTCTAGACTTGTGATTCTTTTCACTTCAAAGCTTGAAAATCAGGTTGTAAAGGGAGATCGTGATAGAATAAAAAAATATGACCACAAAGGAGAAGAGACCCTTATGGATAAAACACAAATGGTTTTTCTAGAGAGGAAAAAATAAGTCATAAAGATGAGCTGGAGTGGCCCATGGGAACTGAACAACTTGAGAAGGTTAAAAATATAGGGAGCTTGTTTTCTGAGCTAAGTCGGAATGGTCAGATATCAACCAGGAGATTAATTGTGAAGGACGCTCCATGTGATTCCTAATTAATTGTTCTGTGTTTTTTTTCCTGATCCATAGGTTAAGCCTCAGTGTCAAAGAAAATGCTAGAGTTTTCTAGAGAAACTGCTTTTTTTCATCCTACATTTTAAACTGTCTAAATTTCTGCCACGAGCCCTCTCCTTGATTTTTTGAATGGAAGGCTGACTCCTGTGTCACTCACACACCCCTGTGCCAGAAGAGCCTTAGGCTTCTGAAAGGAAGACAGTCCGTTTCTCAGTCTCTCAGCTCTGAGACTTTATTTCAATCAAAGGATAGCCTAAACATGGAGCATAAGCCTTTTTTTTTTGTCTGTCAAAGTGAAAAATGGCTGGGTGGGAATTCTAATTATGTGGAACATGTGGAACATGCTGGGCATGGTCTTCCTGTCCAAGAAAATTGGTGTAACCGCTGTCCTTGAAGCAAATAAAGCAATGCTATGGTGACTAGAGAGGCGGCGGAGCTGGCTGGGCATTCGCCACTCGCTTGCACAGTGCCTACTGCTCGCACAGCACAGGGCTCTATCAATTTAGGCAATAGTTTTTGTATCATCCCATTGGGCTGCTGTTCTGTCTGGTGCGGCAGACTCAGTTACAGTTTTTGTTACAGACTTCCATTCTTTTCTGATTAATAAACGGACACTTGAAGAAGCTAAGTGGCAAATTGGAAATCAAGATCTCGACTCTGAAGCCCCCCCTGTTCCTGATTAGTGTATATTTACTGTACTTTGATGCTTTCTCTAAGAAGGCCTACTTTATAAGTTTTCATTTGTTTAATAACTTGCTTTTTGTACAAAGCCGCTCTTTCCTATTTCAAGTTAATCATTGTCATTGGCTTTCACAGGATTTGTCTCAAAGTCAACCATAACTTTTCTATCTTTATGACAACTCTGACTCCCTTTTGCCCACTTTGGAATTTTACAACGTACAAAATGGATTAAAAATTAATATTAAAAATCCAAGCCACTTCTCCTTTTCTACTCTAAAAATATGGATTTATTATTTGTTAGCACTGACAGCTTCCCGGTGAGGTAAGGGGGTCAGGGACACTGTTAACTGAGTGTTTTTAAATCGGCTACACACAGAGGAAATAACTTGCCCAAGGACATGGTGACTCAGTCATTGGGATGAAAACAGCCCTTATTTTTTGAGTTTCAATACACACCAAGACCATGATCCAGATGGGTTATGGGATTAGAGCCCTTCACAAACAAGCACATATTAGTCAGACATGGAAATAATTATGTCCCCTTTCACATTTTGAACAGAAAGTGAACTCTCAAAGACACTGGCCACACGGAAAGATTCTCAAGACATTATTTTTTTCTTTTTAAGTCACAGATGGCTAGTCTGAAAATGAGAGGGGGGAAGCAAAAGAAAAGAAAAGAAGAGAAAAGAAAAGAAAAGAAAAGAAAAGAAAAGAAAAGAAAAGAAAAGAAAAGAAAAGAACCTTCCTCGCCTTTTCTCCCAGGCCTGGCTTCACATAGCACCCCTCACCACACCCCTGTGGGAAGAAGGATTACACTTTCCACTATTCTCTAGAGTAGATTTTGTTCTTTTAAAATAAACAAACATTTGAAGACTTTTTCCTTCTAATATTAGCTTTGGTCTTGAATCAGAATTGATTTGGCATTGAGTAATCAGAATGGACAGACTCTCTTCTGATGCTCCGTAATGGAGAGTCTCTCTTGAGACAATGTCCTAGAATTATCATTAAATATGATGAATCAAAAGAAGGCTTAATTTTTACCAAGAAAAATAGTGACATGAGATAACTGCTTATCATCCCCCAGGGCCAGTCACTTACTGATGCCAAGGGGGTCAGCTGCCTACATTCCTGTTTTCCCAAATTGGACTGGCGATGTTCATGAGTCCCAGTGTGCAGTAATAAATTTACTTTCTTTGGGAAATGAGGAATGGCTCCATTTTTAAACTCATACAAAGATTTTATACAATGCTAAGTAGAGACCCTGAACCAATTTGCCAATCGCCATTCTCCTTGTTCCTATCTAAATTACATTATTTTTGATTTTGTAGGAAAGGAGAAGTCTTAGTCTTCAGAAGTCCACCTAGCTTTTCATAGGCTGTAGCAATGTTGGATTGATTGACAGGTGAGTTACTTGCTAAGAAGACTCTTTAGTGTTTTTTTCTTTTACAGCATCTTTGTTTTTTTTTTTCCTCATAGATAATGTGTCCAAAACCCAACATGTCCATAGTACAAACAGTATTGAAACTAGCGTGGTGATAGCATGTCTCTTTAGTATTCTGGGAAGTACACTGTTAAGGGGGAACACTAAGGTGAGAGACATGAGTTAGTCCTGCCTCACACTGCAGGGTTAACTGAGTCAAAATGAAGCAGGTTGTGTGTATTTAAGAAAAAAAAGTACTCATTCATTTGGGACACTAAGGCGTGCAAGAGTAAGGGGTTACGGTAAGGGAGATTTCATTCTAAAGTATCTTCGCTTAGCTTGTCTTGGTCTCAATGGCTCAATATCCTTGTTTGAACATGTGAAGAAAAAGAGATCTTTATTCTCTCTCTTTAAAAACAAATGCATTAGCATGCAACCCTTGTAAGAAAAAACAGGTTTTGTGCATGCATATCACATGTTTGAGCACATTTTCTCTGTTTTCCTTTTTTGTCCTCTCTCCCTTCCTTTTGTTTTCATTAATAGTCTCCTTATATTCCAGAGTATATACATTAGAGTCCCCCCTCTCCCCCCAAGATTCCACATAGGATGAAAAATGCAGGATTTGCTTTTCTTTGGCTTATTTCAGTTCACATGGCAATCTTCAGTGACCACCATTTTCTTGAATACTGCATTCGAATTTAATTATTCATCATGAGTAAACATGAGTGTGTATGCGTGTGTGTGTGTGTGTGTGTATGCGCGCGCGCGCGCGTGTGTGTGTGTGTGTGTGTGTGTACACACCTCATCTCACCCATTTTATCCTGGTCAAATTCAGAGCTTGGCAATTGTGATACTTCTGTGATAAACAGAAGCATCTTGTTGTATGCTGATTGATAATTCCTTGTTAAATTCTGATGGCTCCTTGGGTGCGCGCTTAGCAGCAGCTTGGCTCTGTCTAATTGGAGTTCTATTTTGTGGTGTATAAATCTTCTACTTCCTTGTTTGTATCTTATTGTTTGTATTGCTGTCTTGGTTTGGTTTCTATTGCTGTCATAAAGACTATGACCGAAGGCAACTTTGGGCAGGGCTTGCTTGGATTATGTATACTGTTCATGGATCACAGTCCATTATTGAGGGAACTTCATAGTAGGAACTAAAGGGCAGGAACTGAAGGAGACAACATGGAAGAATGTTTATTGGCTTATTTTATAGGGCTTGCTCAGCCTGCTTTCTTATACAACCCATGACCATCTGCCTACGGGTGGCACCCTGCATAGGGGACTGGACATTTCTACATCAAACATTAATCACATTATTACCCCCCACATTATTACCTACAGGCCAGTCTGATGGGGGTATTTTCTAAATTGAGGCTCCCTATTCCCAGGTGACCTAGGTTGTATCAAGTTGATAGGAAAAAACAACAACAAAAAACTAATTAGTAAAGATAATAGAATAAATTAATTGTTTTTCTGATTTTCTCATTGGATAGCTTTTGTTAGTGCACAGGCACACAGTTTATCTTGTGTAGCTTTACCACAGTCATCATGAAGTTCAACAGCTTTCATTTTGGGAGGCACGTTTAAGGCCTTTCACAGAAGATCATGTTATAAGCAGGGGTGATTTTATTTCCTTACTTGAATCTCAAATGAATTTTATAATTTTCTTTCTTGGCTAATTGTTTTGACTAGCATTTTCAGGATTATACTGAATAAAAGTGACTATAGAATACATTTCTTTATTGGTCCTAACTGTATGGGAAAATGATTTCAGTTTCATATCACTAAGTGTGCTGTTAGTGCTGTGTTTGCCACATACAGTCTTTAATATGTTGATGTGCACTCCTTATATACCTAATTTGCTCATAATTATAGACATTTTTTATTGTATTAATTTACTCTGATAATTTTGTACTTGCATAATACATTCTGGCTACATCATCTTTCTATGCTTCCGTCCCTCTCCCACCCTACTAACCATTCATCGTCTCAGAAGTTTTATGTATGTTTGTTTTGGTTTTGTTTTGAGACCTACTGGGATTAACCAGGGACAACAGTGTGGGCATGGGTGTGGAGCTGTCCACTGGGACTTGAGTGACTCACCCATGGCTACGTCACTGAAGACAATGATTTTCCTCAGGCAAGGTTGGGCCCCACGGGCCTCTCCCCCACCTATGACTGACTGTTTATGGGTCCAGCTTTGTACAGATCGTATACAAAAATAATGACAGCTGCTGTGAGTTTATTAATTGCATCGCCATGTCCATTAAACAGTTGTCTCAGGCCTTTCTTGCCATTGTCCTGTCTCTTGTTGTTTTCTACTTCTTCTGTGGTGTGACCTGTGCATTTTGGTTAAGGTCCAGCATGGTCAGTCACTTGCTCTTAGCACCTTTACCAGTCATCGGATTCTTTCATTAAGCAAGGTTTGCTGCAAAGAGAAGCTTCTTTGATCAATGATGATGGCAGCACTAGCCTATGGGCACACACAACATGTCCACTGAGCAAAGGAACAGTAACGAGTTTGCCCCTAGTGCCTATGACTTCCCCAACCATGGGCGTTTGACTAAGTCCACAATGCTGGGTGTGAATTCCCTCCTATGGCTTGGTATTGGATACAATAGCAGATTAGTTCATTGTTACAATAGCTGTCAAGCCACTATTGTGCCAGTAGGCTATCTTGTCTGACAAGGTAGTAATGTAGCATGTAAGGTCCAAAGCTGGGAAAGACTACTGCTGGTTTTTTTTTCTCTCTCAGCTGTTTGCACAGCAACCTCCGGCATAATGGAAGTTAGTCATCAGGCAAGAAGCTTCCAGCTTACTTCTAGCATGGCTTTCTATGTGTTCTAAAATCATACATGGTACCTTCAGTTAGGGTTTTACTGTTTAGTTCTGGTGGTAATCAAGGGGGATTGCTGTACCCTATATAGTTTTAAGGGCCTTTAAGGACTCCGATAAGTATTTCACAGAGTACTAGTTCATATTATATTGGCTGAGTTTGTGTGTCAACTTGACACAAGCTGGAGTTATCACAAAGAAAGGAACCTCCCTTGGGGAAATGTCTCCATGAGATCCAGCTGTAAGGAATTTTCTCAACTGGTGATCAAGCGAGGGAGGGCCCAGCCTATTGTGGGTGGTGCCATCCCTAGGTGGTAGTCATCTATAAGAGAGCAAGCAGAGCAAGCCAGGGGAAGCAAGTCAGGGGAAGCCAGCCAGTAAGTAACATCCCTTCATAGCCTCTGCATCAGCTCCTGCCTCTTGCTTCCTGCCCTGTGTGAGTTCCAGTCCCGACTTCCTTTGGTAATAAACACCAATGTGGAAGTATAAGCTGAATAAATCCTTTTCTTCCCCAACTTGCTTCTTGGTTATGATGTTTCGTGCAGGAATACAAACTCTGACTAAGACACGCACCCTTTACTTTTGTGTGTATGATATGTCTATGTAATAAGCATCTGCATGTGTGCTTATGTGTATTCATGTTTGCGTGTGCGATCGTGAGTGCTCCTGTATTGTGGAGTCCATGTGGAGAGCAGAGGACAGCTCAGGTGCAGATTCTACACACTTGGGATAATGTCTCTTTATCGTTTGTCATTGCATATGGTAGAGTAGCTGGTGGGTGAGCTTTCAAGGTTTCTCCTGTCTCTACCTTCCATCTCATCATACGCCAGGGTAACAGATGTATGTAGGTTACTTCTATTTCTGGGGGATTTGAACTCACTTCTAAGGAACAGGGGCACTGGTGGTGGTTTGAGTGGGAAATGTTCCCTATAGGCTTGTTCTCTGTTTGGGGCTCTTTGGAAGGCTGTGGAACATTTAGGAGGTAGAGTCTTGCTGGAGAAAATTTTGCCATTGTGGCTTTGAAATTGTACAGTCTGCTTCTACTCCTGTTCTCCGTCTCTGCTCACCGTGTGCAGATGAAATGTTCTTATTGCCAGGCCGGCCTCATGCTCCTGCTGCTGTGCCTTTCTTGCCATGAGTGACTGCACCCCTCTGAAAAGTCACTCCTTTCCCTTGTAAGCAACTTATGGTCATGGTGTTTTATCATAGCAACAGAGAAGTAACTTGGAGAGAAATGTATATGATCTCCTTTAAGGTTCAGAGGACATGGTTAAAGAGGGGACAAAAGGAATTTAAGAGCCAGAGGAGAAGGAGAAGGCTGTGGAAAGTTGTCTTATGAACGTGGTATGCCTGCTGTGCTTAGGAACTCACATCACCTATGGTGATCCACGCAGCACCTGCATATATCAAGCTTGTCAACCTTAGATCAGAGAAAAGCTCTTGAGCCCCCACTTCTGCCTGAGAAGCTATTGGTTGTTAATGATTTCTGAGAGAGGGATTTTTTTTGTGGTATAACCACTGATAAATTGCCAATGCTTTGGTAAATAATTCCCAACTCAACCCTTACTAAACTCAATGTGTCACAAAACAAAACAGACAAACAAAAAACAAAACCAAAAACAAACAAACTCAGAAAATGCATGAGTTGTTTGGTCCATTGTAAAGTTTTCTATTTCTTTGGCAAATCTCCAATAGAGTTCATACGTTGTCCCCAGCTTTATTGTTTTCCATAGTTCACTGGGCTCCATGAAGATGCTCATTTTGAATTCTTTGCCAAGCCAGAGAATTTTCTTTTGTTATTTTGTTGGTTTGGTATTTCCTTGATTTTCCTTCAATGTTCCTTGAAGTCACTCTGTTTGCATGTGAAGAATTTATTTATTGGTTTTGTGAAACAGTTTCACAAATGAGGGCTGCTAGAATTCTGGGGTTCATTCAGGTTTTGCTTGTGGGTTCACATGCTCTGCTGGGGGTCTATGTATTTTCTTTTGATCCCCCAAATTCAGGCTTGGTTCTAATTTATTTTACCCAATGTTAGTGTCCTAAAAAACTTCTCCCAAAGCAGCAGAGTTATGCTGACCACTAACATCTGTACTCTGTCGATATCCATGTTCTGTCTGTGAGAAATGTGGGTCATGTATAGGTATGTAAAATTCACTAATCATTCATGGGAGTAGATATAAGAGAGGTGGCTTCACATCTCAAGGTTTGCTTGTTGTCTTTATGGCTATCTTAGGGTTTTTATTGCTTTGACAAAACATCATGACCAAAAACCAAGTTTGGAGGAAAGGGTTTATTTGACTTCTACTTCCACATTGCTTTTGACCACTGTAGTAAATCAGTACAGAAACTCAAGAAGGGCTGGTACCTAGAGACAGGAGCTGATGCAGAAGTTATGGGGGGGGTGTTATGCTTATTGGCTTACTCATCATGACTTGATCAGCTTTCTTTCTTATAAAACCCAGGAACACCAGCCCAAGGATGGAACCACCAGCAATGGGCTGGGCCATCTCCTATTGATCACCAATTGAGAAAATATGTTACTTCTGGATCTCATGAAGGCATTTCCTCAACTGAGGCTCCTCCTTCTCTGAAAATTTTATCTTGTGTCAACTTGACACAAAACCACACGGCCCAATGGCTAAGATCAATTTTTGTTGATTTATTTCATGTGTTGATATTTACTACAGCAACTGGAGATGACTACTCATTATTGGTTTATTACCCGTCAACATGTGTTGAAATCATAAGGACAAGACCTGTGCCCACTGTAAACAAAGTTCTTGTAGATAAGACAGGATGAAGACTGTCTTTATGAAAGGGGGAAATGTAGATACAGATATGTATTTGTGCATAAGAATGCCATGTGCAGACTGGAGTCATTTTGCCATTATCTGTGGAATCTACAGAAAGTTCTGGAACCCATCTTCCTCTTGTGCTTTTCAGAGAGAGTGAACTCACTGACACTTTGGTCTAAATGTTTCAGTCTCTGTATTCTGAGACAATAAATTTTCATCCTTAAAGTCACGGAGCTGTAGTAGTTTGTGACCACACTAGAGGAAAGCTCGCACAGGGATGTTGTTTAGGAACACGTTCTTCATGTGGTCTGAACATATGTTTTCACAGCCCATATGCTGGATAACGAATTTCCAAGGCAGTGGAATTGGGATTTTAAGAGAGGACAAGATCAATGGGGGCCCATTCTTCTGAATGCCTTTTCTATTGTGAGCACACTTTTTCTTAGAAGGGAAGGTTACTGGTAACAACTGGCCCTCAGGAGTCTTCTCTTCCTCACTAAGGTGCCAGGTAGCTTTTCTGCTCTGTTGAAGTCCTCAACAGTACAGAAAGGCAATCTTGAATTCCCAGCCTCCAAACCACAGGGCAAATAGTTTTGTTTCCTTTTAACATTCTCTAGCACCAGCTCTTCTATTACAGAAAGGGAAGGCAGGCTAAGGCATTTCCCCTGAGCATCTGGCTATGGAAGTTCAGTGTTAGATGTTAAAACAAAGTCCTAAGAGAATACACACTGTCTAGGCCACATCCCTGGAGGCAATTATTCCGGACAGAGAAATTAAGGAGATACTTAAGCTGATAAATATGTGGAAGCCTTTAGCCTCAGACACACATCTATATTTGATGCCTCTGGCCTGGGGCATTTACATGTAACTGAAGAGTTGTACAGCTCTGTTGAGCTCAGATATGCCTGGCAGATACCTAACACTCATTCATTTATATTCCTTTAAATCTTAGTATATTAAATGTGCCAGCATTCAGAGAAAAAAAAACTATGAGGAAAATCTGTTGGGAAATAGGTAATTAAAATATTTTTATATTACAGCAATTTCATCTATTCATATCCAACTGAAATATTGTCTTCATAGTGACTAGACAACCCAAAGGCTGTGCCATTTGACATGAACATATTTTCCCCTCCCGTTGTAATTGCATGCTGGACAGTGCGTGGGCCCTAATTTTGTGTCTGTGTTTTTTCCTCTGGGTGAAACTTTTCTTAAGAAAGAGTAAAGATTGCAATGTTGCTATTTGGATGAGTTTGGAAACATTCTTGTGAATAGAAGAGTGAAAAGAAGCTTCTAGGATTTCTAGTGTGATGTGTGGCTGCAGTTCTACAGCACAGCTTGGTTTAACATGGCTAAAAGCAGCTCGATTAGATTATATATGTATCAGGCTGAAATGCCCCTGGCCTTTGCGATACAGCGGCAGTGGATTTTATGGCTTAAGTGAAGCAAATCTGAAGAGAGATGAGGCCTGATGAACTCCTCATTCAACAAGGCATTGAAGCCACTGGTTGGTGTTTGCTTCTGAACCAGCAAAATACGGGCCATGATTTTACAATAACAAAATTCATACACATATATAATTTTTATATGTATGTATGTATGTATGTATGTATGTATGTATGTATGTATGTATGTATGTATGTATGTATGTATTTATTTGCAGGGCCAGCACGTAGCTTAGTGGCATGTAGCCGAGGCAGTTGGGTTAGGTCAGAAGGGATAGTGTCATATCCATAGAAACCATCTAATAGACTATGGTGATGTGGACCTGTGCCTTTGATCATTAAAGATTTGAGGATCATCCTTGTATAAAAGAAAGAATCCACAGCCATAGATGCATTCTCCAAAAGAGGAAGAATGGATATTTAAGAGTGGGGATTGCTGGGTGTGGAAGTGCAGTCCTGTACTCCTGACAGTAGTAGGCAGAGGGTTACCACTGTAGTCTTGAAGCCAGTCTTGGCTGGATAGTCAGATAGTGGGTTGAGTGTAGGCAAAGGTTCTAGTCTTGTGAGAAGTCTCTATTTTGCAAAGGTGATGGCAGGAGCAGAGTAGTCACAAGAGGAAGGGCAAAGAATGAGAAAACACTTTGTCCGTGGCGTTCACAACCTACTTCAAGATGAGCATGGTAAAAGTTGCATAATTTGCAGGTAGGGAGCTTCAATGCAGCCCTAGCAAGCAGCAGTGAGAAATTGTGGCCATGGAGGTTGTGAATCTATGGAGGGGCAGCTGAAGCAGCTGTGTTTAAAATAAAGGAACAGTGAAGGGCCAAGGACATTGGACTGTGCTACTCAACTAGGGGCATTTTAAAATATTTTAGTGCAAAAAAAAATTTAAGTGGAAACAAAATCATCCTGTGTTGACTTTCCATTTTGCCCAAAGAATGTCATACTGCTCTGCTAGTGAAGTAAAAGGAACATTCTAGCTTCCTGACTTTTAGTTGCTCTTGCTGCCAGCTTGTCTGGCTGCATTGGGGGAAATCATAAGAAATCTGATCTCATTTAGAATGACGTCATCTTTGAACTACAGAGAGACAGCCATGGTGGAATAGAGTTGGTGAAAAGTTACCTGTGCCAACCATGGATGAGAGAACTACTTTACAGCTCTGTCAGTGTCTGCTCTCATCCCTGTTTCTTCCCACTACTCTGAGAGTTTCCCTAGATGGCTGGTGCTTAACAAATAAGTATCGAATGTAGTGTGGACGTACTAGTGTGGAGGCAACCATTTGATTGTTTGTGCTGGCATTGGATGGTGAAGGCATGGGTGTGAAGTCTTCAATTAGAAGGATGGACAAGTAACACAGACACTGGACATAGTGCAAGGAATGAAGACTTCAGGAATTTTACATTTTTGGGCCATTCTCCAATTCTATCTCAGTTGTGGTAAAATCTATAGACTTATTATTTTAAAGAGGCTTTAATTTTATGTTTGTTACATACATCTTCAAAACATTATTTGCTTTTTAATTTCATATTTTGGAAGCCTTCATGTTTTTCTTGTTTGGTCTTCTGTATTGTGATTTTGCTCTTAGCTTTTTACCTGTGACATCCTTCTTTCTGACTCAGAATACAGATTTGCAAAGGAAAGCTTAATAAGAAAACATGGTAACCCTCTTCAGACTGTGAATAGTACAGAGGTACAATATGAACAAAGGTACTGACTGTGTATTTTCTTGGTCCCTCTGCTTGAACTGCTGAGTCCTGCAATTCTATGGGCGTGTTTTTTAATTTTCTTCTAGTACCTTTAGAGTTCTGTCATGAAAACGTGGATATTAGCCATTTCGGTTATTTAACTGCTATGTTCTGAGATCTAATTTATTTCCTTTCAAAATGAGCCTGACTCTCTGTCTCCTTTGTCAACAGATCACACATGGCATTTGTCCTCTTGTACTGGCCTCACTTCTGTCTCCATGGTCCTCTGTCCTGTTAGAGTGCCCTCTCACTCCTGCCAGAGTTTAGGAGCGAAACTGTACTTTCCCTGTCTTTTTATGTTTTCTTCTATGACATTTTATCAAAATACTGGCAATGAATGTGCCCTGGTTTCATCCAGTGTTTATGATATAGCATTAGACATCTGTCAGTGGTCCCAAATAGCAAATATACTGTTGTTTTCTATAATGAACTTACTTTAAAAATGTTTAAATCATCTTGTAATCATCTCCATTTCAGTGAATTATTTTAAACACCTCTCGTTTTATTTCCTTCCCATTTTCCTTAGCTCCTGTGTTAGTCTGTCTTAGTTTAAACAAAGTCTTGATGACTGCTTTTATAGACACATTTGGCCATATACCTGCTTTCTGGCTTTGTTTTCCAAAGCACCACTTCTCGAGATACGTTTTGACACCCTGAAAAATGTCGACATGACAATTATCTTATAAGAGCCGTGTTGATTTCAGATGAGAGCTAATCACTACAAATGGGATACAACTCTTAACAAACACAATCCTTAAGCTTTCGTTCTCACCTCTGTTATGTTTATCAGTTCTAATTCAAATGGTAGCACTCATTTCATTTTGTTTTGTTATTTCCTTGTTTGCCTTTTTGAATGCCCCACTGTTTTCTTTCTATTCAGACCATTTTCATATTTTTGTATAATTTAATGTAAGGGGACTGTGAAGGCTTTACATTGGGTTCTGCATCCATGGCCATGCTTAGATAACCCATATTTTTACTTAATTATCAAAACGTAGTACAAATCACTTTTTTTTTTAAAGTAAGGTTTTACTATATTACCTTGGCTAGCCTTGAACTCCTGGACTCAGTAACCCAAATAGCAGGCTCATACATAAGTGCCTCCTGGGTGGTTTTGAATTATTTGTTTTCTGTTCAGGGTCATTCCTCAGGATACGGTTTACCATTTCCTTTTTGACACAAGGTCCTTTATTATCCTACAGCTCACCAAATAGTTGAGGCTGGGTGGAGAGGGAGCGCTCATGGACCTACCTCTCCTCTTCTGCAGCAGGGGGATTACAAGCACATTCTATCATGCCTGGACTTTCCCCACATGGGTTCTGTGTACAAAACTCAGATCTCAGTGCTTATACTGCAAATGCTTTACAGACTGAACTCTCTTCACAGCCCTGTGCCCAATACTATTCTAAGCTTTAAAAGGGGAGAAAGATAAGAAATAACAATAATCAGGCATATTCCTGCCACACAGGAATGAAGACGACAGACCACAAACAGGAATTCCATGCCCTAGAAATGGATTGTTCCTGTGAGCTCAGAGCGATAGTAGCTTCCTGTACAATCAAAGCCTCTTCCTTCTAAATGTACAGTCTACCGGGGTCTGATTTGAGATTCTGACTAATTCCAAATATCAGTTCTGGGGCTCATGTTCAAGAGTTAAGTGACGTACACTTAGGCCTATACAATGAATACTATGGGCAGTTGGTGGGATGACGTCAGTACTAACATACGCTAATATTACTCATGCCTCAGTTGTCACAGTGATTTCTCCTTTCACTCTTCTGCAAGTCCTTTTCCAGAATTTATCACCAAATTCTTCCCTGTCATCTATAGAAGATTATCTGTCTTCCTGACTTCTAGGTGTGACTGCTTCTATATATGCTGCCATTCTAGTTGTGACACCAACCCAGCCTCCCTGTTCTACCCATTTCTGCTATTAGAAACCTATTTAATTCTCACAATTTTATCATTGGTTTCCCACACAGGACACACAATGTGGCAATTTTACTGATACTTTATTGCTGTTGTGTGTTATATAGACCTCTTTTTATTATGAATCCCTGGTTTCTGTCATTTACTGTAATTACTAATATCTCCATGTTTTATCCATAAATTCTCCTCTTGACTATTAATGAATAAAGTGGAAATGTAACAACACTCACACACACTTTTTTTAACCTTTCACCCTTCATATGCATGTGTAGTGTCTTCAGAGAGCAGAAGAGGTCTTTGGCTTCTCTAGAACTGGAGTGACAGACTGTTGTTAGATACCATCTGGTGTGGGTATGTGGCCAGTGCTCTGAGGCATCTTTCCACCCTCCATTGATGATTTCTTCTTTTCTTCTTTAAATTGAATTTAAATTTATTTTTTGCTTATTCACTTTACATCCCACTCACTGCACCCCCTCCTGGTCATCTCCCCCTCCCACAGTCCTCCCTCCCAACCCCTCCCCTTCTTTTCTGAGAGGGTAAGGGCCCTTTGGGTATCCCCCTCCAATCCTAGCACTTCAAGCCTCTGCTAGGCTAGGTGCTTCCTCTCCCACTAGGGTCAGACAAGGCAGCACAGTTAGAAGAGCATATCTCATGCGTAGACAACAGCTTTTGGGATAGCTCCATTCCAGTTGTTCAGGACTCACATGGAGGTCAAGCTGCACATCTTCTCTAAATGAGTCAGGAGGCCTAGGTCCAGCCAGTGTATGTTCTTTGGTTAGGGATTCAGACTCTTAGAGTCCCAAGAGTCCAGGTTATTTGACTCTGTTGGTCTTCCTGTAGAGTTCCTATCTCCTTTGGGGTCTGCAATCCTTCCTCCTATTCTCCTATAAGAGTCCCCAAGCTCCATCCACTGTTTGGCTGTGGGTGTCTGTATCTGTCTGAGTCAGCTGCCGTGTGGAGCCTCTCAGAGGACAACTTGCTTCTGTCTGCAAGCATAACAGAGTATCGTTCATAGTGTTAGGGTTTGGAGCATGTCCATGGGATGAGTCTCAAGTTGGGCTGGTTATTGGTTAGCTATTTCCCCAGTCTCTGCTCCCTCCCCCGTTCCTGTATTACCTGTTAACAGGATAAATTTTGTATTGAAAGCTTTGTGGGTGGGTTGGTGTCTCTATCTCTCCACCGGGGTTCCTGTCTGGCTACAGAAGGAGGCCTCTTCAGGTTCCATATGCCCAATTTAGTGAGTCACAGCTAGGTCTTCCTCCATTGAATCTTGGGTACCTCCCTTATCCCAGATCTCTGTCTTGTCCTGGGGACATCGCCCCCTGACCCCAGTTCATCAACCCAATCAGTTGCAGATTCCCATTCATTTTCATAGCCATCTAGCCATTTTTCCTGGCTTTCTCCACACCCAATCCTGAATTCACCACTTCCTTCTCCACCCTCTTCCCTTCCCAGTTCCCTCCCTCCATCTGTCTCTTATGACCATCTATTCCCCCTTCTAAGTGTGATTCAAGCCCTCACTTGGGTGTTACTTCTTGTTTAGCTTCTTTGGGTCTGTGGAGTGTATGTAACTTAATACCTGTATTTTATGGTGAATAAAATACCATGCATATCCTTTCAGGACTGGGTTACCTCACTCAGGATGATATTCTCAAGTTTTATCTATTTGCCAGCAAAATTCATGATGTCTTGAATTTTAATAACTAGGTAGTAGTCCATTGTGTAGACATACCATGTTTTCTTTATCCATTCTAGACCTTGAAAAAGCATTTTTTAACTTCATATGGAAAAACATAAAACCCAGGATAGCCAAAACAATTCTGAACAGTAAAAGTACATCGGGATGAATCACTATCCCTGACCTCAAGCTGTACTACAGAGCAATAATGATAAAAACTGTACGATATTGGTACAGAAACAGACATGTTCAATGGAGTTGAATTAAAGATCCAGAAATAAACTCACACACTATGGACACTTGATTTTTTTATAATGAAGCCAAAACCATACAATGGAAAATAAATCATCTTCAACAAATGGTGCAGGACTAACTGGATGTCTATATGTAGAAGAAGAACGAAAATAGATCCATACTTATCACTCTGCAAAAACTTTGAGTCCAAGTGGATCACGGACCTCACCAGATGCACTAAATATCAGAAAAGAGAAGGTGGGAAATACCCTGAATGCTTTGGTACAGCAGACAAGTTTCTGAACTGAATACCAGTGGCTTAGGCTCTAAGATTAACAATTTTTCTTTTGAGACAGGGTTTGTCTGCATAGCTCTGGCTGGCCTTGAACTCAGAGATCCACCTCCTTCTGCCTCTCGAATGCTGGGATTAAAAGTGAGAGCCATTACTGCCCATCCCAATCGTTGATTTTTAAGTTAAAATTTAATTCTATGGTAAAAACATATCTTCAATATCCATTTTTCAAAACTATAGATGCCATGTTCTTTTCAGTGTGCTGGCAGTTATAACAACTTCCTGTTTCTTTTACATCTGATGAAAAATTGGCATAACATCATATATTTGACCCCTCAACATTTTTCACAATTCTCTCGTTGCTTTTTTTCCCCCAAACTATTCCTGGTATTTTGCACTGCCAAGAAATCATCTGATGCCAACTGTACTTGACTTCTGCTTTTTAGATGGTTTCGTTCATTCCTGTAAGTCCAATATCTTAACTCGTGGGTTTCTTTTCAGTCGTTTTCAGAGGATCCCTTTCAACTTTAGAGTCCACTGATGGCTGCGTTTATTTTATCCTGGTCTTCTGCTTGTTTTGCATGTGATCTTTGGGATCTACTTTCTCACTGTCCTCTGCTGCACTCAGACTTACGTCACCACTACCCTTTACCTGTACAGTCAAACCTGCACAAACACAGCTGCAGTGATAGGAAGATCCTCTCCTCCCCCTATTCATATCCATTCACTCTAAGCTACCCTGGTGACCTTTAGACAGAGCAAAGCCTCTAAGGCGGACTTACACCTGACCTTTTCAAATTGCTGGTAGGGAGTCACTGATGAGTCACAAAGTCTATTTGAGTGATTGTTACATACATGAAATATTCTCGGGTGATATAAACAAATCTATACCAAAAAAAATTTATAAACAGTCACCTGCTGTTCCCTGGAGGAAAATACTCTAAAATGTCATATTTTGTTCTGTTTCTTCATGTTTAAAAAAAAATCCATTTTAACGAGGTTGGAGATTATTTCTCAGCCATGTAGTTCAATGAGTGTAGAATGTAGATATCTCCCAGACGCAGTGATTTTACTTCCATTGAACTAGTGGGATATTTAGATATGATTTTATTTCTACTTTGATATCCTGTGGGAAACTCCTTCCATAATGTCAGCATGAGTTTATGTTACCATTGGCAAAGGAAATAGCCTCTGTTTTTTCCCCAATCCCTTGCCAGCACCTCTACCTCTATTCCTTTCAATAATAGCAAATCAAATGGAGGAAGGTAATATTTACTGTGGCTTTAACATGCCCATCCTTGGTGACTGGTGATGTTCGGTTGTTTTTCTTCTGTTGATAACTGTCTGTTTAGCTCCACCTCTCTGCTTCTGCATAGTGCTAGGTTTCTTGTTTCTTTAACATGTCTTCTTTCTTGCAGAGAGAAGTCAAAACCTTCTTCTGGTCTCTGCAAACACTGGGCATGCACACGGTACACAAATTTCCATGCAAAACATCCAGAACCTAGAAGAAATTGTCATTTTTACCCTAAATAGAAAGATTTCTCGGGATAGATATATTTTTCCATATTTACTATTTATTTTAATATGTATTTTTTCCCTCTGCAATCTGAGATAATGAAGTGTTCTGCTGTCAACAATGACTGGGCTTAAGCTGATTGGTTCTACTGTGCTCACTTTTTGCTGTCTCTTCTTTATGTTTTCTGCACTCTTGATTTCTTTGTTGCCGTTGTTGTTGATATTATTGCTGTTGCGTGCTTTTTTGTTCAAGCCTGTTAGATCTTAATCTGACTATTTTATCTCACTTTCTCCAATCCTACTTTGTTTTGTCATATAAACCATGTCTCCTTCCTAAGGATCCTACAGAGTTTACAAAAGTTTCTTTCATCTTTAATCATGATTAGTTTTCACTGTTTATTTATTCTCTCAGGTCCCAGAAGTTTGCTGTCTTGTCCACAGGCTGTGACCTGCTTTCTCTGCACTTGGCATCTGTAGGTTTTCACATCTCTAGCCATAGGACCACATGATATGCAAAACTATGTTACCTAATTAGTTATGTAATGGCTTGCTGCTGGCATAAGATGAACACTTGTGCCTTGGCATCTATTTCTTTGAAGTTTATTATAATTTATCAGTGTTGAAATTCATATTTTAGCTGATTCAGAAACTTTGTTAGAACACTGATAGAGAAGCCCATCTAGTTTTCCAGTAGAAAGAAAGAAACTGTGTTCTTCTCAATTGTGGCACAGAAATGATGTGTATTTCAAAGTCACTTGTATTCCCATATCCTGGAAAACAGGCTCATTTGTTTTTTAATGAAGTAAAGTGCAAATGAAGTAGACACTTGATTCTAAAAGAAGCTCTGTTGTTCTTGTAGTTAAAATCTCCTCACATATGAAGGCAATGGTCTTAGCTTTTTATCACATATATGTGCTAAGTTTATACTTATTATATGATGACAAAAATTCTAGAAACTCTACCTTAAAGTAAGGTTCAGACATTGTTTTAAAGTATGAGCTGATGCAGGGGGTTCACTTTTTGTTACCAAGCATCAGCTGTTTGATCTGGTTGATGCTTCCCTCAACCATCTTGAGCAGTGCTGATTAAGGATACAACAAAGTTCTTTCTTTTTAGTTTCATTTTATGAAATTGATATTAAAATTATAGACCTCCCATCCGCAAGAGCGGCTTTCTGCAATCTACACTACATAAAGAACTTGTCTAGTACTTTGATGCAACAAAAATGATATAAAATTTCTTTCATGCCTTGATTCCTTGAATTCCCCCATGCAATGAAACATTGGGAATTTAAAATTGCTTGGTTTGGATATTTCTGCAAAGAGCTTTTGGACTACCTAAAATAACAGAGAATATTATTGTCATATATTCAGTTTTGTTTCCATGTGCTATGGGAGGCTAATCATTTAGCAGATAATGATTAGGTGTGTGAGGATTTTTCAGTTTAGATTTTCTTATTACTTGTCATTTCAATGCACAGGCTAAGGTATCCCAGGGTTATGCGATTTTCAATAGATATTTATATTTTTATTATCCTTTCAGTGTTAGCAGAGACTACAGCCTGTCATTTTTTTTCTAGCTGTGGTCACTTGATATCAAGGCTTCAACTCAAGACTATTTCGTAGAGACAGACAAATTTGGAGTCACTGAGTGACTTAAGCAAAAATGAATTGCATAGTCTTTAGGGAGATTTCTCCAGGTGGGTGGGGAACTTTTTCCCTGTTAAATCGAAGCATAGGGTACAAAGCTAAGAGTTATGATCAAGAATGACTTTATTCTGTTTTTCATATGACATATGCATTTAAAAATTATGTTGTCTCTTCCCCAAAAGGCAATCTTAAATAGTTATCAATCTTCCCTTTTAGTAATCTCTCATAGTACTCATAGCCATTGTCATTTCCCCCTAAATATTTTAGAAGGTATATACTGTTTGCCATGATATGAGTGTTCCAGTACAGAGTCAGCCAAGAAGATGGCAATCGCACTGTTTTAGAAGGAAATAAATTTATGCTTTAGCATTTCCAGATGAGAATATGGAAACAAAAATGGAATACTTAATAATAGCAATCCCAAAGAACACGGGAGGTTTTATTTTACATTTACTGTTATGAAAACGAATAGACTTGATGAACCTGGGCTTTTTCTTCATCCACCCTCTGGAGAAAGGCCTGAGAAAAGGATGTGGAAAGCCATCCATTCATTTCACTTTGCAAAAAAAACCACTGACATCCTGACACAGCTGTCAGTGCTCTACCATCATCCAACAGGAGAATATAAGGACTAGTTTTCTAGAAAATTGTTTTATACAAGAAGGAATTGCGTTTGATGATCAAATTATACAAATGGCTATTTATCAATTAACGTCTTAGGAAACTGGACCAGGAGTATTTTTTTCTTAAGATTTATTTTTTTATATGTGTGAGTACACTGTTATTGTCTTCAGACACACCAGAAAAGATCATCAGATCCCATTACAGATGGTTGTGAGCCACCATGTGGGTGCTGGGAATTGAACTCAGGATCTCTGGAAGAGCAGTCAGTGCTCTTAACCACTGAGCCATTTTTCCAAACCCAGCACAGGAGTATACTCTTAAAGAACTGATACAGGAGCTCCTTATGCCAATTGAAATTTTGTAAAATATGTGTTTACTATTACTTTCATTAGTCTTTATTCTCGGGGCTATAGGATATTGTATTTGGAAAAAATGTCAGGTTTCCTGAATACTCCAAAGATTAAATCATTTTTTATTTCTTTTGTGGTCATATGCAGAAGAATACTATGACTGAAAAATGAGATGAAGAACAAAAACAGGGCTAGAGAATACACATAGGTGTCTTCCTTGCAGCAGCTGAGATGAGAAAATTTTGCACATATTGGGCCATTACTGATTCAAGGTAATTACCAGTCCCAGCTGGCATGGACTAAGAAAAGCATTGTGACACTGTTATTTTATTAGAAGAGTTAAAGGGATTAATATTTCATTACATTTGAGAAATATGAGTGCTTATAAGAAGCTGGCCAAGGAATCAGTTGAGTTTTCATCTACCCTTAGGACAATATTTGTTGAAAGTCTACATAAAGTAGAGAATGAACTGTCAGAAAGAAAAGTGAAAGATAGGCAGGAATAGATGACCATTGAATTATTACATCACAGTTCATTAATAGAGCAAAGTTCTCCAAACAGTATTTACCCAAAGTAAAGACACAATAGTGGAGTGATAAGAAGGTTTGGAAAGCAATAAGAATTTTATTTATTAGCGTTTTTAAAGATGTGAAATAGATTCAGGATATACTCATTGTTAATGTCCTTATTAGAAAATAGGATTTCAAAAAAAAATTAACATTGTGGGAACACAGGATATTCTTAGCAGCAGAAGGAGTCTAGCCAGATAATGAAAGCTAGCTTACATCTCCCAACCTTCATAGGTCAGCACCATTTTGTTTCCTCCTCTAAAACTGGAATTTAGCCTCAGCAGCACACCCACCCACTTTAAGTAGAAGGAACCTTAGTGATATATAGTAACCCCTGCTTTGCTTTTATTCTACAGCTAGAAATTTTTGTACTATAAAATTTTATGTACCTGGAATCATCTATATTATCTGCCAAGGCTTCTACAATGACATATTGAGTGCAGGGAGCTCAAACAATGGCAATTTATTTTCTCACAGATCTTGACTTTGGAAGGTCAAGATCAAGGTGCTGCCAGGTTTGGATTCTCCTGATGGATCCTACTTTGTTTGCAGAGAGATGCTGTTTTGTTTGCAGATGGCCAGCTTTTCAGTGCGCACACAGATGATGATTCCTGGATACACATGTTCTTGTGCTGATTCTCATTTTCTAAAGATACAGGATATTGGGTCAAGGCCAACCCTTATGACCTTATTTTGTTCTACAGCTTCTTTAAAGGGCATATCTTCAGTTATGGTCATATTCTGAAGTACTTGGGTTTAGAAATTCTTGCAATTTTGAGGAATAGACACAATTTAATTTATCTAATAGCTATTTTAATGGTCAAAATATTTTTGAAATACATGTGCTGGTGTTATAGTTTGTTCTTTTTATTGCTTTACTACTATTTCATTATACACACACACACACACACACACTCATAACATTCTGTTCTACTAACAGACACGTTGGTTGTTTCTGGGTTTGTAATACAGAAAGCAACTTGCATATTACTGTGTTAATCTTTTTGCCAAGATGTACAATCAATGTCTAAACATGGAACAGCTCACTGGAGATATTTGCTTAATTTCATAAAATTATTCCCCCAAATTTCTCAATATGGTTGGAATACTCTCTATTCCCAACACTCTATTTTCAGTGTCAGTTTATGAGAAGTGTAGTTGCTCTGAATTCTCAGTACCATTTCATGTGGCATGTTTTTATCACGTCACTCCCCACTGTGGGTATCTCACTGTGGTTTTAATTTGCATTCTTCCCAGTGACTAACAGTTGAAGATGCCTCTGTCCTAGGCTCTAGGAAGCATTCTTGTGAAATAAGTGTTCTCAGAGGGCCTTTCGTCTGATTCCTTACTTTTTGTGTTATATGGGATGCTTTCACTCTCCCTGATGATTTCATGTGTAGCATGAACAAAGGCAGGTATAAATTATCCAAGGGTGTAGCCTTAAATTGAGAGAAAGAGTGTGTGTACATGACTTCACATTTCTGCCTTTTGGGTACTCCAAACAATAAACATATGAGTAGAGTCAGAACTGTAATTAAAATCAGGCTAGATAACAACTGGAGAGGCCATTGGGAAATATGACATTAGATCTCTATCATACAGTATGATCCAATATGAATTCCAGATGGGTTAAAAATAATTTTAATCAAACACATATTCATTTTTTATAAAGTCAAATATTTCTTAGAAGTCTGTAATGGAAAAAAATATCAGTCCTTTATGTCACCGCTCTCTTTCTCTTCTCTGAGTTCTCTTAGCTACAGTCATCTATCTGAGCAGCGGAACCATGCTTACTTTTCGATTGTAGGTTACTTCTGTCTTCCACTTTAGACACCATCTGTTGGTTTTCTTTGTGGTAGACCAAACTCTTTTTACTTTCCTTAGCATACCTCTTCTCAGTATTGTGAGATTGGGACCTCGATAAGATTAAATCAATGTCTAAATTATGAGAATGTACAAATACTATTCAGGCAGCAGACATTAATATTATAATATTATCTTTTGTAATTCTCCATTCAGTAAATTTGTTGGCTCGGTTCTTTTTAAATTTTGATGAAGCTATCAGCAGATATCATAGGTAGATATTAAAGGCAGGAGTTGGAGAAGGGCTTGTTGCACAGTACTGCATACTTGCTTAGAGTCAGGGATTAGGAGGCCAACAGACCTGAGACAGAGTCTCAAGTATACCATAGCCATGTGGCCTTGGTAAAGTTATTTAACTTTCTAATGTATTTCAATCTGTTCATATGGAAAATGAGGCATAAAGTTTCTGAAATACCTATTACAATACTAGGCATAATGTATATAATTTCATTTAATCTTGATTTCAGATATTATCTTTATTTTGAACAGAAAAAAAATAGAAATTAAGGAAGTCCAGTTTACTTAATCCATGCTGCACAACTAAAGTGGTTGTGGAAAACTGGGATTTAAAATACAACAGAGAACACATTTGTAATTGTCCCAGAAGATCAGATTAATATTTGCATGAGGTGATATGTACAAAATATTCTCCATAGCAATTGATATGGAGTTCATGCTCCTCAGCGACACTGGCTAGTATTAACTTTATGCAGTAATTTTCCTCCTGGTATTGAGGCAAGTATGATTTGAAGTTTTAAGCTCAACTCTCATTTAGTTTCATTTGCTTATTCAGAAGTAAAGGCACATTTCTAATTTAAGAAGCAATATATAGTCAATAAATACAAGTACAGTTTCACAGTTAATTTTTCAGACAAACAAAGCAACACCACATAGAAGTACCTTTAAAAATATGGGGAAAACTTAGAAGAGGCCTACATAGCAATTTCTACACAGAATAGTAAAATAAAAGCAAACAGAATGTCGTAAGAGGTAATGGGTAAAGGAACAAGTGGAAAATATCCAGGCACAAGATACAATAAGCAAGACCAAAATTATCTGCAAATATAAAATATTTTTTGTTCTAGTTCAGAATTCAAAACTTAAGCAATGAAAATATGTGCTTGCTATTCTGCTGTCTAAGTAAGGTTCAGAGTTACAATAACCTGAGGGCTGTCACTCCATATGGCTGAGATTTGAATTACTGACTATCTCCCCCTAGCACTACTTGGGTTTAACATATCTACAGTATGGCTAAAGGTCAGAGAAAGAGATACCTATAGAGACAGAGATGGAAACAGAGAAGACACAGACATAGAGAGACAGCATTAGATCTGTCTCTGTCTGTCTACCAATCTATTTACTCTATCTATGTATCTATGTATCCATGTATCTATGTCTCTATCTATCATCTATCTATCTGTCCATCTATCTATCTATCTATCTACAAAGGGAGTGAGAGAAAATATCAGACAGAAGGTCTATTCACATTATTACTTAGCCATGGAAGCTATAGGACACTACAAAAGTATTTTGTTAATTAGAAATGAATCAATAAGTTGACCATGTTCAAGGAGGGGGACAATTAGACTTCTCTGATTGGGGAGCATCATGCTTCTAGAACAGAATATGGCACTAGAAACAGGACCCTGATCACAGTTTGAGATCATTTAAAGTTGCTGTTCCTGTTTTGTGTTCTACAGGGGAAAGAAAGATGCAGAGTCTGGTGAGAGGTGTCTAGAGAGATGAACATAGAATTATAGTGTATCAAGAGGACAATGCCACATTAGAAATGGAGCAATATTAATGGAATTAAAATTTATCAAAATGATGTACATTGGAATGTAAGGGGGAGAAAATTGGAAGCAGGAGCTACATATATGAGGATGCTATTGTCACATAGCCAAGAAAGAGTGCTGCTGTGAACTACAGAATGTGGGTAGGGCTGGAAGCAGATTGGAGATATTTTAGAGGTAAATAATTTATTTATGAACTAAGAGCATAGTCATAATAGACTCTATTTTCAGTGACTGTGACAAGATGTGTTGGGAAAGGTGGTGCCACACCATTTACTATGATGAGATCAAAGGAAAAGGGGCAAGTATGGGATGGGGTAGAGAGCAAAAGATAATTGAGCTTTATTCATGCCAAGGTGTAAGGTAAATGGTTTGTCACTATCACTAATAGAAGATAGAACAAAGTAATATTATGACCTCAGTTTCAATGTGAAAGGAAACAGAATGAGTTGAGGTCATTCACAGTTTTCACACATGTATTTACAAGCAAAACTAAGCAGATTTAGTAGGTTCTATCGATGTCTGTTTGTCTGTTTATCTATCTATCTATCTATCTATCTATCTATCTATCTATCTATCTATCTATCTATCTATCATACATCTACTTTGTTTTTTCTTGGTTTTATCTACCTACCTATATGACAATAATGAAGAGTTCATGAAATTGGGAGGAGGGACATGCAAAGAATTGGAGAGGGACAGGTAGAGGCAAATGTAGATGCAGAGCATATCTAAAAAGTTCTCAAAAATATTGCACAACAATTTAAAAAGCTATAACTTACAGAATAGGAGAAAAAGAAAAGGGAAAAAGGAAAATGAAAAGTTAAATGAGTAGCAGTCCACATCAGGAACCCGATTACTACAGTATATGTCTCTCCAGAGTTCCATGTGGTAAGTTTCCCTATGTCCAGCATGCTATTGGGAGGTGCTGGATCCTTTGGAAGGAGTCGTCTTACAGGGAGAAACTAGGTTAATGGGCTTATAATTTTAATGGGGAATGTGGGACCTAGCTGCTACCTTTCCATTTTTTTTCTTGAATCATGACATAAGTGGTTTTGCTAGATGCAGAAAACAATTGAGTCTACCCATTATGGATGATAGGATTCAAAATTGTGAGACAAAATACATTTTTATAAGTTGTTTATCTCACGTTTTAAGTAATAGAAAGTACACCATCATTAACAAAAGATTTGAGTTCAGTAATAAGATACAAAGTTTGATGGTCACTAGTCTCTGATTTTATTAATGAACTAAACCTCATTGAGATCTCTAAAAAAGATCTATAAAAATATTTCATGAAAATGAAAAAAAATTCTATAGTTGGACCTTGAGTGATATTATTAATCAAGGATAATAACAACTACATGAAACCAAAGTTCTTCACACAATATCTACAGTACATGAGAAGATAAAGAATACTATAAATGCTTAACTGACAAAGAAAACTATGAAGCTAACTCTGAAATAGAAAGTAAATGGAACCTATTTTGGAAATAATGTGTGATGCCTAGTGGAAATGGAGATAGGTTTTAAAAGCAACTGTTCAGCAGAAGACTGCTTCCTATTAGCCATGCAAAATGGTTAAAAGAGCGCGGAGTCTCTAGAAACCCCCATAATTCCCCATTGTGTAGAACTGAAGGGATGTACTGCTCAAGGAAATATGGGAAAGCGATAAAAAAATAAAACCAAACCAAAGGAAAGAATAGCACCAATTATTGAATTTAAGAAACAACACTTTTATAAATGTCACTATAGATTGATTACATATTATGCCAACAGAAGAGGGTGCTCTTCAGCTGAACAAACTGATAAGTCATTAACTGTCTCACAGTTACCCCACAAAGGTTTTCGGGGACTTAGATAAAACTATCAGGAAATATCTGAAGTCATTCAAGTTACCATATGATGTAAGTACACGAGCATATAATATTTCTTGGTGAAAAATATTCTAAAAACCCATAAAGGGCAAGAAAATCAAATCAAAAGTCATTAAATAAACATGTGCATATACATATAAAATTTTCTAATCAGGAACTCAAAATTTCAGAAAAAGAAGGACAAATAATGTGAGAAGTAAGTAGACTTCAGGAATAACAGAGGAGAGAGCATCATCCCAGGAATGAAGGCAAACTACCAGGTAACAGAGTAGAGAATGAATAGGAGTGACATTTAGGGACATAAAGGATGAGAATGACAATAGCCAAATGCAGTTACTAAGATAAAAGGAAATGAAAAATAATCAGAAAGTAGTAGCTTCAGAAGACAAAGATGATCCCACACACATGCAACTGGGATTTTTGAATAAGAATAAGAAGTGGTGAAACAAAAAGTTGTTTTATGGGGGGGATCTTGTGGAGACATGGTGGGGGGCAGGTGTGGGACATGGAACAGTCAGAGGGTAGACGAGGAGGGAGATAAAATCTGTAGTGCAAAAAAATTAAATAAACAAATTTTTAAAAAGTGTCAGAAATCTAGAACCTTAGTATACACACAAAATTGACCTAGTAAAAATGAGAAAGAATTTACATTGAAGTCATATTTTTTGAAACATGATATGAAACAAGCCAACTTTGAAGCAAAAATACCCTTAAACAAAAGAGCAGAAGGTGAAAGTGTGACTATGTACAGTTTTGAATCCATGAAACTCTCTGTGTAAATGTATATTAGCTGATGAAACATCTTTAATATCGGCACATAGACGACTGAGGTAGCAAATTGGCAAACTAGTTGGACTGTACAGCTGGCTAGGTGACATAGTGAAACCATGTCCAAGAAACAAAACAAATAATGTTTATCCCTATATAAAAATAAAAATAATATTTAATAAAGAAACAAAAATCCTGAATTTAAGTATTCAAATATATTTTGCCAAAATGATAATACAACATGTATTGGTTACTTTTCTCATTGCTTGACTAGATATCTGACAAATGGCACTTAGGGGAGAAGGGTTTGTTTTGTTTTATATTTCAAAGGCATCAATAAGGAAGGTTACATGGCTGGTCACATTGTATCTATGTTCAGGTACCAGAGAGAGAGAGAGAGAGAGAGAGAGAGAGAGAGAGAGAGAGAGAGAGAGAGAGAGAGAGAGAGAGAGAGAGAGAAAAGTTAACGCTCAGCCAGCTTTCTCCTTTTCCTTTTTGTTCAGTCTGGAACTCCAGTTCATAGGCTGCTGCTACCCACATTCAGGGTGTGGGTTTCTTCTTCAGGTAACCTCTTTGAAAATACGCTCACAGATATATCAGAGGTGTGTCTCCTAGGTGATTCTAAATCCATTCAAGTTAATAATAAAGATAAACAATCACACAACTACACTGTATAAAAATGACTTACGTAAGTGATGATATATTTTATTCAGTACTCTATTCAATTAGCTATGAAGACAACAAGAGCAGCAAAAGTATATTAAACTTCACAGGGTATATATGTTTATAGTGGTAAGACTATAAAGTAACTGAAAACAAGTTGTGTAGAGTATAAGATAACACAAAAGGTTTAATGTTATGATGATTTATTATTGGGCAGAACCATGGTTAATCATGCAAATATGGAGTAGAAAAAGGAAAAGAAAAATTCTATGGTTAAATTGGAAGGGAGCATAAGGCCAATAAACAAAATGCTTTCCTTCAGTTACAAAAGGCTGGAATATACACAGATAGGAAGAAACCAGTTGACAAGGAAACATAGTAAGAACCAGCTAGAGGCCCAGGAGATCTCATATGTGTCCTAGAAATGACAGGGAAGCTTCATCCATGATGCTTCAACAATATGGCTGCTTCAATAAGACCTGAGTAAGAATAACACACAATGGACATTCTAGTATTGCAGAAGATGAGCAAGTGACTTGGTTGAAAAATCATGAAAGAATTGCTGGCCAATTCCACAGATCTAGTTGGCATTGAAACCATTTGTATGAGACCAGTGGGTATAATTTCAAGATATTTCATTGGCTCTATTTTGAAACTTTAAAATATTATTTGAATATATGTGTAGATTGTCCAGGATTTGGGTTTGTCTAGTCTAGAACAATTGGAAAGGACGATAGAAAAGCAGAGACACTGAGAATAAAACACTGATATAATAAGCTATGCATTCCCATGTGGACAGGGAAGGAAGTAAAGGAATTAAGGCAGGGATAAGAAACAAGAAGAAAACATGTGGCATTAGAAGAGAACTCATCGAGCATGAGGACCAGGTATTGAGGAACTCATGCTGATGCAGGGGAATTGCTCATGGAATTTGTAGATACTGTGGGTATGAGGGACCACAATGTATAAGAGCTGTGAACATGAGCTTCCAAGATGGCGGGGATTTCCTAAGAGCACAGGAGTGATAAGGCTGACCTGAAGCATTTAGTAAAGACTGTCTGGGCTCTACTTTTTTGTTATAAGATAGCAGAGGCATTGTGAGCAAGTCATGCTTCCTGCGTGATCTTCTTGAGGAGGCAGTGAGTGAGGAGTTGGTAAAAGAAAGAAAGTGGAATGTATTTGGAGGAAAGAACAGGGGAGTTGAGTAATAAAGAACTTTCATTAAAACACTAGAAACAGGAGGACAGTTAGAAGGTGAGTCAGGAGATAGAGGTCTATAATACTGCCAGAATTTATTTGGGGGCTTTGAGGGAAAATCTTGACAGGCATGTTCCTGTTCTGTAACTGTACATCTCTACTTGACAACTGTTAGAGAAGACAAACCAAAACCAGTAAGATTTAACAGTACCAGTGTTCACTCACACCATATTGACCTCTTTTATGATAAGTTTAGTACAAAATAAAATCTTATTGCTACAATAAAAACACCTTTGAAGGAAGCAAACATTGTAAAATCCACATTGAACATTAAAATGGAATTCATCGGAAAACCAAAGTCAATAGTAGTTTTAAAAGTGGATTATATGGTCATATATGAGTTTATTTCAAAGTTATCATGGTCAGATAAACTAAACGGACACTGGTTTGAGAAAATTGATTCCCGGAAAGTGAGTCATAAAGTTAAAACTGAATCTTACAGCAACAAAATTCCCCCAAACTCTTAGGTCTTAGTGACCTCTAAAGACACAGTTGGAGAACTCAGAAGCCTTTCTCCCTCCCTCTCTTCCTCCCTCCTGCCCTCCCTCCCTCCCTCTCCCAACCCGTGTGTGATGTGCATGTATGCATTTATCACTGTTAAAATTGTCACTGTGACAACCAAAATAATTTGTATTAGGAAAAGAAAGTAAAGAATACTTATGCTCTAGCAAAAATACTTTGTAAAATATTATATAAACATTTAACTTTAACAAATGTACATCATAAAAATATATATAATTCTATGTTTAAGCACAAAACTTTCTTCTTTAATGTTGTAGGACTACATGGAAATTTCTTGGTTTTAAAAGAATTACTTTTTAGAATGAATCTCTATGTATGTATGTATATATATATATATATATTATATCAATCTGTCTATCTACCTACCTACCCGCCTATCTATAATCTCTATAAAACATAAAGTATTTATGAATTTCATATATAATACAATAATACAACATATTCTTTATCAGTTTACATTGTCACTTTTTTCATTTTACTTGTTAAATAAATAGCTTTTGAGTTCTTAAGTTATATCAAGTGCAATTCTATGGAAACACCATTCTGAACTTTGTAGTATGAGAAGGTAATATAAAACTTTTGTGGAAGAGTTCCCTTACAAGTCCTGTCAGGAGCCATCTAGGAAAGGTTAAAAGCATGCAAGTACATTTTCTGGACATAGCACTCTGCTTTACATGGCTGTGATGGGTAATCTCTGAATTGTAGGGTCTTCAGAGATTTTGTCCCAGGATTGTTTCTTGCTACTGATATGCCTTCCCTGTCATTATTACATAGTCTAATGATTCCTGGGCATCAGCCCACCCTATTGGACAGATTTTCTGCAGATCAATGAATATGTATTCTTTATGTCACAATGCTATGGAGACATATTGATGATTTTGTAGTTCCTGACAATGATTTTATAGAATTTCTAAATTTATACAAGTAATTTCCAGCTCTCTAAAAAGTTGCAAATAGGAGTCTGTAAACCTTCATGTGTCATGGGCTATTATACTAGGATAGGAAAACAGGCTTGGAACAAATTTATGATCAGGGAAAAGATAATTAAAGGCCATAAACTGGGAATGGATAATTTATTGTAGGTACAAGGACAGAAAATAAAATATTTACTTGTTTATCTATACAAAACATCAAAAACAATGGGACACAAGAGAGATTTGTCTCTTGGAAAAACTGTGTTAACTTGTGACATAAGAATTATTGTTTTAAACTTTTAATGAACTTATGGGGGGTTAGTAACAGATATTTTAGTCAGGTACTAGTCTTAGTGGAAACACATATAAATATTTATAATTAAATTTCTTACTGTTTTATGACTTCCACTAGTGTCTTAAACTGGCTATGAACTTGTGAATGTAAAGATGCATGGAAAATCATGTGATCTGTGATACTGAGAAACGATAAGAACTAAGAACCACATTAAGAAGGGGGCTTTTTCTTATTTTCAGCACTTTAAAAGTAGAAACTTTTTCTTTCTCGGAGCAATAAAAGTTGGAGTTTCTTTTCATGCAGAATGAGGGAGGCTTTTTCCCCTGTATTGGCTCTAGCTCATTGGGATTTGCTCCTGGGAGCTTTTGCTCTATCCACCAAATGCACATGATAGTACAGGTGTGTGTATATGTAAGTATGCATGAACACTTGTGAAGTTGATGAGACAGGTGATCAGCCTGACCTGTGTGTGTGTGTGTGTGTGTGTGTGTGTGTGTGTGTGTGTGAATTGCCTGTGTAAAACTGCATGCATGATTTTTTTCCCTTTTATTCTGGCTTACAAAGAGTTAATGAAACTTTGAGCCTCTGGTGATGAGTGAGGGGCTCCCCAGTAAAAGAACAAATAACTAAGAGCCCCAAATAAGTCAGTTCCTCTTTTTTATCCCAAGCTGCTGAGCAGCAGGAGTCAGTTGTAAAAAGCTTTTGGTCTTAGAATAGCAGAGAGTTATAGACAGAAGAACTGTAACAAACAAACTTTGGCCTCATCTGCCACTGAATCCATACACCATTGCTAGAGACTGGCAAGTTCCAGAACCACATACACTGTCCTCAGAGGAATGGCCACTTGGCTGCTCAAAAACACTGTTCTAAGAAGGCGTAGTGTCAACACAATCTATGAAGCCAGATTTCTTTCATGTTCTTTTATCTATGAAAAAAATTAACTCACTGTAACCTTGTCCACAATGTACACCATTTGAAACACCTCAGACTCATGCCTGAGAGACTATTTAAAAATACATGTTTTTGAGTGCACTAAATAAACACAAATAAACAAATAATCTTGAAATAAAGACAAGCTAAACAAAATGATGATCATTACACTTCATTCTGAAAAATCTCTAAATTTACCTCTATAATTCACAAAGTTTTGCATATTAACCTATACTACATCTTTAGTCTTCCTATGATTGATCATATATATATATATATATATATGTAATCATATATATTATCAGGCAAGTTGGATTCCTTGAGAAGTGTTTGAATTTGAATTTGAATGTATGTATTTGGCTTCTTAATAAATGATTGCATTCTGGCTTAATGTATACCTGACACAGATGTCATTGACCACAAATGCGGAGAATGGACATAGGCATCGCTGTACCATTTGGAAGGAGGCAACATAGCCCTGTGCTTAGAAGTCAGCTCTGCAATTTAATTGATTTAATTCCTACCATGTTGCTTGTTAGTTAGGTAATCCTAGGCAAGTTATTTAAACACAATGCACTTCTGAAATGAGTGCTATGAAAGCGTCTTTTTAAGAAGTGACATCAGGACCAGGAAAAAGAAAAAGAAAGCCCAAAGTGGTGGCTCCCCCATCAAAGTGGTCTACATATTTGTACATTCACCTTCCACCTACATTTATTTCTTGTAGGTTCTCCAAAAAGTAACTCACCATTTCTTGTATATGTTAGAGCATTTCATGTAGATCTGTCTTTAGAATATTTTACTCAGAACTGCCTGGGAAAGCAAGGAAGCAAAGATACATTTCCCTCAATTACTTCTTAGAAAAAGAGGTTAACACGCTTTATATCCATTGAAAGCAGGGCACATGCAACATACATTAAAATGTTCTGTGAGAAAGGTATATTTTAAAATGTAGGTGTGAAAACAACACACTTTTCCCCATCAGAATAGAAAATAGTACAGCAGGGTTGATTGGGAATTTCAAGATGAATATATATGTAATTTTCATTTTACTATATATATTTTAAATGTGATCTTACTCTGTATCTCAAACTGGGCCCATACTCATAGCAGTCATCCTCTTGGTTTAGCCTCTCACCCAATGGGATGACAAAGGGTGTGCCTACCCCAGACTCTGCTTTCTAGTATTTGAGACACACCTGATGATGACAGCATAGCCTCATACTCTCCATGATTCTTACTAACCCTATCCAATGATATTTAGACACTGCAGATCTGCTCTGCTCTTCTTACCACTCTTGCTTTTGTTTCTTAGGTCTATTGAATACGTTCCTTGCACTATTGGTCTTTGAAAGCACAGCCCTACCATTCATCATCACATTTATCTTGGATATTTTATTGATTTTACAACAGGCTATATTCAACATAGGGTCTCTCCTAGTAGGCCAATAAGTTGGGCATATAGTAAAAATACTTTATGTATAAAGAACTTAAATAGGAATCCATGGATTAATGGAATAATTTTGGTTTAGTTAACAAAACCTGAAGTACAGATACATTTCAAGGCTTTCATGATACTAATTGGTCGGAGAGTTAACCACCTACAGGGCCTCTTGACTTCTGTCCATACATCACTTTGTCTATGATACATCTTTTCACAGGTGAAAACACAAAGGAAGCATTTTAGTTGATAATTTTTATGAAAATTTTGAATGAATTAGTTTACCTTTAGTCACTTTTGCCTTCTAAGTTTGCAGGAAGGCAAAATACTCATGCTGCAGGACCATCTAAGGTCAACATAGCTGTGCTATCACAGATATAGGTGCTGAAGGGCCGGGTCATAGCGGTCATCTATTCATCCATCCCTTCTGCACATCTTCCCTCGCCTTCCATGTATCTTGGTGGAGTTTCCCCCAACTTATTGGCTGCTTGATTTGCATCCACAGCTCTCGTAGGGATAATCTCTTGTGCACTATATAAAACAATTACCTGTCAATAAAAAGCTGTTGGCCTATTAGGAAAAGGCAGGAAGTAGAAGGTGGGAGTTCCGGCAGAGACATTGGAACTCTGGGAGACAGAGGCAGGAGAATTCACCACCCAGACTCTGAGGAAGTTGAACATATGAAAGTGAGGAGATCTAACTAGCCATGTGACAGACATAGAATAATATAAGTTAAATATAAGTTAAGAGCTAATTGGGGAGTAAGCCTAGCTTGAAGCCAAAAGCATTGTAAAGAAATAAAAGTCTTTATTTAGGAACAAGGGAGGTATAGAAAAATCCTGGGCTTTTTACAGGTTCTTGCAGTTTTCTCCATTGTACACTCAAAAGCAGATGGTGAGAAACTATCTTTAGTGATATAGTTAGCCAAAATCCCCCTCATCTTCAAGATGAGGCATTATCTAGTGATATTTAGGAAACTCACTATATAGAGTGAATGTGTGGAGAGGCACAGAAATGATATGGGTTACATGATTTATATCTTTTGTCATATCCCCAAGCAAGAGTCTAGTGCTTGCTTCCCAGCTACCAGCCAACAAATGTGTGTTAAACAAAGTACTATATTAACCTTAATCTCCCATGGAGCATAAAACATCACAGGGAACACACAGGAATTGCTACATACAGGAAAGAATCAGGATTGCTGTGTGATGGGTAAAAAAGGAAGACAAGGCAGAGAATGATGATGCTATGAAAATGTTCAGAACTTCCCGTATTATATGCCCAAGCTTACAGCCACATTCATAAAATGAAAAGCCCTATAATATATTATATGCCAAGATTTTGATTGCAGGTTGCTCTTCACAGAGGGAAACTAAAATTAGAAAAATAAGTGGACTGGGTTTTGATATGAAGGAAGAATATAGTTTTTTAACAACATACTTATGGGCAAAGAAAACCCCAAAGACAGAAGCAACCTCTGCCCTCCGAATACACTGGGTGGAGGATGTTTAACTAAATGGGGAGGAGAGAAAAAGAGAGCAGAATGGGCAGAGTGAAATGACATGAGGAAGGAAATAAATGGTAAAACTGGAAATTGCCTTTGTTCAGAAAAAAATGTTTCTACTTCACTCCAAGGCTTACAGGTGACCTCAGATGCTGTTTGACCCTTGCAATGAAAGAAAGGAAGCATTTTGTTTTCAATTCTCTCTCTCTCTCTCTCTCTCTCTCTCTCTCTCTCTTTCATGCTTGTATATGTGTGTATGTGTATGATGCATGTATGCGTGTTCTTATGTGTATATAAATGCATATAGGGGCCAGAGGTTGCTGCTGGTGTTTTCCACTATTGATTTATACCTTATTATTAGAGACATTTACTGAACATAGTTATTGCCAATTCAGCAGGATAACTTGTCCGTTGGTCAGTTAAGGATTTACCCATTTCTTCCTCTCTCTATTATATAGGTACTGGGGATCTAAACTCAAATCCTCATGCCTGGCTGTCAAATGCTTTATCTACTGAGCCATCACTCTAGCCTTAAAATGTTTTTCTTGTTACTGTTTTGTTTAAAATCCATTTGTAGATTATCCATCTTTTTATTTATTCAGAACCCTTGGTATATGAGAGCTTGTCTGAATAAGTTCACCTGTGGGAGGGTGGTAAGTGCCTGAGGACAGGCTTCTAAGAGACACATAGTCATCCTATTGCACAACAGTAGACTAATACAGACCTAGTCTGCACAGTTATCTTTGGCTTTTGATGTCAAATACTTCATTTCATTCCTTTTGGTACTGACATGGCAATGCTGATTCACAGTTCCGGAATATCATGTCTATACTGTGGTCAGCCGTCCATGGCAGATAGTAGGAAATAACCATTAGGTTCCATTGCCTACTTTTTTTCCCCCTCTCTTTTATTAACTTGAGTATTTCTTATTTACATTTGAATGTTATTCCCTTTCCTGGTTTCGGCCAACATCCCCCTAACCTCCCCTCCCCTCCCTTTCTATATGGGTTTCCCCCCCCATCCTCCCCCATTACCCCTCCCCCAACAATCACCTTCACTGGGGGTTCAGTCTTGGCAGGACCAAGGGCTTCTCCACTGGTGCTCTCACTAGGCTATTCATTGCTACCATCGAGGTTGGAGCCCAGGTCAGTCCATGTATAGTCTTTGGGTAGTGGCTTTGTCCCTGGAAGCTCTGGTTGGTTGGCATTGTTGTTCATATGGGGTCTCGAGCCCCTTCAAGCTCTTCTAGTCCTTTCTCTGATTCCTTCAATGGGGGTTCCATTCTCAGTTCAGTGGTTTGCTGCTGGCATTCGCATATGTATTTGCTGTATTCTGGGTGTGTCTCTCAGGAGAGATCTACATCCGGTTCCTGTCGGCCAGCACTTCTTTGCTTCATCCATCTTATCTAGTTTGGTGCCATTGCCTACTTTTTAATAGATATACAATTCATTGTGGAAATTTAAAATATTTATTTTATTTATATGTATGTACCTATGTGAGTTTATGCCCACTATGTATATGTAGGAAGCCTGCAGAGGCCAGAAGAAGGTGTTGGATCCTATGGAATTGGAGTTATGCAGGTTATTGTATTTGCCATGTGTGTGTTGGGAACCAAGCCTGGTTTCTCTACAAGAGCAGTAAGTGTTCTTTCCAGCTGAGCTATCTCTTCAGCCCCTAGTTATTCAAATTTAAGTGTTGACCTTAGGCTTAGAAGTCAGTTTTGAAACATATACTACCGAGAGAAATACAATGAAATTTAAAACGTAAGTCTTGAGACATCTTTAGGCAAGGAAGAATGGTCTTCTCTGAGGCTTGGTGCAGGGGCGTGTTGCACGGGAGGTGAAGTAGCAGCTCCCCTTATTTCCGCTTCTGGATGTTCAGTTTTAGAACCACATTTGTCATAAAGAAACTGCACTGCCTTTCACTAGCATCACTACAAGTGGGTCTTCAGTTCTTTGTAAGAATTCTCACGTTTTAGTTCACTGTTAGTTGAAATGCCCTCTCTGAAATTGATGGTAATGGACAAAGGTTATTTTTGGTAATTTTGTAACCTACTGTATAACCAAATGCAGGACATGTAGGCAGTTAACTTCAAGGTCCAACTTACCTCTGTCTGGCCTTCGTCAAACTTAACCTGGGCAACTGTGCACTCTTGACCTTTTCCTTGGCACCTGTGGTTTCTTTTATTCTTTCTTTCTATAGGGATGCTACTCCTATGAAATGTTTAAAATGTTCCCTCCCCAGAGTCTCTCCAAACTCAACTACTAGTCCTTATATCTCTTATAGCACCTTAAGGTCAATATCTCCCACATTATTTTTCATTATATGAAAGTAGACAATATGAAATTTATTATTCTAATCATTTGAAGTTTTAAAACTATTTTTAATTGAGTGACATTACGTTCTCTCACACTGAATGCAAAATCACTACCATCTATCTCTAGTTCTATTTCATCATCCTGAACTAAATGTCTTAACTCATTAAACAGCAATACCTGGGGATGGAGTGATGACTTAGAGATGAAGACCACATACTGCTTTCATAGAGGACTTGGGTCTGATTTCCTACTCCCACAGTAGACAGCCCACAACCAGTTGTAACTCCAGATCCAAGGGATAAAACACCTTATCTAGGTATCTGGGGGTACCCATACTCGTGTGAACCCTTTCTACATATATGCATAATTAAAATCAAAATGAAATGTTGCACTATGGTTTGGTTCAGGCAAATGAAATGATGGTTGAACATGAAGTTACAAAGGATATGGCTTTAACTTTACTTGGTATTTCCACCACCTAGCACATATTAATAGCACAGCTTTGCCTGACAGAAATATTTTAGTGTTTTCCATGTGCCAGTTCAGTTGTGCCAGGTGCTGCTGCACAATGAGAGAGAATAATGGATACAATGATACACACTGGCTCTCAGCATGCGTAATCAAGGCAGAGAAGAAATAACATGGAAGCAATACAGAAACTAAGAATTCCTCATTTGTGACTAAGATGCAAAATATTGTGACAGAATTTCCTAAGTATATTTTACAGAGAAGAAACAACATGTGGGTAATACAGAAAACAAGAATCTCTCATTTTGTGACTAAGATGAAAAGTATTGTGACAGAATTGCTTAAGTCTATCTTATGAAAAAAAGGAAAGCACTGGGGGACAAAGCTGGTATGGCACGTTGATATGTGACAGGGAAGAAGGAACTGCCTCCAAAGTGCTGGGAAGAACCTTCCAGGCAAGACAGCAAAGAGCTCAGCACAACACCCATGGCTCTGTGGTAGGGTTAGAGGGAGGAAGCGGGATATGTGCCTAGAAATGGTTAAAAGGTTGAAAGGTGTAAATGGAATGTGGGTTTCCAAAGGGGATTCTGACATCCTGAAGGAGGGAGGTGGTGAGAACTGGGTAGATTTGAGGCTTCATTTTAAAGCTAAAACAAGTGGAATTGTCGAATGAATAACTTTGGGATTAGAAAATTAGAAAATACATAGACTTGTTTGTTGGTTTGTTTTAAGATGCCATTGTTACCTTTGAGCTAGGTACTTTATTGTCATGGAAACCGATGATGCTGTTTTGTTCACAGATGTTCATTCTGAGCTGGCACAGGTGCTTACAAGTTTTAATAACCAGAATATAGGAGATATAAAGAATACTCTACTGAAGCTCATGTATGTATGCATGCACATGTATGCATGTATGTATGTATGTACATACATATATAGACTATGAAAGCAAATAATCCATTTGGCAGAGAGGTGGGGGATGAAAGTTCCCGATGGATGTACAAGCCTCATATGAACAATATAAAGAACACAAAGCCCTTAGTAGTATGGGAACCCAGCAAACCATAGAACTTGTCTGGACAGAGGTATGTCAGCTCAGGATAACAGCTTGACCGTGTGCAGAGCTATGGGTCTGCATTAGCAGAAGGCCAGCAGGAACTGGCTTTTGTACCCTTTGATGTTCTGTAATTTACAAGAGGTTTTTTTCTTGATTCAGCCCTCATCAGGAAAGAGGGAAGGCATTGGGTTTATGTCCTCATGTAGAACAGAGATGGGCTACTGCAGCTGTGATGGTCTTAAAGAGCAAAGGACTGTACTCATTTCACTGCAAATGCAAAGCCGCACCAATGGGAGGCTTTATTTGTTTTTATAGCTATGTGCTACATTATTCTTTGGTCCCTTAGTATTCCACAGATTGAAGTTAGAGCCCAGAGCTTCCAAGTTAAGCAGCTTAGACATTTACCTCCACTTTGACTTTGTGTTGTTCTAACTTACTTACAAAACTGTTGCTAAGGAAATAAAACAAACATTGCCATGAAGACTTCCTTCTGAATCAATGATATGGTTTAATAAAGCCTGCAACTCCAGACTATTCACCTTGAGCTTCAAAGGTCATCTCTAGAAGAAGTAAGCAGCCCCAAGGAAGCTTTTTACATGACTTATTGGTAATCATTATTAATGGGTGGTAATCCCAGAAAAATTCTTGAATCAGAATGAGTGAGCTTAATTTGATGTAACACATGAGTTACATGCCATAGAAGAGTAAAGGAAACCATAATGGCTTTGAAATACGTTTGGGTTTTGGAGTTGGGAAGATCAACCACTGAGGGAATGAAAACGAGACTCTGGGAATATGTAAGTGGTAAGAAGACATTGATATTGCTAAGAACAACTGGGAGGAAAAGTATCAAGTGGGGTTTAGCATTGACCTAAGTACACTCTGTCAAGAGTTCTCACCATGGTTATTACCATGGTTAATACCATGTACTCATGTCCTCCTGAAATTTCTGGTTTCAACCCAGCTTCCACCACCATGAGATAGAAATTATGACAAGCTTAAACATTTTCTTCTGTTTTACTGAGTGTTTGCTTCTCTTTGACTGCAAAACAACATAACAACAACAAAACAACAACAACAAAAAACCAACTTAAACTTAGGAAAGTCAGTCTTCATTGTAAAGGACCAACGCGTAGCTCAGATTGATATAAACAGAAAGTGTTAATTTTTGCAGAAAGTAGAGCCTTGAGGAGAGGCAGGCAATTATGGTGGATATCACCAGATTAGGAAAGGTCCAGATAATTACCAGTCTTTACTTCCAATCCTTGACAAATCTAGTATTTTGCAATCTATCTAGAGACTAAGTACAGCTTATTCCAAGATCTTCAGGAACAACGAGACGACAACCCAGCGGCTCAGTACCCAGGCAACAGCTACCCAGTGCTGAGCCAGCTCAGCTCCAAAACCTACTCCAGCTGAATCGTTTTCAAAGAAATATATTTCATGGATTTGTTTGTTTGTTTTAATTATGGACTCAAACATGTATATAGTACATTTAGTCACATTCACCCTTCCCTCTTTCCATTCTTTCTGCTTGGAACCTTTCTCAAAAAGATTCTCCCTCGATGTCATATTTCTGTGTGTGGCCCACGGAATTTAATAGGAGTTACTCGCTCTTTGTTGGTGGGAGGTTAGCGAGTAGAGCAAGGGCTATCTGTGGGTACAGCGCAGTAGGATAGAAAGACCATACATGTAAATGATTCTAATACGATAGTTTCTTCTGAGTAGATGATTTAGTTTTTGAGAAGAAAATGTTTTTGAATGCTTTTCAAAAGCATAGCAGAGACTATGCATACTTACAATATAAACCCAGAAACCATATGATTTTATGCAAAACTGTAAGAGAGAAAATGATATCATCTGTGCATGTTCTTTCTGAGCTCTATCTTAGGAGTGATCAAAGAATTATAAGCTAAAGTAAAGAGGTGCCTTTATTTTCTAAGTCAATGGTTTGTATTATTAAGAAAAATAGGTAGAGTACTATTGGTCATTTGCTTTTCCTTCTGAAGTATATTCTTTTCTCTTTCTGAAAATGGATTTTTTTATCATATATTTTTGATTAAGGTGTCTGCTTCCCCAACTCTTTCCAGTTCCTCTCCACCTTCCTCTCCCATCTGGAGCCACCCCCTTTCTGTCTCTCATTAAAAATAAACAGGCTTATAAGGAAGGATAAAATAAAACAAAGTAAAAAAGCCAAACAAATTGTAATAGGATAAAACAAGGGAAGAAAAAGAGCCAAAGCACAGGAAACACATAGATGCTGTGACAGACACGCTTGTACATGTAGAAATCCCATAAAAAACACAAAGCAAGAAGTCATAATCAATACACACAGGGCCTGTAAGGGTAAAAATAGATTCTCCAGCAGAACATTCTGAGACAAGAAACCTCCAAAAATTGTTGAGGTCTTTTATTTGTTGGCTATCTACTGCCAGATGCAGTATATTCTTAAGAGTAGTTTGTTTCCCCAGTGAGACTCCCTTGAAGAAAACTAATTATTATTATTAGTTGTTTGTTTTGTGTGTGGGCTATCAGTTAGGAATGTTTCTGGGTTAGGAATGGAGATTTGTATTCACCTCTCCTTTCAGCTGTGGGACTCCCATTTGGTGCAGACCTGCACACATGGAAACAAAGACCGTGACTGTGTAAATTCTTCTCTCTCTCTCTCTCTCTCTCTCTCTCTCTCTCTCTCTCTCTCTCTCTCTCTTCTTTTTCCTCTCCTTCCTTTTTCCTTTCTCCTTCCTTCCTTCCTTTTTTTTTTTTTTTTTTTCTTTTTTTCTTTTTTGGAGGGGAGGTGTTCTGCACTTTGACATCCAGCAGGTTAGCTTCATTCACATTGACCTTCTTTAGATTTTTGAATGTGGTAACAGGCACGTAAGTTACCAGTGTGTAGAACTTGTTTGGTGAATCCTCATCCCCATTACTCTTTCTGGACAAATGTACTCGGATGCAGCACGGAACATTCCTTATGATCTTGGCCCAGATGGCTTTATTGAGCCTGCTTTCAATGTGCACATCTGGAGTCCCCATTTCCTTCATGGCAAATTTCTGAATTTCTTTGAGTGCCCAAGGAGTAGGCTTCTTGAAGCCAACTCCATGGATGCACTTGTGAATATTGATGGTGTATTCTCGGCATTGATGGTGTATTGATGGCAGAACGGCCCTTCTTCTTGCCACCCTTCTTTGTGGGAGTCATTCTGTCCACCCAAGTTGGAAAGGAAGGGCACGAGGGATTGTGGGATGGAAAGTTGCATAGCCATACCAAATTCTTGTTTTCAAGGACATCTTTTACTTACTTTTCTTCTGTTACTATTTTTCCTTGGTCTGGGACCATGTCTTATTCTTGCCCATCATTTTGAATTTTTAGGTCTACATTTGAGTCTGGGTTCCTGACACATATGCCTATTTATCTCAATGGTTTCGTGCTCTAGAGAACCCCTACGAATACAAGTTGGAAAGCCAGAAACATTGTTATGATCGCGATAAATGTACTCAGATGATATGTCATAGCTTAACACCTAAGATGCTGGGAGTTACTAGATGGGACCTTTGGCAGATAATTATGTGATAGGTGTTTTACCTTTGTGAATGGAGTTTGAGGGAGGCTTTGAAAACTTTGTTAATCCCTTATATCATGTAAAGACATAGAGGACATAGATATCTGTCAGACTCTGTATCTGCAGGTGCCTTGGTATTGGACAGCTCAGTTTTGTAAACTGTGAGGAATGAAAATTGGGAGTTTGAGAGCTACCTACTGTAGGGATAGTGTGTAATAGTCTCCAGGACTAAGATAATTGTTCACCCTACTTTACTTGAAACTTTTTTGAGACACCTAATTGAAATGTCTAGTAGTTAACTCCCCCCCCCTTCTTGGTATTTAAAGAAAACACAATGTCCTACAAGCTACTGCCTGTGAGCTTCCAGCTGGGCTTCAGTCCTTTTGTGTCGAGGATTGTTTCTATTAAGTCAGAGGTACATTGAGACACCTCTGGCATTACCTATTATCTGCCAATTGCTGAGTTTAGACTGAGAATGTGAAGTTTCTAGAAGTCAGGATCAAAAGAGGAGCTTCAGAGGGGAAGGGAAGTATTGTTTCCTAGAGAAGGCAACATGCAAACAAATTTGGGTTCAGTCACATCTCAAGTTGGTAATAGTTTAGACTCAGGCCTAGAAGTGACCGAAAATATGTAATTTTGGTTATTTTTCTTTATTAAAGATAAATTATGGTGTATTTTCATAGTAACATAATCTGTAACAAGGTATTTAATCTGGCCAAAGGCATTTTCTTGACCTAAGTATATATAAAGAAATATACTATAGGGATAAGCACAGAGTGTTATCCCCATTGATTCCACTTTAATGTGACTACCATGAGTTTATGCATACAGAATTTGGTTTTCTTCATCATATAGGCATTTTCATTATTGATTTTAGGTATTAAACTTCCTATAAGTTATGGAAATGGTAATTTAATAAGTAATGTTTGAATTTAGAGAGAGGAATATTTTTAAAGAACAGAGTTTAAATATTGATAGTAGACTAATGAAATATTGTGATTAAGCTGTACTTGAGACCATTTATTTCTGTGCTCACATGGAACCATGGCATCCTTATTTTTTCCCAATGTAGTCTTGTTGAGGAGATCCACAAATGCTTCTTCTTTTTCTTATCTTCCAAGAAACACAGAAAACCAGTTGTGTCTGGAAGGGCAGGTTAGGAAACAGTTTTGTGTAGGTGGGAGCTGTGTTACTCACCTTCCTTTTATGGTAATAATTTATTATCTGACATAATATACCCATGAAGAGAGAGGATTTATTTTGGCTCATAATTTTGGAAGTTCGTGAGCACTTATCTGAATAACTTGGAGCCTAGTTTATCGTAGCAGGGAACATATGGAAGAACAAATTGTTTACTTCATGGCTGGGATGAAAACAGACAAGGGAAGAAAAGTAGCAAGGATGCCAATATCTTCTTCAAGGCCATACCACCCCATGTAGCCAGAGATATTCTGCTAGGATTTTTGCATGAGAAAGCTAATGTCCACAGAGCTGAGAAGATCCACTACAGAATGGAGAACATCTTGGCCAAGCATCTGATAGATGGGCAGGACCGAGACTATGCACAACAGAAGAAGACAAGTAGTCAAATGAAAAAAACCAAACAAATGACTTGAACAGATGATTCTTGAAAGATTAAACATATGAACAATACTCCACATCTTTAGGCAGCAGAGAAGTGCAAATCAAAATTATATTGTGCTTTCACAGATTTTTAGAGGCAACTCAACTTAGAACTGTCATATGATATTACACCAGGGTGTATAAGTGGGCATATAAGTCAGTATACATACGAGAGTCTGCAGACCTATTTTTATTGTACCATTATTCAAAACAGCCAACTTATTGAATGAGCCAAAGGGCCTGTTAACA